>NC_077232.1:118685433-118996971 GCF_027887165.1 Monodelphis domestica | reverse complement strand
GCCCTACAGAATGGTTGGATAATTTCACAACTCTACCAGCAAAGCAGTAGGGTTCCAATTTTGCCACATTCCTTCTAACATTTAACATTTCCTTTATTGTCATGCTGACAAATCTGAGAGGTGTGAGGTGATAGCTCAGAGTTTTTTAAATTTTCATTTCTCTAATCAAGAGGGATTGAGAACATTTTTATATGATCATAGGTAGCTTTAATTTCTTCATCTGAAAACTGCCTATTCTTATCCTTTCACAATTTATCAATTTTGGAATGACTTGTATTCTTATAAATTTAACATAGTTCTTCATAATTTGAGAAATGAGACTTTTATCAGATAAATTTGTTATATAGTTTCCCAGCTTGTTATTTCCCTTCTAATATTGGTTGTATTTGTTTTGTTTGTACAAAATCTTTTAAATTTAATGTAATTAAAATTATTCATTTTACATCTTGTAATGTTCTTTATCTCTTTTTTATTGATAAATAATTCCTTTCTCCAGAGATCAATAGATCTATTCTATGTTCCTTTAGTTTATTTATAGCATTCTCTATGTTTAAAACTTAAGCCCACTTTGACCTAGTGAAGTATTAACCTAAATCTAATTTTTGCCATATTATTGTCCTATTTTCCCAGAAGTTTTTGTCAAATACTGTATTCTTATGCCAAAACCTGGTACCTTTGGGTTTAACAAGCATTAGATTGTTGAGGTCATTTAACTTTAATCTATTCCATATCATCTTCAAATAATGATATATTTTTTTTCTTTATTGGCTACTTCAATTCCTTTCATTTCTTTTTCTTCTCTAATTGCTTAAGCTAGTATTTCTAGTACAAAATTAAGTAATAGTGGTGATAATGGGCATCCTTGCCTCACTCCTGATCTTATTAGAAAGGCTTCTAAATTCTAACTTATCCCCATTGCAGATAATATTTGCTGAAGATTTTAGGGATATTCTACTTATCAATTTAAGGAGTGATCCATTCATTCATATGCTTTCTAGTGTTTTTAGTAAAAATAGGTGTATTTTGTTGAAATATTTTTGTATTTCTATTGAGATAATCATGTGATTTTTATTGGTTTGATTATTGATATAGTCAATTATGCTGATAATTTTCCTAATATTAAACCAGTACTGTATTCCAGGTGTATATCCTACTGCCTCATACTGAGTTATCCTTGTGATATATTGCTGTAGTCATTTTGCTAATATTTAAAGATTTTTGTATTAATATTCATTAAAGAAATTTGTCTATATTTTTCTTTCTATTATTGGTCCTATCGGCTTAGGTAGGAGCACCATATTTATGTTGTAAAAAGAATTTGGTAAGATTCCTTCTTTACTTACTTTGCCAAATATATATGTATATATAATATATATAATAAATATATGTATGTATATAAATGTATAGTAATGGTATTAATTTTCCTTTACATGTTTAATAGTATTCACTTGTGAATCCATCTGGCCCTGGGGATTTCTTCTTGGGGAGTTCATCAATGGCTTGTTTAATTACTTTTTTTTCTCAGATGGCATTATTTAAGTATTCTATTTCCTCTTGTTAATCTAGTCAATATATAATTTTTATAATTCGTTATCCATTTCACCCAGATTGTCTGATTTATGTTATAACTAGGCAAAATAGATCTTAATGATTGCTTTAATTTACTCTCTTCATTAAAGGTCAAATCACCATTTTCATTTTTGGTACTAGTAATTTGATCCTCTTCTTTCTTACTTTTAAATCAAATTAACCAAATGTTCTATTTTATTTGTTTTTTTTTTAATAGAACCAGTTCATAGTCTTATTTATTCATTAAATACCTTTTTGTTTTCAATTTTATTAAATTCTACTATGATTTTTTTTTAGGATTTCCAATCTAGTCTTTCATTGAGTATTTTTATTTTGTTCTTTTTCAAGTTATTTTTTAATTTTTTGCTTTAGTTGCTTACCCAGTTCATTGATCTGCTTTTTCCTCTATTTTATTGACATAAGAACTCAGGGACATGAATTCTAAATCTAACTTTTCTAAAATTTCATGCAATTCCTTTACTGATTTTAATTTATTATTTGGTTAGATTGATCTAGTTCTGATAGGAGAAGGTCGAGTTCCTCCACTAGTATAGTTTTAATATCTATTTCCTCCTTAAGCTCTTTTAATTTCTCCATGTAATAAATGATAGTAAAATAATTAAATGTATTATTAATTTAAAAAAAAGATTGTGGCTACCGTTTATATAATTAACTCTCAAGACAGGAGTCCGTTAGTAGCTCTTAACAATGAAGTTTTAAAACAAATGGAGATAGAGTAAAAGAGGGGATTATAGGAAGGATACAAAAAATATCACCTAGCTAATTACCTAAACTGAATCAGGAAACCAAAATCTGAAGCCCAACAAACCACTTAAGCCTGCAAAAGCCCTTGAGCCTAGAGCAGGCACCAGAGCTCCCTCTCAAGCATGTTCTACCACAGCACCAACCCAGAGAGAGAGAGCTCCACCTCCCACACCCACCTTTTTACTTCTGTCCCCCTCCATCACATGTTGGATCTTAAAGTATCATTTTGTCAAAAAACTCAGAAATCACAGTCTTGTCTTTTCCCCATCATTTTAATGATGTCTGACTCAAGTATTACAGGTCTTTCATTAGAATCAATGAATAATATTTTGATAATTCTTTCAAATTCACCCCACCCTGTTTCTGTAATCTCATATGGTGGCTTTGTAACAACGCTTAAAGGATTACCATAACTTTCATGCAATTTAAACTGGATTTCCTTCACATATGCTGACATATCTTCATTCCTATATGGTTTTAACATATACTGTCCACTGATGAGTATGATCATCTTCTTCTCTCTTCTTTCCAAAATAATGAGCAACATTACCATAAACTACAGGCTTAGCAATAGTAACCCCCTTCTCTCCCCTGCCAGGAGTTAAGCCCAAATTCTCCCATTCTCTTGAACATATTGCAAGGGGAGGAGGGGAAACCACCTCCACCACAGATGCCATTGACACTGGGGAGAGAGGACCAGGCATCCTCAGTGCTGTCAAGCATTACTCCTGCCCAGGTCTTAATACCTGTCTGCTCAAAGAAGAGGCAAACCACAGAGGCTGACAGTTAACTCCACTGGGCAGTATCTATGAGACCTATTCAGCCCCATGAGAGTGGGAGAAACTCAGGGGGAAGGAGGAGAGAATAGGGGATGGGAACTGCTTGTACCTGGGGGTTCGCCTTTCCATGGGCTAAATATGTGCCTTTCCCAATTCTAATTTTTAAAAACTGAATTTCTTCAATGACCTTTTGATCCTCCTTTTCTGTTTAGTTCATTCTGCTTTCATGGAACTCTTTTCTTCATTGGACATTTTCACCTCTTTTACCAGTAGATTAATTTTGTTTTAAAAAAATCAACAAAAAACCTTTTTCTTCATTGGATTTTTGTGATGCTTTTTTTTTCCAGTTGACCAAGTTTGCTTTTTAAGCTGTTTCTTTTTGTATTAATCATATTTTTCTTATTTTTATTTGACTTATATAACTTGATTTTTGATATCTTTCTGAGTTCTCCCAAAGCTTAAAACCAATTCCTCTTTTTCTTTGAAGCTCTGCAGATATCAAAATCCACTATTGATTCTGTGCTTTGCTCTGTCTCCATAAAAAATTTTCAAGCATTAGATATTTCTTTTGCTATTCACTCATTTTTCCAGTCTTTTTTTTTTTTTTTTTTTTTTTTTTTTTTTTGCCTGTGGACTGGGAGTTTTGAAAGCTGATGATTCTCTCCTCTCTTCAGATAGTGTGGAGAACTCAGCCCTTGGAGCAATTTTGCCCTAGCAATTAAGCCTTCAACAGAGTGCAGGCTTAACAGAGCCAAGTGCTATGATTTCAGGGCCTCACTGTGGACTGATGCCAGGGATTGGTAATTCAAGGTTTGGTTCTATTTTGCTCTATTATTTGTTATGTAGGCAGAGAAAACAGATCACAATGGAGGCCTATATTCAGGCCTAGAACCTGGTGTGGATGAGGAGGGATAAGGCTGTTGGCCACAACTCTTCTTTGGGCAGTTTTGCTTCTGGTGCCCCCTTATCTAATTAAAAGGGACTTTCTCTGCCTGTCCTTCAAGTAGTATTCAGCAAAAGAGCCTCCTCACTCTGTCATGCATTTTTTTTTACTCTTGTCATTTTAAGGTGCTTTTTTTTTAAACATTATTTTATTTGGTTATTTACAAACATTATTCATTGGAAACACTGATCATTATCTTTTCCTCCCCCCATCCCCCTCCCACCACTTCTCCCATAGCTGGCACACAATTCCACTGGGTATCACATGTGTTCTTGGTTCGAACCCATTTCCATGTTGTTGGTATTTGCACTAGAGTGTTCATTTAGAGTCACTCCTCAGTCATTTCCTCTCAGCCCCTGTAATCCAGCAGTTGCTTTTCATTGGTGTTTTTACTCCCACAGTTTATCCTCTGCTAATTTTTCTAAGATTTCATTCATTTCTTTTACCTCCTTCTTATTTATTTTTTGATTTGATTTATCTAAATTTGATAATGGTTGGTTCAAATCTCCCACTAATATTGTTTTACTGTCTATCTCTTCCTTCAATTCTCCTAGTTTCTCCATTAGAAATTTGGGTGCTATATTATTTGGTGCATACATGTTGATTAGTGATATTTCCTCATTATCTAAAATCCCTTTTAACAAAATATAATTACCTTCACTATCCCTTTTGATCAGGTCTATTTTTGCTTTGGCTTTATCAGATATCATGATTGAAACTCCTGCCTTCTTTCTATCAGTTGAGGCCCAGAAGGTCTTACTCCATCCTTTAATTCTGACCTTGTGGGTGTCTACCTGTCTCATGTGTGTTTTTTGAAGACAACATATGGTAGGTTTTAGGATTCTAACCCATTCTGCGATTCATCTACATTTTATGGGTGAGTTTATCCCATTCACATTCAGAGTTATGATTGTGACTTGTGAATTCTCTGGCATTTTGATATCCTTCCCTAATTCTAACCTTTCTTCTTTAGCTTTAACCTTTTAATCCAGTGATTTACTTTAAATCAGTACCCCTTGTCCTCTCCCTTGATAAGTTTCCCTTTCTGGCCCCTCCCTTTTTATTCCCTCCCCCTCCCCCCTCTCCTTCCCTCCCCTTTTGTTTTCACTGCCTCCCTCACCCCCTTGGTTTTCCCTTCTCCCTACCTTTGTTGGGGAAGATTGAATTCAAGATCCCAATGGATATGGATGTTTTTCCCTCTCAGAGTTGATTTCCCTGAGAGTAAGGTTTAAGTAAAAACTCTCTTCCTCTCCTTGTTATAGGAGTTTTCTTCCCCTCCCCTTCCTGTGTGAATCTTTGTGTGAGATAGATTATTCTATTTGATTTTTCTTTTCCCCCTATTTACACATTACATTTTCCATATATTAATATATATATAGATTGATATAAATGTAGTCCTTATAGAAGAGAGTTTGAATAAATGAAAAGATAACAATTTTCTCCTTTTCCCTTTCCATCATATTTACCTTTTCAGGTATTCCATGCTCTTTGTTTTTCAATATCAAACTTTCCACAGAGCTCTGGTCTTTTCTTTGCAAAAAGTTGGAAATCTTCTATTTTGTTAAATGCTCATACTTTCCCTTGGAAGTATATAGTCAGTTTTGCTGGATAGCTGATTCTTGGTTGAAGATCCTACTCTCTTGCCTTTCTGAAAATCATGTTCCATGGCTTACGATCATTCAGAGTGGAATTTGCAAGGTCTTGTGTGACCCTGATTGACATTCCTTTATATCTAAATTGTCTTTTTCTGGCTTCTTGTAGGATTTTTTCTTTTGCTTGAAAGCTTTGGAATTTGGTAATTACATTCCTGGGAGTTGTCTTTTGGGGATTTAGTGTAGAGGGTGTTCTGTGAGCTCTTTCAGTGGCTGTATTGCCCCATTGTTCTAGAATCTCTGGGCAATTTTCTTTGATTATATCTTGTATTACGATGTCAAGTTTGCTGTTTATTTCTGGATTCTCTGGTAGTCCAATTATTCTTAAATTGTCTCTTCTCCCTCTATTTTCCAAGTCTCTCACCATGTTGGTGAGATATTTTATGTTCTCTTCTATTTTCTTGATCTTTTGGCTTTGCTTTATTGATTCTTGCTTTTTTACCTGCTTGTTGTCTTTCAATTGCCTAATTCTGACCTTTGAAGCATGGTTTTCCTTTTCAGTTTGTTCAAACAGGTTTTGTAGTTGCATGAAATTCTTTTGCATTAATTCCCATTTTTCCTGCCAGAAGGCTTCCATCTTTTTTATCATTTTTGATTCAAATTCTTCAAAAGTTTGTGGAGAGTTCCATTTTCTTTGGAAAGTTTCGGGGCATTTGCTTGTGTTTCCTCTTCTATCTCCTCTGTATTTTGTATTTTTGCTCCATAAAATGTGTCCAAAGTTGCCCCCTTCTTGTTTTTCTTGTTGTTTTGAGGCTTTTTTGCTTCTGTGCTGTTTGCCATCTCTATCTGAATGAGGGGGGCTGGCTCTTCTGTTATCTGTCTGGTGTTCAGTGGCTTTAGCCCCAGGCAAATTGTCTGTCTTCCCCAGGAAGCCCGGAATTCCTGGTGTTTCGGTGTTACTACCCTTCTCAGTTCCCTCCCGATGTTTCTCTGTTGCCTTACTTCTATGCTCTATGCCTGGCTTGACACTCTCAGATGTATTTCAATGCCTTTGCTGGCCAGAGGAGCCTGCACTCTGAGGGGGAGGGGCCATGGCTTCCTGGAGCTCCAAGGGCTGGTAATAGGATTAACCTCAGACTGAGTATGCCCTGAGCCAGGGACCTTAGATGAGACTCAGATGAAAGTATCTGGTCAGGGAACTACAGGTTCCTCCTGTCTCTCTCTGCTTCCCTGCTGTCTGAGTGCCCCTGTGACTGGCTCAGGTTGTTTTCAGGGTGTGGCCTTCAGAACAGCTGGCTCCTGAGGCCCTCCTGCCTGCCCTGAGGTTCCTGCTGCTGCCTCAGATTCAGTGCTCTGGGTTGGGGGGGGGGATGGGTCCTGGGACCTTCCTTTTGCCTACCCCCTAAATTTGAGTGGTCTCAGGTTCTGACTTTTGGGGGGCCCTACCTTTTGATCCAGGTCCAGGAGGAGTGTTCCCAGGGTCTATTCTGTTGTTTGTTTTGAATTTTGGTGCCACAGGAGCATTCAGTTTGAGATCAGTAAGGAAGGGTTTCTGGAGCTCTGAACTTTGGCTTTCTCTAAGCTGCCATCTTGACTGGAAGTCCCTTAAGGTGCTTTTTAAAGATTAATTTGGAAAGATTGACAGGCTGACTTCAGATTTTGCTGCTATTAGGCTGCCATCTTAGGTCTTCCCCAGAGAATTTGCATTTTAAAAGTTTAAGAGACCTAGTCAAGGATAGATGGCTGATAATGCTGGACTTAGACAAACCCAAGTGCAATATTCTTTTGATATATCACTCCAAACAGGCAAATATCCCCAAAATCAACTACTTAAAGAGAAAACTTATACTGATTCTACAAATGGCTATTGGGTTTGGCTTACCTGGTATATAATGAGTATTTTAAAAATTTAGATACTTTGGATGGAATTTATAGACCTGATGTGTTTCACAATTATGTGGCCTATGCTATGTATATAACATAACAAGCATAAATGGAGTTATTCATCCAATATAAGTGAAAGAAGTAATTATTTTATAAAAAAAACCCTCTGGGCTGTTTCCCAACCTTACATTGTACTGTTAGATGGTATCCTCAGAAAGGTTGTTGCTAATACTTAATTGTTTTATGGGCAACTATTTTATTGACTATGCTCCTAATACAGGAATTTATAGTAAGAAACAAATAACAGAACTAACACTTAGTGAAGTCACTTTCTTAAATGGTCTATTGAGAGTAATGTTTAAAATTATCCCCAACCCCCCAAAATGCAGCACAACTTCATATAGAATTGTTTTGTGTGTGTCTGAGAAAGGGCCACAAACTAGTAATAGAATGGTAGTAAATTATATACATTATGAACATGTGATGGCCAAGGAAACACACAAATATAGACTTGTAGGCTCTTGATTTTATTTTGTTTTTTTCTCCTCTACAGTGTCTGTTCAGTACTTTCTGGGATATAACATTAATAATTTTATTCTGGTTGCCATGTTCTTTTTACTAAGCCTATTCTTTGCAGGGCTTGACTTCTCTGATGGATGAGTCAATCCAAAGCTAAACTGGCACAGGTAAGTAAGTCACTTGGCTACCAGGATAATTTCTTATATGACTCAGTGGCTGTTAGGCTAGACCATGAACATTGTAAATTCATTAAGAAACTGATGGTTGACTGACCTGGACAATTTCCTGTGCCTCTGACCTGGGGAATCTAGACTAGAATGGATTCTTTAGCTGCCTGGCTCCTAACATGACATGGTACATTTCAAATGGTTGATTCTCTGTAATTTTTCAGCTTGATTTTTTTTAGTAGGATACAGTGTTCATGTTCAGCCCTTCTCTCACCTGAGTGATACAGTGTACTTTTCAGCAGGTGGTTTAAAGTATTTATTTCATCAAACAGTAGGAGCTTCAGCCCAGGTTTGACAGAATCTAGATTCCTTGACTCTCATTGGGCTTCAGCTCTTAGTTTTATTAATTCTAAAAATGAAGTAAACAGATCTAATGAGTATGTTTAAAAATATTATTGCTTAAGAGGTGGCTTCCTTCCAACTTTATTTATTATTATTATCCAAGTTACACTTTTCATATTCCTTTTAGATTTAATCCCATTAAAATTGTGTACAAGTCTGATTTTGGACACTAGTGACACTATGTAACCATGCACAACTCATTTAAACAATGTGGTGAACCTTTAAATACTGAGGAAACCAATTTCCTCAACTATGAAATGGAAATAATCACACCTATCTCACAGGGTTGTTCTAAGGATCAAATGATATCATATTTCAAACCACTTAACAGAGTTGACGGAAGGAAAAACAGAAACAAAATAAAAAGCTCTCTTAATTAAACTATTCCTTACCAAGAAATAAGTCTTTTAGAAAGCAGGCAAATTGTATGATTATTTCAAATCCGGCACTGAACTATCTATTTTAACAATTGTCAAAGCTTTCATGCTTTCTAATCCCACTCCTACTCACTTTAAATAAATATTAAGTATTTATTATGTCCTAAACAATATGTTCAAGGCTATCTAAAGGTTATTACATTTGATCCTTACAACAACTCTGTGATATAGATGCTCACATATGATTCCCACTTTCCTGATGAGGAAATTGAGAAAGACAATGATTGACTTGCCCAGTGTAAAATAGTTACTAAGTGTCTAAAATCAGATTAAAACTCAATTATTCTTAACTCTAGATTTAGGAGTCTATCTTTTGTACCACCTATCTCCTTTTATTAGGATAGCGCAAAAACTGTGACATTTACTCTATAGGTTACTAAACAATTGTATGGTAGATTTGTATATTTTACACTTCTCCAGAGGTTCAAATAGAATTCTTACAAAATGAATGAAAAAAATGATCTGAGCTTTATATACCCAAGATTTCTAATTTTAGGTGATAAGTACACTGTGACATGAATGATACGCTTTTAAGAAATGATTTAAGGAGAGCAGGCATATTTTATATTTAACTTTTTAGAGTACAGGGAAAAGAAGAATTTGGCTAAAAGAAAATATCCTAGGTAAATTGGTCACTTTAGAATATAATTTCTCCTTCCTTCTCTCCTTTCTTCTTCCTTCCCTCCTTCCCTCTCTCTTCCTTCATTCATTCCTTTCTTCCTTCTTCCTTTCCTCCCTCTCTTACTTCCTCCCTTTCTACCTTTTTCCTTCCACTCTGTCTTCATATCTTTGAAGGTATTCCAAGTAATAACATATTTTCTTTTGACACGACAAGCATTTCACAGTAAACCACAAATCAAACTATGTTGGAAATAAAATTTCCCCAAATTATACAACTGGTGTGATATTATGATTGCTTTGCCATTTTTACTTTTGAAATTCATTTATTATACATAAAAGGAAGGCTTCATGCTTTACATTGTAAAATGTATTAATTATTTTAAAACTCAATTAAAAAGAATAGTTTTGGGGGCAGCTGGGTGGCTCAGTGGATTGAGAGCCAGGCCTAGAGATGGGAAGTCCTAGGTTCAAATCTGACGTCAGACACTTCCCAGCTGTGTGACTCTGGGCAAGTCACTTGACCCCCATTGCCTAGCCCTTACCATTTTTCTGCCTTGGAGACAATACACAGTATTGACTCCAAGATGGAAGGTAAGGGTTTAAAAAAAAAAGAATAGTTTTCTAGGTTTTATGGCAATCTTCAAGGTAATGAAGTTGATTTATGTATTTCTACATACACATAAACACACATTTACAACAATACCCTTGGCAAGTGGGCACAATGCTATATTCAGAATCAGGAAAATTTGAGATCCTGGACAATTAAGCATATTGACAACTCTTTTATCCTCAGTCTTTCATTAACTTAAAGTATTCCAGGTAACTATATTGCAGATGAATTCATAAAATAATTACCTCAAAAATTTAATATATTAATTAAATCACACATCCAATAAAAACAATTTAATTTACATTTGCATATACATATGTGAATATATATGATTATATAGATATAAGCATTTGTATACCTATATACATTTATACACACACACACACACACACACACACACATATATATATATATATATATATATATATATATATAGAAAACACACATACAATTATGCATGTAAAGTAAATGGAATGAGTATCTGTGTCATGCTTATTTTATGCCAAACACTGTGCTAAGAGCTTTACAAATGTTATTACATTTTCATGCATATATATGTATAGCAAGTTCTATTGTGTATTGGATTTTATTTTAAAATCTTCAGTCAGTTATCTTTTTTTCTGAAGACATGATCAGATGTTTTGTTAAACTTTCATTTTGAGAGAGAGAGACTTCTTATATATCTTAATATTCCTAGGGGAGACCCTGAAGAAACAAAATGTACCAAATTTTCATGGTGTCAAAGAAAGC
Organism: Monodelphis domestica; assembly: GCF_027887165.1. Taxonomy (NCBI): domain Eukaryota; kingdom Metazoa; phylum Chordata; class Mammalia; order Didelphimorphia; family Didelphidae; genus Monodelphis; species Monodelphis domestica. Next base: position 118,985,933 of record NC_077232.1, on the reverse strand, counting down.
TATGGGAATGGGGCAAAAGGAAAAGATATTGATTTTAGAATTATACTTGTAATGCTGAAACTTTTCTGTTAAAATTAGAATAGTACTTATAGACCACAAGCTAAATTCTTTAAATTGAATTCATCACACTTTGTAAAATTAGGACAATGGTTTATATTTCTTCTGTCTTTCCCTATGATGATGAATTAATATTGTTGTTTAGTAAATTATTATTACAATAAACTATACTTTATTTCTTGTCAGGTACATGTCTAATACTTCTGGAAGCCAGACTTGGGCTTTGTGCTACCTAATATCTTCTTATATTTTTCCATGAAACTGATGTTTACAATTAAAAAATTGATTATATTTGTGAATAGACTTGAAGAAAATCAGACTGCTCTAGTGTTGTCAGAAGAATTAGTTTTTAGAGTTTCTAGACATGACTAGGAGTCTGATTTAATAATATTATTAAGTCACCTTTTCCTCCCCCTTCCCCACATAGAGAGAAATTTATGATTTAGAATGCAGAATACAGTCTATTTTCTACTGCTTGGTGAATGGCTGTCAATAGCAGTCTGGTAATTGCTTCTATAACAGCTAGCCTTTAGAAATAGCTATGAGATTCCTTAGGCATTCTGTGTTCACTCAACTGATATTCCACATGCCTACAATTGGCTCTCCACATATGCAGATTGCACAATAGAATTCCTGCCATGTCTGCATGCCATGGTGATTGCCTCATACTGCTTTACTGAGCAGCATGCTGGGAGAGCAATTGGAACTCTCCTCATGTGAAGAATGATGCATAATCCATATGACAGTTGCTTGTCTTGGTTATGCTTATCTCGTATTGCTTCCTTTTTCTTTCTTTCTTTTTTTTTAATCTTACTAGTGAGTAAAGATCAATCTTAGGGTAAATGGAATATTTGAGAAGAACACAAGCTTTAATATCAGCAGTGAGAGAGAGGAGTTATGAGAGTGAGAAAAAAGGATGAGAAATTAAAAAATGCATAATAGCAAGGGGGAAATATTATTCATTTGAACTTTATAAGTGGTTTCTTATTCATGCTTTTAAAATCGAAAAAAATCAGTTTGGTTAAACACATTAGTAGTAAAGGGGGGAAAAGCTTCACTTTTTCTTCCCCATAGTATTGATAATTTGTATCAAACATTTTCACATATGCCCTAATTCTGACTTTGATGGTTCACATGTGTATGTTCTAATTCTGTTCAGAATCAAAATGATATTTGGGTAAGCAATGCTTTGGCTAAAAGTGTCACATTTTTGAAGGATATTGATTGCATTTGCATTGAAAGATCTAACTTTAACACATAGTTATCAGAACAATTTTGCTAAAATTAGAAATCATTTTCTCTACCATGATTTACCAAAACCACATGGAAATCACTTTATGATCTTTGTTGCTCTACCCCAAATTAAATTGACTGAGCATTAATGTGCCAGGTTGCATTGGCACAAAGCTGCTGGTGATAGCTGTTCCTCTATGTGATTATAAACTCCCTGTGGGAAATTCATGATGTTTTATTTATTTCTTTTTAATCATATGATTCCATCATGCTGGTTATTTATTACTTTGTAATTTAGGATCTTAGAATTTACAGTTTGAAAATACATTGTAGTCTATGTCATCATCATTTTCACAACAAAGAAACTATGTGACTTGTCCAGTTTCATGAGAATAGCATTTATTTTTTTAAAAATGGTCACCTTAAAGGGCATTGACCTGAAGGCAAATATAGAGAACCTTTGTGTGTGATTCAAAACTTTCCTTATTTGATAAATAATTATTCATTGGAAGAACTTAAACTTGTTATATGGTTTGGTTATTAAAACCAAAGATTCATACCTCTAAAAACAGAAAGACCTAGTTAACATTAACAAGAAACTTAAAGAGTATAAAATGTATCTATTCTGTAAAATGAAAATGTTAGACATATTGTAATTTTTTATAATTCAATTTTACATGCAGGATTTTGCCTTTGTGAGGAGGGGAGAGGGCTGGGATACCTAGAAATAAATTCTATTAATAAAACATAATAATTATTTTTACATTCAATTTTACAAATATTTATCAATTTTATTTTTGTGCAAGGAATCTACATAACAGTTTGCTGATATAACATTATCATTGCAATGATTTGGCTTTATATTCCTGTAAACTATGAAGGCAGAATTCATACTGGCAGCTAGTCCTACCCTGGAAGAACTTAGAGGGCAAGTATAGGGATGAACTGTATCATGCCATTGTCTTTATAATTATTTCACACCATATATTATTTCTATTGGTATTTTTCTATATACCATAGGTATTCCAGGGCATAATAGAACAATTCTATGGTTCATTAAATGGCACTATTCTATGATTCATTTAGACATCCTACTTATCACTTCTCTACATTAATGTCTACAATGGAAAGCATTCACTAAAGATTTAGAGAACTTGTTAATTTATGTTGATATTACTTTTAGAAATTATTTTCACATTCCAGAGCCTCAGATTCTCCATCTATAAAAGATGAGGTCTATGTTAGATAACCTTTGTGGTTCCTTCCATCTCCAAATCTATGAACCAATTAAATTGTGTTCTGATTTATCTAATTCTGAGAGGGGAAGGTTGATGTTCCCACCTAATGGAGTTTTATTGTCTATTTCCTCTTGTAATTTATTCAACTGCTTTCAGATTTGGATGCTATATAATTTGGTTCACATACATATGTTATTGATATTACTTTATTGTCTATGATATATTTTATCAAGCTATAATAACTAAATATTATATTTTATAAAGTTTTATTAATAATAACTAAAGCAAAAGAACTGCCTGAATTTAGCCCAGTCACAGGTCAAAGAGAGAGAGAGGGAGGAGTTACAGACACTTAAATACAGTCATGCAAAACAGGATGGATGCAAATAAAAGAGGAGTTTGGGAAATACTAAGGACTTCTGGGGTATGAAGTTCAAAGGTATAAAATCTTCATTTATACATACCCCTCTGTGAAGCTGATGGGAGATCAGTCTCCCCCAAAAGATCATGGAAACATAACTAACATAAATTGTAATAATTATGGATAAAAGGGAAAAAAAGAACAAAACTAATGATTACTAGGTTGACAAAAAACCAATTGGGGCAGTCCCCTTCATCATAAGAGTTATCAAACTGACTTGAGTATTTTATTTGGGATTTTCCCTGGAGAAAAATTCAATTTAGATTAAGTCACAACCCTAAAATTTCCCCTTACAGATCATTGCTCACTTCACCCACCACTCTGTCTAACAGTCCAATGGGAGCACTTCCTCCCTCCTCTTTATGGGGTAGGAGGCAGGGTGGGGGCATCACATGCTGTGTGAGGGTGCAGTGCAGACAGTGGCCTGTTGAGTCTTTAGTAAAGGTGATTCCCATGTGGAGTTGGAGAGGAGCTAGTTTTGAAGGGAGCAGATATCACAGCGAAGAACATAGTTGGAAGGGAGGAAAGCACTGGGGTGACTCTTCCCTCTCTCCACACATACCTATCATCACCCACCTCCATGCCCAGCAGCCCAATGGGAGCACTTCCTCCTTCCTCTGTCTGGGCTAAGGGAGAAGGTGGAGGACAAGTCCACTGGTGAGAGGGTAAGTCACAGCACTCAGTTTGGGGGGGTATTGCAATACTTGGTGTCTGGGGTTGTGGGCACAGCACTCAGTGTGGGAGGTGGGGTGAGGGCAAGGCCCAACTTTCCATCTCTAAAATCTTCACTGTCTTGGGGTAACTACACTGGATTTATTTCTTCTATTTTTAAATTCTAGTGAATTATTTTATTGTTTCCTGCTATCTTGTGGAATGATTAGTTTCCATTTGTCCAATTCTCATATTTAGGGAATAATTTTCTTAATGTTTTATACTACATTACATAGGGAATTATTTCTTACTTAAGGTTTATCCTTCCTTTTTAGGGAATTATTTTCTTCCTAGAGCTTTTATATTTCCTTTTTTTTTAGATCTTTTATTTACTCTTGAAATTTTTTTCTACCTCTCCTATTTATTTTGCTATCTCCTTTGTAATTCTTCTAGGAATTCATATTGGGAATGGCATCCTTTCAGTTTACCTTTGAGACTTCACACATTTCAATATTGGCACTAATCACCTCTCATGGGCTTGCATCTTGGTCTTCTTGGTTGCTGAAATAGTTTTTCAAGATCACCCTTTGTCTTTTGCTCATTTTGGGAGTGGAACTTTCTGACTTTGCCTATCTGCTGAAACTCAGCTCCCCTGCTGAACAGGGTAGATTACTATCTCTTGATTCTCCTCTATGCTATGGGCATTGGATTGAGCTTGTTTCCACTCTTCATCTGGCAAGTTCCTCAGCTACCAAAATCACCTACTGGCTCCCTCTTATGATGCTACTGGGTGTGCTCACAATCAGCTGTTCCTCAAGCTGCTCAGAATTTACTGAGTTGCTCTTATGCAAGCTCTTGGCACCAGTATATGCTATCCTCTCTAACCTCAAAGGAAGGGGTACTTCCTCTCATCATACTATGTTTTCTTTGACTGAAATCCTGCTTCCCAATGTCTTTTGTTGTTTTTTCCACTCCAAGATTTACTGTGAGGTTTTTATTGGTAGTTTAGAGATGGGTTTGGGTGAGCCTTGGGCAGTTCCTTACTCTGTCACCTCAGCTAACAAAAGCAGAAGTCTCTATGACCCTTTTATTAAATAGCTTATTTGGCATCCAAACTTTCTGTACAACCAGATCAGTGAACATAAATGACATTATTGGTGCCCTATTAGCTGTATATTCTACAGTTTTCCTAATAGAAATAAAGAATTGAGGGTGAATTTTGAATATCATGTTAGAACTTGAAACAAAACATAACTCCCTGGTAATGGAAAGATTGGTGATTTTGTTTCAGTTTAAGAAACCATAGTAGCTCCATGAATACATTTGGAACTATGTCTGTGTCTTAGTACGAAAGCTTTGAGGAACTCTTCAAGTCACTACCACAGTAGAAGTTAAATGACTTCTCCTTAGTTAAACAACTAGCTAGTGTAGAAGTACAATTTGAACCTGCATTTTTCTGTATCTTAGTCCAGGATTCTCTTAGTGAGGCAATTCTTCTCTCCATTGAGAATATTTCATTTGCTAAAATTATTAATAAATATCATTAACATAGAAACATATGTGTATACATATGGGTTTCTCTTATTTCATCATCAAGAGATTTTCATAAGGTCAGAAAAAATCCCATCTATTTTCTGGGTTGGGTTACAGTCAACACAAATATTTAGAGTTTCTTAGCTTTTCTCTCTCCTGACAAGTGTTATAGACAGAGAAGTTGGCAAGGAGTGTACAGATCATAAGATGTTTCATGTTATAAACCACAGTGTTGGACAATAGCCTTGATGAGAGAAAAGAGGATCAGAGACAAGGTTAACACCTTGTCCTCAAAAGCAGGATGAACTTAGAAAAGCTGTCAAGATTGAGAATGTCATTTAGTTAGAACTGCTTACAATCTTGCTACAGTATCAGTGATTCAAGAGGCCTCATAGGGAAGAATGATCCTTATTTCTACCCTTTTTAAGATCGAATGTAAATGAGAGCAGGAGGTGATTCTCAAGAGAATTGAAAAGAGTTTGTTCTCTTTTCACCCTCAGGGGATTATGAGTAAATAAAGATCATTTCTTTTAGGCTCTTAGTGGGAACATTTGCTGAGAAAAATACTACTTGCTTTGTTTGTTGTATATATTTTTTAAACTTGGTTTAGTGTGAGGAGCTGGCTATTTTTGTTTTATTCTATAGTGCTTGAAATAAAATACATCTCCCTGGGACTTGAATTCCCACTATAGTGTGTCAAATGCCTTTCTATTGCAGCCATTACTCCAGCCATTATGAGCTGGTGAGCTCTCAAAGACTGTTGAACTATGAGAAAACTGTACCTCTTTTTGATGTAAATTGATGTTTTCTTCCACACATTTACTTAGCTGTCACACAGAATCCTCTTATGAAGCAAGAGGGGGAAAATGATCAAAATGAATCCATAGACTAGAACTAGGCATAATTTCATCATGTAGAGAACCAAAGAATTTTAGACCTGAAAGTCTTAGGAATTGTCTATTCCGTCCCTAAGTATAGGAAGTTTTAAAAAGAGAATACTTTTATATTTTACATCAAAGCCTTTTAAAGGATATTCGCTGATAAACATATTTCTTTCCTCAAGGAAATTAGCTTTTATAGTTGACCTAGCAATGAGGCACCAAATTAATTGTTTTTCATAAGGACTATTAATCACATTGGTGACAATTTCCCACACTGCACCCACAGAGTAATTGAATATTGCCATTCACTTTGAGTACAATTTAAATCACCCAGCATGGTTAAATGCTGCAGACGGAAGAGGGTGTAAGTGGTTGGAGATGATCCATAAGCTAATTGCTAAGCTGTGGTGGCATTTTCATTTATTATAGGCTATTCAACCATTAATTGTGTATGGTGATACAGTTCAGTGGAGTTTCTCATTGAACAAGTTGCAAAGGTTAACTTATGCCAACTTGAAAAGAAGTCAAATGTAGGAGGAAAATTGAACTACAATATTCTGTCAAACTCACAAACAATGCAATAAAAATTATTCAGGTTTACAAAGCACTAGTCACCTGTACTTTAATGTTGAATGTAGATTTAGGTATTATAGAAACATTCCATAAAAGGAGGAAAATATTATGTTCTCAGTTTTTCTAATGGTAAATTAACATACTGCATCCCTTTGAATTAAAAATCCTAATAATTCTTGACATATTCTTTTAGATAAAATGAACTAATATTACATCAGTGAAGATTCTTCAGAAAGTTTCTGTTTACATTTTCAAACCCATAGTAATTCATTCATTTCTTTGAAAATGATTGAGAATTAATTTTAGAAGAGTAGTACATGTTCTCACAAGATGTATGCTGAGACCATATTCCAACAGAGGGAAATCTCAAATCAAGACATGAGTTCCTATACAATGAAACTGATATTTATCCTTTTCTAAGAGAATTTATAGAGAAAAGGATTGGATTTGTGCTTTCATTTATTTAGGAAATTCCCAGATGAAAGTACTACCACTACCAGTGAAGGTTGTAAATTTCTTTGCATTTTATAGTCTTTGACAATTACCTTAGATAAAGTGAGATTTTAAGTGATGGTCAGTAATATGAGTTATGCTTTAGAAGCAATTTGTAAATTCAGGTTTTCCTGATCCCAGACTAGATTTCTAACATTTTGTTGATTCATATGGATAGAAGCTAATTCATTAATTAACCAGCATTAATCACTGTACCTTTATATAATTAACCCTTCTTATAATGGAGGAATATCTTCTAAATTACTCTGTTGTATATCACATAATCTAAGCTTGATTCTGTGGAATTAGGGTTCAGATTCGTTCATGGTTAAATATTAAATAACCATTAGGCCCTTACTACATGCCAGGCACAGTGAAAAGCAGATCTCTTAGCACATGACTGTGAGTATTTAGAAGTTCACTAAAAAGTGGCTGATGGTGATAATTCTGCTTTCATGGTAAGTCCTTTATATCAAATATTATACTTTATCACAATTTTATCTCTCATCCCCAACCCAGCCACACATCATTTTTTTTTTCCCCTAGGAAAGAACTTTCCTATTTTTAATACAGTAATACCTCAGTTTTCATTGACACTATTTACTTTTGGTTTTGGCTTTCATCAGGTTTTCCAGAAAAAAAAATTTGTCTCAGTTTTCCTTGATTGCCTCAGATTTTTTTGACATGCCCTGATAACCTCACTGCTAATTTGCTAATGCCCCCTCTCTTTACTTTTAAGCTAAGTTTTGGCGCCTTGCATTCTTGTGAAAGGTATCCATCCTGGGGGCAGCTGGGTACCTCAGTGGATTGAGAGCCAGGCCTAGAGATGGAAGATCCTAGGTTCAAATATGGCCTCAGACACTTCCCAAATGTGTGACCCTGGGCAAGTCACTTGACCCCCATTGCCTACCCCTTACCACTCTTCTGCCTTGGATCCAATATACAGTATTGATTCCAAGACAGAAGGTAAAGGTTTTTAAAAAATGTATCCTTCCAGAATTCCAGGGGTATACCTCTATACCCCACAACACCTTGATATTTAAAGTTCTTATAGAGGGGATTCTGCTTCCAAACAATAATCTCTCTCTCCTACCCTAGCCATAGCCTAGACTCATATATGAAGAAGAGTTATAAGAAAGGTAAATGCCATGTTACATTTTCATTTATTCTTCATATTAGCCTATTATATTCATTTTATATTCATTTTTATTGTTTTTAGTATTAAACACTATATTAATTCTCTATAAAATGTGTTTTTGGCATGTGTTTTGAAGTGTCTAGAATGAATTAATTGAATTTACATTGATTCATATGGAAATAATTGCCTTGGTTTTGTCAACATGGAATTTAGGAATCCCAAACTTGTGGCCTAGTGGAATCTGAACCCCAATTTTAGATTTAGCTTGTAGATTGGAGACCCCAAAACTTGTCCTTATTCCCTGTTCCCATGAGAAATCTACCCTGAAGGGAAATTATGACCCTGGGTGAGATAAGCATATGGTAAGGACATTCTTTGTTTTAGGTAGTATCCCCTATTGCATTAGGACCTTTCTCAGGAAGGCCAGACCTGGGCATGAACCATCCTTTAGTAACTATTGTAAGCATCCCCCTTCTCTTGCACCCTAGCTTCTAGCTATGATTCTTTTCACTAGCTTGATTGTATCTTGTCAATGTAGTTTGAACACTCCCATTTTCCTTGTAGCCATAGTAATGTCAATCATCTTTCCCTGCTCCTGGATTTCCCAAAGGGTATATAGGTTCTCCAAGTTCTTTTGTTTCTCGGATTCCATCCTGAGTCGGTGGCACTCCCAGGGGCCAGTGACCAAGTCGTCTTGACTCTGCAGTCTTGGGAAGCAGGTCTATGGTCATATTTAGTAGCTTTAACCCCTTTTCCCTTGATTAAAGAGTGATTTTGACTATTTAATAGTTTTGTGTTTTTTCTAGTTGACAGTTTTCATTGGTTTCAGATTGCATGTATTGTTTTTGGACAGATTATCAACAAAAACCAAGATATCACTATATTATAGAATCCTTAAGTCTTTGTACTATTTAGACTGGCAATTCTCTGTATTGCTTCATGTTCACCACATTGACCATATGATAAATATGAAAATAGGTTAAGCATAACTTGAATGTATTCATCCATCTTCCTTGTGAATCTTAATGTTGATCTGATCCACAACACATGCAGATTGTCACTGAGCATTCCTAAGCATTTGCTGTCACAAATATCCTCACAACCATCTTTCCCAAATACATAGCACACTTTTTATAGTTTTAGAAGATATGACAGTTTTCTTAAATCACTCAAAATTAAGTAATTTTCCTAAAGATCTAATAAGTATATTAGGTTGGATTTGAATTCAAATCATTCTGAATTCATGATCAGTGATCATTGCCTCTACATTTATACCATCCTACAATAACCATTATTTTAAAGTTACTGAATTATGAACAACATAATTAATCTGCAAGTTACACAAATTGCTCATGGTAATTGTCCTTCAGATAAATATAATTCTTTCATCCCCAGTTTAAACTGTCATTTTCTTCTAAATATTATAGCAAGATTTCACTCATGGCTTACTCCAACCTATAGAAATTAGGTTACACATTGTCTTGAGAAATAAAATCTCAGTATATTTTTTAGTATAAAAGTGGACAATATTGGGTGTTGTATGTGACATCATATTTTCTGAGTATGTGTTTAAGTGGACATTTTATTTTCTTTTTTTGTGTCTTTTCAAATAAAAAAATAAGAAACTGGCCTTGTGAAATGGTAATTGTTTTCATGGAAAATAAATAAGTCACCTACTGTTTGATAGTTAAAAGCTTTAAATGATTCCCCACCTCAGTCCTCAGTGGGATGCTTCCTACATTCAAAGAGTATATAAACTCATTTGACATGAACCACTTAATGCAATTTGAATTAGAAATGCTTTGATTAGACAGGAAGCAAAATGTGAGAGATGAGAAGCTATTAGTATTCTTTTCTAAAAGTAGCTTAAACACATAGTATAGGGTAGTTAAGTAAATTTGCCAACTTCATACTCTTAAAAATCTTTAGCTGCAGGTAAATGACAATCCCTTATTATCAGTTACATGTTACTCCTCTGATGAAATGAATGTGATGACCAACCCTTTGTAGAAACAAACAAAAATCCAATCAAGCAAACTATGAATCTCTCTCTCTCTCTCTCTCTCTCTCTCTCTCTCTCTCTCTCTCTCTCTCTCTCTCTCTCTCTCTCTCTCTCTCTCTTTTTCCCCCTCTAATTAGGATTGAAGAAACAGACTGATATCATGGGAATTTGCCCTCCAGATGTCCCCCTAATGGATCCCTTATCCCAGGAACTAAGATCAACATGTCCTTTTCATGTAGTACCATAAGGATATGTTATCTCAGAACTTCAGGTTTCATTGACCTGATCTGGGTCACCATGACAATATGTTAAAGAGAAAAATCTGGGTAAGAGAAACTAAGATTGATGTGTCTTCCCTTTTGGCACCTGGGTTTCAGGACAACCCCCATCCCTATCCCCTCTATATAAGCCAGGTCTAGGAAAGGCTCAGGGTCTTCCACTTCTCGTGGAAGCCCAAGCTGTACTTTGAATAAAGTACCTCTTGTGTATTGCATTACTGTGTGTGTCTCCTCCTTGGAATCAAAACCAGAACCAGACAGAACATTTGGGGTCTGGTCCAGGATTCCAAAGGTTTGGACCACACACTGGTAAAGGTACTTGAATCCCTGAAGGGAAATCTGAGTGTGTTTGTCTGTGTGAATGCGTATGGGGAAGGTAGAGTCTGGATCATGGCATACGGCTAAATGGCTGGCAGATTCCATGTTCCATGGATTATACGGAGACAGCCTATTGCCAAATCGGATCCATTATCACCTGTTTCTGAGTGAGGACCTACCAAGTATGTGGTTCCCAAGTCCAGTGAGGGACAGAACTGGAATGGCCGGGAAGCGGAAGTGTTGTTTCAAGAGATTGTGAGATTTCCCTTCTAGAAGATTTGTTAAGAGCGCTCAGTAGGAATTTTGGGGTGTTTAGAGGCTCTCACCCAAGTTGGACTTGGGACAGGAACTTCAGGGTGGTTAGAGGCCGCCTCGCCCAAATTGGACTTGGGACAGGGACCGGGTCCCTGCAACAGAGGTTCGATTCCTCTGAGGACCCAATGAGTCCTAAGGAGCACTGTTAGATGGTGAGTGTGAAAAATTTCCATGCTGGCATATATGCCAAGGAATAGGATCTCTAACATAAGCCCCTGGGGTCAGGGGAGTGTACTCTTGCCTGCCCCGAAACCTAGTGAAAGTCTGTATCTCTGTTGTTTGTCTTCCATATCTATCTGTTGTCTGGCTTTTACTGTTTGTCTCATGTGTCTTTCTATATTTGGGCCTTTAATAGTCCTCATGGGCCAACAAACATCTACCCCCTTAGATTTTGTCCTGGCTCACTTCTCCATCTTTAAGGAGCAAGCCCAGAATCTCTCCCTCACTGTTAAAAAGGGATGCCTTGTCACCTATTGTGATTCAAAGTGGCTTACCCTTGAGCTTGGATGTCCAAAAGGAGGCACCTTTAACTTAGGGGTCATCTCTCACCTCAGTTCCCACATTTGAGACGCTGGATCCTTCAGTCACGCAGATCAGGCCCCATATATAATCTCCTCGCAGGATCTGACTCTAAACCCAGCCTTGTGGTTGCAGCCTTTCCTACAACCTTTGCAACCTTCCTCTTTCCTACCCCCAACTAGGCAGGACTCTCCCAGAGTTCTAGCCCTCTAACTACAGGTGACTACTTCTCCTCCTTCCTCACCAAGAAACCAGTTCTAGAGGATTCAGACAGTAGCCCCCCGATCCTTCTCTGCCTCCTTATACCCCCTTGTATTCTGATCTAAATCATCTTCTGGGGGAGGCAGTCACCACGGCTAATCCCCACTCTAGTCCGCTGGCAAGTAGCACAAGGGGGAGAGGGAGTGTGCCAACCCTGGACCCTGAGACTGAGAAACCTTCTTCTACTAGTGCCATCTTATATGTGTGGGTAATGGGTCCATCAGTTCCATGGGTGCCCCGACTTTACCAATATTGGCCATTTTCCTCCAGTGAACTCTATAATTGGAAGACCCCAAACCCTCCTTTTTCCCAGAAGCCCACAAAACTAATTGATCTATGCGAGTCTATTATGTTTACCCACAGTCCCACTTGGGATGATTATCAGCAGCTTTTGCAGGTCCTTTTCACCCTCGAGGAGCGTGAATGTATCTTCATGGAGGCCCGCAAAAAATGTGCCTAACAGGGTCGACGGCTGACCCACAACCCAGCAACACCTCATCAAAGAAGCCTTCCCTCTCACTCATCCCAATTGGGATTTTGAGCAACCTGAAGGTAGGGAGCGTCTCCATGTCTATCACCAGCTTCTCATGACCAGTCTCTGGGCTGTAGCCCACAAACCCACTAATTTAGCCAAGGTTAATTTAGATAGGTAACAGGTGGATGAAATTCTCGGCAGTTTTTTTAGAATGCCTTCAAGAGGCATTCAGGCTGTATACCCCCATGGACCCCCAAGCAGAAACTAGTCAGGCTGCGATCCTTTTAGCCTTTGTTAACAAAGCGGCACCAGATATTCGCTGCAAACTCCAGAATATGGAGGTTTTAGGGAACCAGAGTATATCTGACCTCTTACAAATTGCAGAGAGGGTTTTTAATGCCAGGGAAATTCCAGAGTATAGGGCCAAAAGGAAGGATCTGGAAGAAAAAGAGAAGAGAAAAAGGAGAGAAGAGAGGGAAGAGAAATGCAGGCAGGAAGAGAGACAGAAAGACCGTAGATGCCAAAGAGAGGTGGCCTGCATCCTGGCAGCCAGCCTGGTTCAGACTCCTCAGACTCCTCCTATGGGTAATCTAGGGGACACCCTATAGACCCGTCCCTCAAAGGATACTGGGGCTTAACTGTGGCAAAGAGGGCCACTGGGCACGAAATTGCCCTCAAACCCATGGGGGGGGGGGGTGAGTGGAAAGCGGCAAGAGAGAAGGCAAAATGTCCTCACCCTTCAAGGAGAGGAGGATTGAAGAGGACAGGATTTGTCATCCCTCCCTGAGTCCTGGGTAACCTATAAAGTGGAGGGAAAACTGGTTAAATTTTTGGTAGACACTGGAACTGACAAATCCGTCCTTAGGAACCCCCTTGGAGATGTTTCTTCATGGGCTAGTTGGGTCCAAGGGGCCACTGGAACCTGCCGCTATAATTGGACTATGAAACACACTATTAATCTAGGAATCTCATCTGGTGTCCCACTCTTTTCTCATTATTCCAGAGAGTCCTGCTCCCTTATTGGGCTGGGATCTTTTGCACAAAATTGGGGCCCACATTCATTTTACAGATTCAGCAGTTTCTGTCACAGACAATACTGGAGCCCTCTTACAGGTCTTAATTTTAACACTCCCAGAATAATACCACCTCTTTGAGCCCCTCTACTCCCAACTGCCAGCTTCTATCTGTAAGGACATCCAGTTATGGGTGGATCGGGCCCCTGGGGTATAGGCGGAACTCTCCAGGGTAGGTCTGGCCAAAAACAGACCCTCATCATTGTCACCTTAAGGCCAGGTGCAATGCCTATTCAGATTAAACAATACCCTATGACCCTGGAGGCCTGAAGAGGTATTACCCCTCAGATCAACAGACTCCTAGACTTGGGTATCCTAGTTCCTTGCCACTCCCCCTGGAATACTCCCTTACTACCGATGCAGAAGCTGGAAGTACAGTGCTAGCTTGGGGTACAGTACTGATAAGTTTGAGTTTTCCAAAGCAGGGGAGTTGACAAAATTAATCCCAGTTCCTGAGATCTAACAAGCCAGGTACAGACAGAAGAGAATTGTAGTAATTTACTAGAATAATGAAAAAACATAAGGCAAGCAGGCCAAAGTATGAGATGTCTTCAGGAAAATAATATAAAAAATTACTAAAGATATCACAGAGATCCAAAGACAAGCAAGAAGACAGATAAGTATCAGGACTGACTGAGTTCTAAGAAATTATATGCTCAAGAAGATTTGAGCTTGAGAATATACATGGCATTTTTCATGATGAATGAGGAAATCATACTTTTTTTTCTTTTTAAGTACACTATTACATAAAATGTGGAATTGTTACTAAAGAAGCCTTGTATTTGAACCAGTTGCCATTTCCCACATGAGAAAAGCTGTGTCTGACCATAAGCAGTTACATTTACATTTCCCAAAGCTCCACAACAGAGTTGTTCAGTTGTGTCCAACTCTTAATGACCCCATCTGACATTTTCTTGGCAAATATATAGGACTTGTTTACATTTTCTTCTCCAGCTGATTCTACAGATGAGGAAACTGAGGTCAAAAGGGTTAAGTAATTTCCCCAAGGTTACACATTTAGTAAATATCTAAGACTAACTTTGAATTCAGGTCTTCCTAACTCTAGGCATAACTCTCTATTTATTGTACCATTTAGACAATGTATTAGGGAGTAAAATATTATATTCTAATTGCTGGTCTTCTAATGTGGTTCTAGGAAAAATTAATTCTGTCCTTGACCCTAAAATCACTAAAATGTGTTTCATTCAGTTTCTGTTGTGGGGTTTTATGTTTTCCTCCTAAAGACTTAATTATATATTTTTCCAGCTATATGCAGAAATAATTTTTAACATTATTTTTTTCACATTTTTCAATCCAAATTATGTTCATCCAACCCTTCCCAAGGAGATAAATAATATGATATAGGATTACATGTGCTATTTGCTATTTTGCTATTTCTACAACATGATAAATATGGAAATATATACATATATTTCCATATGTATTTCCAAATTTATCATGTTGTGGAAGAAGACACATATCATGCATACAAGAAAACACTCATGAAGAAAAATTAAGTGAAAAAGAGTATGCTTCAATGTGCATTCAGACGCCATCATTTCCTTCTATTACCATGGAGAGGATTTTCATCATGTGCCATTTGGATTTTTCTTCAATCTTTGCATTGCTAATAGTAGTAAAGTCATTCATAGTTGATCACTGTATAATATTTCTTATAATTAAAAATAATATTGAAGACATATTAAATTTATAATTATTAGTAAAGAGAAAGAAAGTTATTACCAGATTTTTTTTCCACCATAGTCTTCCAGATGCATTTCTTCAGGTCCTAAATTCCCAAACTGCCCAGACGCAATTTACAAGTACTAACAACAGGGCCCAGTTAACATAACCATGTAATCAGGCCAGATAAAATTAGAACAGAAAAAAGCAGGCTTCCTTCAGGAAGGGATAGCAGGAAAAATACCTGGAGTTCTGACTTGACCTGGCTTTTATACTCTCCATGACTTTGCACCTAGCTGGCTTTTGATGGGACAATCTAGGTTATTTGTTATGGCAGGAAGCCATTAGCAGGCATTGCCCTTTAGGCACAAGAGTTTTTGAAGTCAGTTCAATTTTTGTATTCAAAGGTTCAGTAAGAGTTTTATAATGTAGTGTTTAATTTCTGGAAGCATCTTTTATTGCTGTCATCTTTGTAGTCCATTTGAAATCATGTTGATACTTACAATAACTTCTCTAGATCTGCTTACCTGGTTCAAGCTATTGTAGATATGTTTTCCTATTTGCTTTAAATTGCTTAAAAGATATCTTAGAATACAATTGTGTGCAGGGAGGAGCCAAGAAAGCAGCTTTGTAGCAGTTAAAGTTGAAATTGCTCTGATAATCCTTTCAAACCAATCTTTTAAAAAGCATATCAAAATGAAGGGAGTCAAATACCAACAGTAAGAGTTGGAGTAAAGGGACTCTCCTGCTGATCACAACTTGAAAGGTAGGCAGATAAAGTTGATTTTCACAAATTAAGGGGGAACAAGAAGCAAACATGGACACAGAGCAATGCTGACCAACCACTCCCACCATTTGCTGAGCCAGGTTCCATGACTGAGCATAGGCTAAATTCAGGATCCTGTGATGTGAGCTATACCAACAAAAGAGCATCTCAGATGAACCCCTTAATGTCCCATTCCCTGGCATCAGCCAGTAGCAAGGTCCTAGAAATACACAGGTTTGGACCCTTTCAAATCTGTCCTGCCACAGTAAAGACTAGCCTGAGAGCAAAACAGTTCACAGAGCAGATCTCTGCAAGTCAACAGCAGAGACAGAATCAAAACCTTGAAGAATTCCCAGTCCATAGACAAAAAAAATGCTGAGAAAATGGGCAAAAAATAAAAGAAACACTTAAACCTAGAAAAACTTTATGGGGACAAGAGCAAAGCATAGAACCAACAGGGGATAGTGAGATTTAAAAAAAAAAAACACATGCAAATCTTCAAAGAAAAATGAGAATTGGTCTCAAGCTCTAGAAGAACTCAAAAAGTAATTCAAAAATCCATTAAGTCAGGTCAAAAAAAAAAGGGAAAAACAGAGGAAAAGTAATATAAAAGGAAAATAAAAGCATAAAAATGTTATTGCCACAAACAATCCAATAAAAAGAGTTCCATGAAAACAAGAATGTACCAAATGGAAAAGGAGGATCAACAGGTCATGGAAGAAATTCAGTCTTTAAAATTAGAATTGGGCAAATAGAAGCTATAGATTTCATAAGAAATCAAGAATCAAATGAAAAGAAATTTTTAAAAATAGACAAAAGTAAGAAATATCTCATTGATAAAATCAATTGATTTGGAAAATAAATTCAGAAGAGACAATTTAAGAATTATTGGATTATCTGAAATTCATGACAAAAAACAAAATGCTAGACATCTTATTACAAGAAAATATCCAAGAGAACTGTCCTGATATTATTAAACAAGAGGGTAAAATAAAAAGTAAAAGAATCCATAGATCATCTCCTATTATTAATCCCCAGATGACAATTCCTAAGAATGTAAAATTCAAGTTCAAGAGCTCCCAGGCCAAGGGGAAAATACTATAGGGAGCCTGAGTGAAACAATTCAAATATCATGAATCCCCAGTCAGGATTATACAGTATCTTGCAGATTCCACATTGAAGGACCAGAAAGCTTATAATGTGGTATTCCAGAAGGCAAGGTAACTGGGTTTACAACCAAGGATCACCTACCTTTCCAAACTGACATTATTCTTTCAGGAGAAAGTATGGTCATTTAACAAAATAGAAGATTATTAAGAATTCCTGAAGAAAAGACTATGCTCAAATAGAAATTTTGATGTTTGAATACAAAATTCAAGAGAAAAATTAAAAAAAAGAAACTAAATATGAAAGAGAAAATAATTAAGGGTTTCATTAAAGTCAAATTGTTTATATTCCTCTGTGGAAAGATACTATCTGTAACTCTTAAAAAATTGTTATCATCATCATAGTAATTAGAAGCATAAACAGAGGCTATGGTAGTATGCAATCTAAAATGATATGTAAAAAATAAAACTGGGATGAAATAAAGGATTATTCTAAGATTAATGGGAAGAGAGAAGTAAAATGGGGTAAATTGTAATTATATTATATAAATGGAGATTTTGAGGCTTTGAATTTCATCCACCAGAAGGCCCTTAGTATTTCCCAAAATTCTCTTTTCCTGTGTCCCTGAGTTTTGTGTGATTGTATTTAAGTGGCTGTAACTCCTCTCTCCTCCTCTTTTTGACATGTTACCAGGCTGAATTCAGGCAGTTCTTTTGATTTAGTTATTACTAAAACTTTATAAAACATAATATTTAGTTATTGATTATTAATTTTAAAAACCATATTTCGCCTTACCATGAAGGGGCTATGAATTCTCAGATTTTTTTAGCAGAAAGCTTTATAGTAAAGATAGTAATTTTGCCTGGTCTCCTCCCACCAGAAAGGTCAGGTGGCCTGGTCTGCCTGCACTCTTGCCCTGCCCTACCATTCATGGCCTGCTGCCACTGCTGTTACTCCCATTTCAGCCTAAGCTGCACTGCCAAAGACTCTAGCCCTCAATAAACTGTGACCAGACCCAACCAGATCCACATTCCATTCTGTGAGACCTCCCAATCCTTTGATCCCTCGGCCTCCCACATGGGAGCCTTTGCTAGTCATTTTTTCATTCAGTGTCTCTCAGGAAAAATGCTATGGCAAAGCATGCTTGAAACTCTGAAACAACTGTTAGAGATGGTAGAGCTAAAAAGTATGGTTTGGATCTGCTTAATTTTTTTTTCCTAGGACTTTTTATTTTCATTGGAGATTTCCCATGTTACTTCCTCCTCCTCAAGAATATGCTACAAACTAGACTGCTTATACTACAAACCAACCTGAAATATTTTGATAAAGTTCTAAAAGTCCCAACTGCTCTTAACATGCAGAGTGGGGATTCTATCCTATGTTTTTATGAAAAAATTCAGAGAGCTGACAAAAGAAATCTAAATGGATAAAAAAATATTGGGGGAGGGGAAGGGAACTTTCAAAGAGATCTGGAAGTTTCTTGTTAATTATTTTGATTTTTTTCCTCTTATAATAGTGAACAAGTTTATTGGGATTGGTGAAAAGGATTTTGACTCCACTGCTTGCCTGCACCTTCTCATTGGTTTATATTATTAAAAACTAACTAAATAAATAAAATTACTGATTGCTTTAAGATTTAAATTTTTAAAGTTTATCTGTATTAATTTAATCAAAATCTTTCTGTTATACTGAATCATTTAAGCTATGTTTTGTCTAAATTGATCTTTAATTTGTACCTTTACCTTTGCTGAAGAAAAAAAATATCATTGTAAGCCCATGAACATGTTTCCCAAACCATTTTCACTAGATCCATTGAACATGACATGTTGCCTTTTTGTATTGTCACATAGATGATGATGGATGGACTTCACCAAAAGTTCTATACAACCTTTAGAGAATTTAATAAGCTAAGAATTTAATTGTAATTTTAAGTGGTCTTCAGAAACAATTTGATATAACTAGTGGTTTCTGAATGGATGATATTTTATATTTATATTATAAATAATATTGTATTAAAAGTACAGAAACAAAGAAATGTTCCTACCAAGGTATTGCTATGTAGCATGAAGCCAAAAAGAAAGAGCTCTTGCAAAACTCTTCATTTTAATTTACTTTTACCAGAACAATCTAGATTTCTTTATGATGTTCTCTCTAGACCCAAATAAAAATAAATAATAAAGATAGATGCCTGCAGAGACCACATGCTGCACCAGAAGATCCAGAGTGAACTTTTGGATGTGAATTGAAATATGGGAGGTTGAAATGCCTTTGTTTAGAATGTATACTCTTATTCTAAAGGGGACTGTGCCAAAATTGGCTTTTTGTCAACCTAGTAATCATTGGTTTTGTTCTCTTTTCCTTTTATCCACAAACTATTGCAATTTTTAAGTTGATTATGTTTCTATGATCCTTTTGGTGATACTAGCTTCCCAATAGGATTGCAGGGTGGATATGTATAATTGGAGATTTTTGAGCCTTTGGGCTTCATACCCCAGAAGTTCCTTAGTATTTTCCAAAATTCCCCTTTCCTATGTCCCCACTTTTACATGATTGTATTTAAGTGGCTATAACTCCTCCCTCTTCCTCTTTTTGATTGGTTACTGGACTGAATTCAGGTAGTTATTTTGCTTTAGTTAATATTAATAAAACTTCATAAAATATAATATTTAGTTCTTGATTATTAATTTAGAAACCCACAATTTAAGGAGACACAGGTGGTGAAATACTATTACACTGGAGGGGAGGATGAGGGCAGTGACAGTTCATGCTTAAACATTTCATTATAATTGGCTCAGAGAGGGAAGAATAGTCAGATTCATTGGTGTATAGAATTCTGTCTTACCCTATAAAGTAATAGAAGGGGAATAAGAAAGGAGGTGCTAAGAAAGGGAGGAATAAAAAGGAGAAAGAAGTTGGGGGAGATGATTAAAATGTTATATAGAAGTCAGAATAAGAAGGTTGATTGTGGGAAGTGGAGTAATATAAGCAAAGAAGAAGGGGAGAAGTGATCAAAATCAAAACACAAGCTAAGGAGGGGAAAAGTGAAAGGAGAATGGGCAGGATTAAAAAAGGTAATCTAGATGAATTTTTATTTTTTCTAGTTTTATAATTTTTTTGGTAGTTTGTTAGGAATGGCACAGAATAAGTAAATTAATTCATGAAAAATTGTCATTTTTATTAGATTAGCTTATCCTACCCAGGAGTAATTAATGTTTTCCTAATTGTTTGATCTCATTTTATTTGTGTGAAAAATATTTTGTAATTTTTTTCATAAAATTGTGTCATAAAATTAATTTGGTAAGACTCTTTATTTGCTTAAATTACTAGATAGTTTGAATAGTATTTAGACTGATTCTCCTTTAAATGTTTGGTAGAATTCACTTGCAAAACCATATAGTCCCAGGGAATTTTTTCTTGGGGAGTTCATTGATGGCAAATTCAATTTCATTCCCTGAGATAGGATTTTTAAGCATTCTATTTCCTCTTCTGTTAATTTAGATAATTCATATTTTTGTAAATATTGATCTATTTCACTTATATTAGCAGATTTATTTTTGTCACATAATTGGGCAAAATAGCTAGTAATAATTGCTTTAATTTCCTCTTCATTAGAGGCAAAAATTGAACTTTTTGTTTTTGATTCTCTTATTATATGATTTTCTTCATTTTTAAAATCAAATTTTGAAATATTTTTATAGGTCCAGCTCCAAGTTTATTTATTAGTGCAATAATATTTTTATTTCAAATTTTATTAATTTCTCCTTTGATTTTTAGGATTTCCAAATTAGTCTTTAATTGTGGACTTTTAATCTGTTCTTTTTCTAGTTAAAAAAAATTTACATGCCCAATTCATTGACCTGATTTTTCTCTGTTTTATTGATATAAGCTTTTAGGGATATAACCTTTCACCTGAGGATTACTTTGCTGTATCCCATTAATTTTGATATGTAACATGGCTCAATGCTAATAATAAAAAAAAATTACTAAATGAAAGTAACTTTTAAAACAGAATAAACTAGGTTAATCTTTCAATCCCAGTCACAAAAAGATTAAAATAAAAAACTAAAGCAAAATCAAATCACAACACAAACAAGCTACAATGGGAGTGACAGGGTACAGTGAATCAGTGTTAGTAAATGGTACCTATTTTACATGAGAATAACCAATCCGAAAGTGGAGTAGTTAGTAACACCTGGAAAGAATCTTTCCAAGTAGGCTGAGTTCCTCCAGGATTCTGAAAGTTCTTTTAACTAGGGAGAGGGAAACAAAATAAAATAATTGGCATCATCAAAACATTGTGGTCTGAAAAGGAATAAACCTCATCTCCAGAATCCTGTAGGTCCCTTTCCCTTCCTTGAGCCATCAGAAATCCTGATTCTTCTGACCAGTTTTCTGTAGACACTTACAGTGACTACAGGTTACTTGAGGGTTGTTATGGTTTTGGTTATGGTTTGCCTCATTAGAATTATGAGCCCTGTTGGAGGTAATATTATTATCCCCCCAGTTTCTACTCCAATGTTCCTGATTTTTCCTCCTATAATTCATAGCAACATGACCTTGCTTGCCACAGAAATAGCATTGTATTGACCCTTTGTCTATCAGAGACTTTTCCACTTCTTTCAAAGTAGCAACAAAGTCAGCAGCCATTCAGTAGGGCTTCAGCCAGGCCATTTCAGGAGTCAGAAACCTCAGTCATGCTGAGTCCTACCTTAATGCTCATGTGCCATCTATGTACTTTATGTTAATTTCACACATTTTTATATAATTGTTTAAGGTATTCCCCTGATTCTGCTCACTTCACTGCCTTTAATTCATATACTTCTTACCAGGTTTTTTCTGAAATTATCCTGTTTATTATTTCTTATGACACAATATTATTCTATTACAATCATATACCATAACATGTAACATGCAGCTATACAGATAGGCACATATATACATCCTTCATTACATACATGTACAAATAATCTACTTTTAGTCTAAGATGTGTTTAAATAATAATAAAAAAAATTCATAAGATCTTTATTTCTCTCTTCAGAATTCTCCAGAATAGGGGCTTTCCTCTGTGACTTAAACTAAAAAAATCTTATTTTCATGATCTTTAGACTAGATTTCAAAGTATTCCATAATATAATGTACAACTACCTTTCTAGATACATTTCATAAAAATTATAATTTATAATCTCCTTGAAGTTACTCAAATTGACCCAATATCCTATGATTGTACTTTTCTTCCTTCTATATTTGCATGTTTGGTGTTACCAATCCATAGTTGTAATCTATTAGTCATTCAACATGGATTAAGTAAATCCTTAATCTGTTCCATGCACTGTGTTCCTGGTGGAGTGTATGGGATGTTAAAAGAGTCGAACACTTCTGATATAAGGTTTTTCTGAGCCCTTTTCAAGACTACTTATCTGTCTTTGCTGTCCACATTTCACCCAGTTATCAGTTGAGACTCTAAGAAATTGTAGCATAAATAGCACTACACCCTTGTAAAAGCATCTCAGCAGACAAAGTAAACCAGGTTTACAGTGTAAAGGGTGAATATTATGCTTGAGAGAAAAAAAAATCTAAATTTAAATGGTTATCAAGGGAAATCCCAAATAATAAAATACCGAAGTCAGCTGCCAAAATGTTATGGTGTTTTGATTACAACAGGAGGAAGAAAATATTAGAGAGAGAGAAAGAGAGAGAGAGAGAGAGAGAGAGAGAGAGAGAGAGAGAGAGAGAGAGAGAGAGAGAGAGAGAGAGAGAGAGAGAGAGAGAGAAGGAAAGAGGGAGGGAGAGAAGGAAAAAAATTTAAATCAGAACCACTCTGACTTAGGCTGAGCTAAAGCAGCCTTAAAGCCTTGGAAAGCCAAGACAGAGAAAAGGGTAAGTCCTTATCACTCATGTGACGGATCTGAAGTAAAGCTGAATGCAGGGCTCCTCCATGCTCAAGCTCTAGGATTGAACTGCACTCTAGCCCTCCTCATAGGAAGTCCCGAGAACCCCCAAGGTTGTTCTCTAACTCACTTCCTGCATCTCACATGTGCCAATGATGGCTCAAGCTTGACTTAGGACCACCCAGAGGTCTGTCCTTTTTTTGCACATGTCTGTTGAAGGCCATTTTTCTCAAATAATTAAATCTTGAGTTTGGTGCAACCCTTCCTAATCTTGTTACACTGAGTATGGTAGAGAATGTGGATTTCCAAGACCTGATTCTGTTATTTTGAGTATCTCTATTGTTATTGATCAAGAAATAGCTAAATCAGATCTTCTAAAGAATGGTCTGATTAGGGTGGAATAGTTTTGAAATTCACAACAGTAACCAACAGACTTCAAACCTTTCAATAAATTAGAGTAATATCTGCCCCAAGGATATAAAGAGTTTCCCTGGAGGAATATGTAGATGGGAAAATTTTCTTCCAAAGGCCATGGAGGAGCTGAAGCAAATGATCTTTGAGTGCTTTGAACTTGGTCAGATATTATTAATAACAAGATTATTGATTGCATCCTAGGCCATTGCCAGTCATCCTTACTTTTGTCCTCCCACTGAGCTTTGTTGCCTCTGGAAGAGAGAGTATATACTTTGTTCATCTCTGCTTCTGCTAAGTCCAATTCACACACAAGTCAAGAAATTACCTGGTAATGTCTTTGATCCTCTTCCAAATGAAGGACAATCAATTGTATTCTAGGCACTTTATTAGAAGGTAGAGAAGAAATAATATTTTCATAATACTAAATAATATTTGTGTATGGGTTTATTGTTAACAAAATGCTTTATTTTATCTTATTTATAATCCTCAACAATTTTGTGAGGTACATATTATAGGTTGAAGAAACTGAGGGTTGTAGTGATTAGTTTACTTGGCAATGGTTATAAACCCATTGTCAATCAATGCTTAAATTTAGGTATTATGTCTGAGTGGAATTCCAGGACTGCTTTTTTATTTTAGTAAAATCATATTTTTCCACATTACATATCAATTTTTCAATATTGGTGTTTTGATATTTTACAATCTATGTTCTCTACTTCCCATTTCTCCCTATTCCCCATTAAGGCAGGTAATATGACATAGGTTGTACACATATTATTTTGTAATGCTTATTTCCATCTTAGTCACATTGTGAAAGAAAACACATAATGCTTTCACTAGAGAAAAATTCATGGAGGAAATAAAATGAAGTGTTGTGTTTCCATCTGCATTCAGACTCTGTTCCTTATATGGTGATGTATATCCTTTTCTTAAAAAAATTATGAATCTCATGGAGTTGCCTTGGTTCCTTGACTTATTGATAATAGCTTTCATTCACATTTGATCATCATACAGTATTATTGTTGCTCTGTACAATGTTATTCTGGTTCTTCTCAATTCAGTTTTTATCATTTTATACAAGTCTTTCCAAGTTTTTTGTTCATCTTGTTTAACATTTCTTATGGCACAATACTATTGCATTAAAATCATAGATCACAACTTGTTCAGTCATTCCCCAATTGATGTACATTCCTTTGGCTTCCAATTCTTTGCCAAGACAAAAAGAGCTTCTATAAATATTTTTATATAGAGGTTCATTTCCTCTACATTTAATCTCTTTGGGATATAGACTAAGTGTGATGTGGCTAGGTCAAAGTGTATGCACAGTTTAAGGGCCCTTATTTCCATTATTTCCATGAGGATGCTTATTTCCATTACTTGAAAGTATTTTTTTTCATGGTTTACTTGTGAAGTTACCTCTTTTTTCTGTTTTTTTTTTTCATTTTCTAACTATAAAAATTCCCTTCTTTCTCACATCCTATTATATTTGGATTCTGTTCTACTCTTAATTGTATGTAAATTTTGTAATTATTTGTAAAATTATTTCATTCTCTCTTCTGATATTTATAGTGTTATAAGGAAGAGATAAGTTTGGTCACTTTTGCAGAGGGCAGAGGCTCATTAATGAGACCAAGGGAATTGATTCTGGGTTACTAACACAGACTTTGGGACAAAGTTGTCATCTTATTAGGTATTATAGCTGTCAGTTTGATCCCATAGCTGCAGGCACTGTACCTTGTCTGCAGTCTGCTGTTTCAGTTCAGAAGTCAGCTGGTTTAGTTTTGGGATGTCCATTGACTGCATGATGTTCATATCAAATAGAAGCACTGATGAGCAAATTTCATACTCAAGCTTATTCAGATCAAAGAATTTCTAAGTATAAAATTATTCTCCTGAGTAGTAAGAACATCTAATTGAAGAGATGTAGTATATTGAATCCTGCTACACTTCTTCCTGATCTTCCAAAGAATGGTGAACCATTACATTGAGTGTGTGGAAGTGGTTGATTTGGTAGACATACCTAGGATGGATTTGAAAGACACTCCTATTGAAAATACAGATTTGTTTTTGTTCATTGATGCTTCTTCCTATTTCTGTAATGGTATTTGCTGTATTGCTGCTATGGTTGTCACAGAATTTGAGACTCTGTGGTTTGGCTCATTACCTGGAAATATTAGTACCCAGGGAGCAAAGCTAATGGAATTGAAGCAAGTCTGTCTTGTAGCCGATAGTAAAACTGCAAATATCTATACATGCTCTCAGTATGTTTTTTCAGTATGTCATGTTATAGGGAAAATCTAGAAACAGCCTGGTTTCATTACTGCATCAGGAAAACCAATTAATTACACATGCAGAAATAAAAACTGCATTGCTGGATGCTATCCAGAAGCCAAAATAACTGGCTGTAATTCATTATAGAAGCCATACTTTTGGTAAAGATTCGGTGTCTAAAGGAAATCATAGAGCTGATGTAACTGCAAAGTATGCAGCCCAAAATGCCCCAGGTTATGTAATGAATCTTTCCACTTTTGAGTCTGCTGGTTTACAAGAAGTATATGTAGACTCAGAGATTCAGACATGGAAGGAGAAATTTGGAGCTAGGAAAGAACATGGTATATGGGTTGCAGACACTGCTCTTTTAAAAAGATTTTTACACCTATTTGTGTCAAACCATTCAAGAGATCATGAGTAGCACTGGGAATTGGAACTATTGTAAATAGGATCTGTAGAAGCTATTCTGTTTGTCAAAAGTTCAATCAAGGTGCATTCAGAAAGAAAGATTTGGGCGATAGACCTTTAGCATACTGTCCATTTGAGAGTTTGCAAATAGATTATATAAGCATGCCAAAAGCTGGAAGATTCAAGTTTTGCCTTGTAATTGTTGATTGGTTAACAAAATGGCATGAAGTGTTTCCATCTACTACAAATACAGCTAGTTTTATGGCAAAAGTGTTGATTAGGGAAATTACTCCTAGATTTGGCGTTAACTCAGACAGAGGATCTCATTTTATTCAAGACATTCTGAAAAGAGTTTAGGAGAATCTGGGAATAACACGCAAGTTTCATGTTCCTTACCATCCACAAAGATCAGGTCAGGTGGAACATTTGAACAGGGAACTCAAGACTATTGTGGGGAGGATTTGTGCTGAAACCCATCTAAAATAGACAGATATTCTTTAGCTTTGTTTATTCCTGCATACAAAATCTAGAGTAGATATGCATGTATCATCTCATGAAATGCTGTTTAATCATGCCCCATTACAAACAAAAACATGTAAGGCTGTCTATACTTCACTCTTGGGGGGAGATTGTCAAATTGCTTCATATTTGGTTGCTTTACAACAAAGGCTAGAGAATTGCATGATATTGGAGTTTTGATCTAATTTGGTCCATTGGATTATTCTCTCTATGATTTCCAAACAGGTGATATATTATATGTGAAAAAATTTCTCAAAATATTGACTACACCATAAAATTGGGTTGGTCCTTATACTATTGTGGTAATTTCATTTTCATCAGTGAAAGTATTAGGAAGAAATTCTTGGTTCCATTTTTCTCATGTAAAATTAGCTCATAGAATTGACAATAAAAGTGTGGAAATAGTGGAGGTAGAAGAAGGAGAAATTGAAGGAGATGAAGAGTTAGTGAATAGCTGTGAAGCAGAAAGCTGAGAGATGTATCAGTCTAGTTGAGTCTGCAGTCAGAAAGGTCAGTAAGGAGAGGATGATTCCTGTGGAAGAGGAGGATCCAGAGACAACAAAGGAGATTGTAGGAAGTGGATGATTCACAGAGGACAAGCACATAAAGACTGAATATTTTTCAATGAAGTGGATCACAAGATTGATGGTCAAATATTTGTAAGATGTGTTATGTAATATATTTTTATATTACATTGCATTGAACAGTATATATTGCTGTTATGGACTTTAGAGAAGAAGAGATTTCTTCAGACAATATGAAAATATGGAGGATCTGAAGTTGTGGTAGGTATGTTGAATGCAACATAAACATATATAAATAAATAAATGTATATAAATGTTGAATACAACATAAACATATATAAACAAATATAAATAAACATAAACATGGTTAGGATACATTGATTCAAGTAGTGAATCAATGAATAACTACTATTTATAGGATTTAGGTATATATGAGTGTCCATGTAGATAAATTAATACTGTTTAGAGTTTATGCAGTTTAGAATAGTAGTAGCATAGTTAGATGGGTTAGTTTTAGGATATTTCATTAAGGTAGGATGTCTGAGTTCAGATGTTCTATTTTGATAATATTAGGAAGTATATAGGGATATAGATAGGAAGATTAGAGTTTAGGATTGATAAATTGATAGGGTAGAAAATTATATTACAACATACTTTACATAGTACAGAGTACATATCACACAAATATGTAAATATATACATAAATATATGTTAATAGTATAAATCACAATTAGGATTGAAAATTGTATTATAGTATATATGTATATAAATATATGTAACATATATATATATAAATCTGGTATGTATTTTATGTATACATATATAATAATTACATATGCAGTTAATATTTGGTACTGATTTAAGTACTTTACATAGGATAATTGGATGTACAGTTCTATGTAACAGTTTGATTTTTGTGTAATAATGATAAGAATAGATAGAATAATATTGTTTTGAATTTTCATCTACTTTTAAATGTATTTTTTCACAAGTTTTGATAGATTGGTTTGACTTTTTTTGTAAAAACTTTTGCTATTTTGTGTTTATATCACTTTTTCTAATTTTTCTGTTTTCTGTTTTTTGCATTGTAATAGTTTTGATAGTATTTTTTATGTATTAGTATATAAATATAGTATTTTATGACCTTATTCTATCATGTGCAGTTTTGTGTATGTATTTCTATTTTGATGTTTTCTTTTCTTGGGCTGCTTTTGCATATGTTTGCTTTGTATTTTGAACTTTGTAACTGTTCATTGTATATTTTTCCCTTTTCCTTTGTTTGAATCCCTAGAATAAGGTAGTATTAGATAGGATAAGATAAGTAAGTGTATACTCTTTATTATTTTGTATAAGAATTTTAGTATAGTTTGGAATTTAAGTGTGTTGGTGCACAAATGCCAAAACATTGTTTTCAACATGATTTTGACTTTGTGCAAAGGGGGACTGTTACAAGGAGGAGATAAGTTTGGTAGGTTTTACAGAGGACAGAGGTATAAGGCCAACAAGGAGAAGATTCTGGAATTCCAGAATAACCAGGAAGAGTTAAGTTGTTACTCAGAGACTATTGGATCTAGTGGTT
Organism: Monodelphis domestica; assembly: GCF_027887165.1. NCBI lineage: Eukaryota > Metazoa > Chordata > Mammalia > Didelphimorphia > Didelphidae > Monodelphis > Monodelphis domestica. The sequence goes on along the minus strand of NC_077232.1, from coordinate 118,957,316 downwards.
CCTCTCTCTCTGGAGGTATCAGGGGAGTGTGGCTGCTTATCTTGAGTGCTTAGTCCTGATTCTTATACTGCCTGCTCTCTTGAGTGCTATATTTTCTTGAAGAAGAACTTGGTGGTCCTATACCGACTGTCTGCAGTGATTGTAAGACCAGGTCTAGGTCCTTTTTGATCTGGGACTTTTCCTGGGCCCTACTAAGCTTACCACAGATCATTACCCTTTTATACTAAGTGGGGGGAGTTAGTGCAGAATTAGCTGGTGCGGTGACTGGTAAATTTATGTGAGTGAGGAAAGATTAGAATAGTCCAAAATCTCTTTGAAGACTCTCCTCATGGAGACATTTAGACCTAGGGGAATTTTAGATAGTAGGATTAGCATTAGGGTTATCCTGGTTCCCTTTAGCCTTTTCTTATTAAATTAAATACTTTCCCAGTTATTGAGTGGTTTGTGTGTTGATCTCAGACCAGGTTCTGTCCTGGTCTGAGTTAACTGCTAGTCTTTGACCCACAGTGTAACATCTTTTTACTGACCTTATCTAATCCATCTTATCCCATCCCCAAAACCACCCTATTATAATAGCCACAAAAGAATATAGAAGTGATTTAATTAGTCCTTGAGAGCCAAAGCCTTGAAGTGAATTTCTCAGGTCACATAGGAGACAATGCATGTCTGGTCCAACATCCAATGATAATTTTTGCTACACTTTGTCCTTGGTCAGGAACTCTGTAACTAGTCTTGATGAAAAAGTAAGATTTATACTCCACACTCAACACATTTTCCAGTAAAACAACTGGCTGTTTACTCAAGGACTAGTTGCATTAAATAAAGACTTTATATAGAAGCATATGCATCCTAGTAATGTAATTCCTTAATAATAAAAAGAACTATAACAAATAAGTAATATTTCAGCATGTAATATTCACTATTTAAAAAATAAACTTAGTCAAATATGAGTTTCTAAACCACATAAAGTATAACTTGGAAGTTCTCTAAGAATACAGACAGTTTTCATTTTCTTCATATCCACTGTAATATTTTGAAGAATATCATATACAGAATGGACCTTTTTGAGAACTTTTGAGAAATATTTTTCAAAATACATATCATATTTTTCCTCAAACACATAACAAAGTTCTAAAAATATTTTCCAAAGTTACTAATATAATATTTTAAATAACTGTATTTATTAGTAATATAAAGAGGGTCATACTATAATATACAGAGGTTTTGGTGGAATAAAATGCAGATCTGTGATTTTATCTCATTTGGGTAGCCTCCAGAGAGGAAATTTCCATTATAAATGCAAATTGTCAACTCATCAGAGTTACATAGGGTATTAAGGAAACAAATATTAATCCATAGTAATATTGATATGGCAAACTCAACATTCTAACACAAGAATTTGACTCTATGTACTTTAAATAGAATTGTTAAATTTCAATAATCACTAAAAAATTTGACATCAAAATATTTTAACAGGTAAGTTGTCATTTCCATTCATTGAAAAAAATGTAAAGACATCATTTCAAAAATTATATGTGAATGGAACAGCTGGGTACCTCAGTGGATTGAGCCAGGCTTAGAGATGGGAGGTCCTTGGTTCAAGTCTGATCTCAGACCTTTCCTAGCTGTGTGACTATGGATAAGTCACTTAACCCCCATTGCCTAGCCCTTACTGCTCTTTTGCTTTGGTACCAAAATATAGTACTGATTATAAGGCATAAGGTAAGGATTTTAAGATTTTAAACATAAATACATATGTATATATTTAAAACTTTGCATATATATATATATATATATATATATATATATGTGTGTGTGTGTGTGTGTGTGTCAAGACTAGTATTATAAAACTACAATGATACTAACCAGATCGACTTCTACCAAGAAACTATCTTTTCAAATTCTTGAGCAGTGCAATTTTTAATCTATCCAAAGGCAATGACCAAATTTCTTCCAGAGGACAATTTATGAGACATATTTTACCACTATTCTCTTGGTGAAGGGCTGTAAATAATAAAATGGTATAAATGAGTTTTTGTTTTGCTTAACTATTTTACTTTATGATGGGGTGGAGTCCAATAAGAAAAATATTGTGTGAAAGGAGTAATGAATAATAATTCTTTTAAAAATTCCTATAACTTTAAGGGAAAAAAGAAAAATATGATAAGTTGATTAGAGAGTTTCAAGCTGGGAGCTATGATGGTAGAATGAAGTATGCTCCACTCCCCAGATCCTTACATACACACACACACACACACACACACACACACACACACATGAACACACACACATGCATACATAGAGTCAGAGAGAGAGAGAAAATAAATCACCTCAAATAAAAGGAAAATTGGAAAAAAAAACATTTCTGACTGGTAAAAGAAGGGAGTGTGGCTTAGGCAGCACAGCATCTGAGAGAACTGGCAGAAGGTAGAGTAGCCCAATACCCTGTGACTCTATGAGATATAATGAGGCTGCAGAACGGGTAAGTGCTCAATCTAAGCCACCCTACATAGGTATAAAGGGTACAAAAAACAGGAAATACTGAATCCTATATGGCAGCAGAGCCCTGAATACACAAGAAAGCTGAGATAGAGGAACCAGCTGAAGAGTAGGAAACATTGTAGTTCCAGGTGGCATTAGAAGGCCTGTGCCAACAAAACCCAGGACAGCAGACCATAATAGCACACAAAAACAGAGGACTGGATAACATGGGGTGCTGAATATACCTGGACAAAAAAAGGCTATAAATCTCCCCAGAGAAAGCCGACCTCTTTGACAAACATACCATGAGAAACAAAGAAAGTTGGGCATACCTCAAATACCAGAGAAGACTACAAGCTTGGAGCAATACACAACAAGAAAAAGTACCTCAACAAATAGATAAGGCAATAGAGAAAAAAAAATAACTAAAAAATGAGCAAAAGACCAAAAAAGAGAAAAAAATACTGATTACAGAAAGTTACTTCAGTGATAGGGAAGACCAAAATATGAATTCAGAAGAGGACAATAAGATCCAAAAAAAAAAAGTCTTTTGCTTTTTTTTTAAGGATGAAGCCACAAATGAATGTGTGAAAGGATGTCAGGCCATAATAGAATCCCTACAAGAACTTCAAAAAGAAGTTATAAAACCAAATAATAATAAAATTTACAGAAAAACTCAACAGCTAGGAGGAAAATCATTGAAAAAATAAACTTCCTATAAATTAGAATAGGTAGAAAGGAAAGGGAAACACAAAAGTACATGAAGAAAATGATTCTTTAAATAAAAGAATGGACTAAGAAATGGAGGTAAAAGAAAAAAAAAATTGAAGAAAACTACTCTTTAAAGAATAAGACTGACCTAGTGGAAAAAGAAACACAGAAACTCAAGGAAGAAAAAACCTTCCAAAAATTAGAATTAGACAAATAGAAGCTAATAAATCATGACATATCAAGAAAAATAATAAGGTAAAATTTTATATATAATATGCATATATATGTGTTTATATATATGTGTATATATATATAACTTTTTATTAGAAAAATGATCAACCTTTGAAATAGTTCCAAAAATAGAATCTAATAATCATCAAAATATCTGGAAGTACAATCAAAATAAGAGCCAGGACACCATATTATAAAACATCATGAGAGAAAACTTCCCTAATATCTTCCAACAGAAGGAAGAAATAGAAATGTAAAGAATCCACCAATTATCTCCTTAAAATGACCCCAAAATAAAATAGCCAGATTCTAGAACTCCCTGGCTATGGCAAAAGTACCACAAATAACTGGAACTAAGCAACTGTAAAGATTAAAATTAATATTCCATGCTCCAAGTATTATTTTAATACTTTTTGTTAAAATCCACTTAGAGCAGAGAGAAATTAGAAACAGCCAGAGAAATTTTTAAAAAGAGAGAAAATAGCCAAAAGCCACTCCCTCCTTCACACTGTTACCAGCCCAACAGATCTCATGGGTAGACACAGAAACTCAAAACTCCCTCTATGTAAGGAGATGCACAAACAGGAAAAGGAAAAGGGGATTGTGAAAATGTAATCTCTAGGGTTCAAGATTCTAAGTCAATACACAACTCAAATATCATGCAGCCACTTCCAGGATTACACAGGATTGTGCAGCTTTTACATTGAAGTACTGGAAAGGAATAGAAGGAGAGGCAGAGCTAAAATAGCAGTGTAGTAGCAAAATCTTGAAGCCACACCCTTACAAAAGATCATTACAAAACATCTCAAAAAGATAGTAATCAAAACCAAAGAAGTAAAGGAGTTCTCCTACTGCACAAAATGTGAAAGGTAGGAAGTAAATGGAGATTCCCATGCTATAAGGGGGAAAATTGCATAAGTCAAAATGTAAATTGATCAGCCTTTCTCCCCAACCACCAACCATGCCAGAGATAAAGCCAAGGCCAGGGAAATCTCCAAATCCTGGGGGGCTAGCTGAAAGCACCACATACTTAATCCTGAGGCCTGTGCCAGACTTTTGCAGTGATACTGAAGGCTAAATAACACAGAGTTCAGTCCTTGCAGTGGAGAGAGCAACAAGGGGACCACAGTGGAGGCAGCAAGGACATAGGAGATATCCTCAAGGCAAAAAAAAATTTGAAGAATACTATGTAAAATAAATCACATATTTACTTGCCCTCACTCAGGCCTCTTACAGGTAATGGAAGATAGCACCAAGGCAGAGCCCTGTGAGACAGAAGCTAAGAAAGCAATGGCCCCCCAACATGTAGGAATCCCAATCCTTCAAAAACAAAAGGAATAAACAAAAGCAAAAAATAGCTTTTGACCTTGGAAAATTTCTGTGGAGAAAAAGAGCAAAATACAGAAGCAACAGGAGAGATTGAGAAACAAGAAAGCACATGCCCCCAGCCCTGGAGGAACTCAAAAAGGACATCAAGAACCAAATAAGAAAGAAGAAAAATGGGAAGAAAAGTGGGAAAAGGCAATGAAAGGAATACAAAATGAAAATAGGTTAAAAGACAAAATTGCCTACATTGAAAAAGAGACACAGAAAAATCAGTTGAAGTAATAAGGAAATTTGAGACCAGAATTGGCCTGCTAGAAGCCATGAAAAGCAGAATAGAGCAAACAAAAAAGGAACATCAAAAGATTGTAGCTTAGAGCCAGTCTTTAAAGACTGGAATTGGGCAGATAGAAGCTAATGATCTCTAAAGACAGCAAGAATCAATAAAACAAAATCAAAAGAATGAAAAAATAGAAGGAAACATGAAATATCTCATTTAAAAAAAACAACTGATTGGGAAAACTGATCCTGTAGAGACAATTTTGGAATTAAAGAGGCATATTGGGTGAGGAATACCATTATAAGAAGGTGAAGAAGTGAGTAGTTACAGGTAATACTTAAACATTACTCTCAGTGAAATAATTTATCAGAGGGAAGAACACCCAGATTTATTGGGGGTATAGAATTCTATCTAATTCAACAGAAAACTTGAAAGGGAAAAAGGAACAGGGTGTGTGGGGAGGGCAGTATTGAAAAGGAGTGAAAAGTTGAGGGGGGTTATTAAAAGACTCTAATGAGTAGTAGGAAGGGAATAAGATGGGAAGGGGTAGGAAGGAAAGTAAAATAAGGGTGGAGAACAGGGTGACTGATTAAAAGCAAAACACTGGTGTGGAGGTAAATAGTGAATGAAAGGGAAGGATTAAAAAAGGAAATCAAAATGATGTGATATACACAGATGGTAATCATAACTCTGAATGTGAATGGGAAGAACTCACCCATAAAACAGAAGCAGATAGCAGAGTGTATTAAAAACCAGAATCCTACCATAAGTTCTTTAGGAGAAACACTTTTGAGGCAGGTATAATTAGAAGAAAACATTAAAAAACACAACACCCATTTTTATTAAAAAACAAACAAACAGTAGAAACCCTTAATCTACAGGGAACCTACTCAAAGTGATAAATGTAATTTATGTAATACCATCAATAAGCATTATGTGTAACTGGGATAAACTAAGATCCCTCCCAATAATATCAGGGGTGAAGCAAGGATCCGTATTATTACCACCATTATTTAATATTATGCTAAAATATTCACTGTAGCAATAAGAACAGAAAAAAGGAAATCAAATGTGCACTGAAGAATTAAAATGACCACTATTTGCAAATGACATGATTGTATGACTAGAGGACCCTAGAGAATCAATACAAAATAATAGAAATTATTTGCAACTTCAGCAAAGCCAAAAGGCACAAAATAAACTCACAAAAGTATTAGAATTTCTATTAAACACCACCAAAATCAAACAGTAACAGATAGAAGAAAAAATCCATTGAAAATTACTCTAAACATTATCAAATATATGAGAATGTGACTATCAAAACAAACACAGCAACTATATGGATACAGTAACAAAAATATTTTTACACAAATAAAATCAAACCTATATTACTGGAAAACAGTATTTCCTCATAGATAGTTCAAGCCAATACAGTAAAAATGGCAATCCCACCTAAATTAATTTACCTATTCAGTGCTATACCAAAAAAAAAATAACAAACTACCAAAATATTATTTCATAGAACTAGAAAAAAGTTACAGCAAAGGTCATCTGAAAAGATTAAAAGGCCCAGAATAGCAAAAGAATTAATGAGGAAAAATTTGATGAACTAGACCTGGCTATACCAAATCTCAAACTATATCATAAAGAAATAATCATCAAAGCAATCTGGTAGACTAAGAAATAGAGTGGTGGATAAATGAAATACATTGAGTAAACAACACATGGCAGTTAAAATCCATAACAGCTTAATTTTCAATAAACCTAAGTGTCCAAGTTTTTGAGCAAATAATTCACTATGTGATGAAAATTGTTGGGAAAACTAAAAGCAGTATGACATCACCAACATCTCACACAATATTCCAGGATAAAATTTAATGGTTACTTGATCTAGAAATAAAGAGTGACACCATAAACAAATCACGGGAACATGAAAAGTTTACTTGTCATACTTATGCTTAAGAAAAGAAATTAAGATAAAGAGAGACAAAACATTATGAAAGATAATTTTGAGTACATTATATTAACAAAAGATTTTGAACTACTGAAGTCCATGCAACCAAGATTAGAATGGAAACAACAAATTAGGAAAATAATCTTACACCAAGTATCTCTGACAAACAACTTATTTCTCAAATACATTGAGAACTGAATCATATTCATATGAATACAAGACATTCCCCAATTGAAAAATGGTCAAGGGATGTAAAGAAGCAGTTCTCAGAGGAAGAGATTAAAACTATCCATAGGCATACAGAAAAAAAAAATACTCCAAATCAAAATTAATTAGAGAAATGTAAATTAAAACAACTCTGTGACAATTCCTCACAATTACCATATTGACTAACATGACCAGAAAGGAAGATGATAAAATCTGGAGAGAATGAAATAAAATTAGGACACTGATAGAATTTTGACAAAATACAAACTGATACAATCATTCTGGTTAGTAATATGGAACTAGGCTTAAAAGGTCACAAAATTATGCCTACCCTTTGACCCAGCAATCTCACTGGGCAGTCTACATCCCAAAGAGATCAGAGGTAACACAAAAAGACCTATTTGTATTGAAGTATTTTAGCAGCTCCTTTTGTAGCAGCAAAGAATTGAAAACTGAGGGAGTGTCCATCACTTAGAGAATTGATGAACAAATTGTGGTACATGGTTGTAATGGAATACCATTAGAAATGTTGAACAGAATGGGAACCTGGACTTAGATGAAGTGATGAAAAGTGAAGTAAGCAGAATCTGAGAACAACATATACAGTAACAGAAATGTTGTGATAATCAACTATAAAGAACTAAGTCTCCAGGATAAGCACAAAGAATGCATCATTTCTGGTTATCCACAATAAAGAAGGAACCTTTTGTGTTTGAGCAAAAGTCAAAGCATATCATCTTATGCTGTATTTCACATATTATGACTTCTATCATAACATTGTGTAAAATTGCTATGGATACATTTTAAATTTTGTTCTATGATAGTGTCTGAGATAGATCTGGTAAAATTTTAGGTTTGCTCACTTTCTGGGACTTTTTATTAAAAGTTGTGGATTTAAAAAAAATTAAAACATTCAGAAATTTTCACTTTTCTGTATTTTTTATCCCTACTCACACTCACATATGACTTTATCTAGAATTCCCATTATCTGCTGTTTTAAGTTCTCCAAGATCAAGAATATCATTACACTTTGTTCCTTCATAGCCATCCATGTCACGTTCATTTTCAGGCTTTCAAATTCTTATATTTCATTCTTTCATTTTTTCTTTCAAACCTCTGTTCATTTGCCAAACCAGTGGCTTCACATTAGGCATGTGCCCTCATATTGCAAATGACATTGCATTTATGAAGGATATAATATGTTTTTTTCTATATGTTTCTTTTCCACAGGTAATCAAATCCAAATTTCTTGAAGGCAATGGATACTTTATATTTCTATCCCCAGCTCCTAGCAGAATTCCTCCCAAAGAATAGACATTTCATAAATGATAGATTAATTTCTTTTGTTGTTCATTTTCAGTCATGTCTGACTTTATGACCCCACTTGGGAGTTTTCTTGGCTTCTAACTTAATTTGCCACTTAATTTATTCAGGAATTTTTCCTACACTAAATACTTCAAATATGCATTGCCACCCTTAAGAGCTCTCCCTTTTACAATGTTCTTTCACCTTTTCTTATTAACACTTAACTGACATTGTCTCTGCAGGTAATTTCCTTTTAATATCTTCTAATCTCTGCTTTAAACAACCAGGACTCAAGACTATGTGCAGGAAAACAGTAGCAACCTTAGGAGGCAGAAAATTACAAGACTAGTAATAATGCTGTATCAGTGCCAGGAGAAGAAGCATTATGAAACAAAAGAGATAAACTGGAGAAAACCTCAAACTTCAAATCACAAGTACATTAATTTAGAGTTCAGAGATATATCAGAGGTCATCTTGTGGACTCCACTTCCCAGTCCCCTGTATTTTACATATAAGCATTTATTGTGCAGCCATTTTTGTCATGTCCAACTCCTTATGAATTCATTGGTGGTTACTTGTCAAAATACTGGAATAGTTTCATTCTTCAGCTCATTTTAACTTGCCAAAGATCACATATGGAGTAAATGTTTGAGGTTGGATTTGAATTCAGAAAGATGAGTTTCCCTGACTCCAGGCACATTGGTCTGTTCACTCTGCCTCTTATGTGCCCTAGGTCCATAATGGGTAAATGACTTACCCAAAGGTTACAAAGGTAATATCTGGGAGATATCAGAGACAGACTTTGAATGCAAATCTCTTGATTCCAAAGCTAATATATACATATATATGTATATGTATACATATATATTTTTTTCACTCTAACAAGGATCTTCATTAGACAATTTAAATGTGAAACTTGGTATTACTTAACTGCTGTTACATCGGCAAAATTGCTTAACCATTCTTTCAGTCACTTCCTTCACCTGTAAGAAGGGGATAATATCTGTGCTACAAAACAGATTGTTTTACTCCTTTAGAGAATTTGTAGTGTGAAAGTCCTGCCCACCAATGCAATTCAACAATACATTTGCCTAAAGTTTATAATTTTAGGAAATTGCCTAAAACCTCAATATTACTTACATAGGCTTACACAGTATATATCAAAAGCCAGATCCTAGATCTTTCTGGTTGTAAGTCTAGCTATTAAAATATAATATAGACTATATGTGTTCCTTTATATTTATTCATTTTGTTTCCTTGAATTGTACATTAGCACTTATGTATTCAGTATCCCAATTTCACTAGCAATTGCCTGTTTTTAAATTTTTATCTTTCCATATTATATATTGTTACATTTTTAATAATTGTTTTCTGACTTTTCTGCAGTTCAGGTTCTCTCCCTCTTTCCCAACACTCCACCCACCCTAAGATGACAGGCAATATGAAATAAATTATATATGTATTAATATAAATTATCATTTCCATATTTATCCTATTGTGAAAGGCAATGCATATTACTTACATAAGAGAAAATTACATGAAGGAATTAAAATGAATGTCCTTCAATTTGTACTGAAATTTTGTCAGTTCCTTTCATCATGAGTTCTAGGTGTTTGCTCTGCTGATAATAGTTAAGTCACTCACAGTTGATTATTATGCTTGACTGTTGTTACTCTGGGCAATAGTCTCCTGGAACTTTTCAGCATTTCATATGTCTTTCCAGGTTTTTTGTCATCATCTTGTTCATCATATCTAGTGGTACAATAGTATTCCATTATACTGTTATGTCATAACTAATTGATCAGTTCCCCAATTGATAATATCTCTTCAATTTGCAGTTCTTTGTTATCACAAAAATAGCTGCTATAAATATTTTAGTATAAGCAACTCCTTTTCCCTTATCTTTAATCTCTTTGGGATATAGATAGAGCTGTGGTATTGTTAGGTAAAAAGATAGGCACACTTTAATTGCTCTGAGGAAATGGTTCAAGATTGAACTTCAGAATGATTGTATCAGTTCATATATCAAACAAAAGAGTATTAATGTCTTAATTTTTCTAATGCTCCCTCAAAATTTATCATTTCCCTATTTTTTCATATTTGTCATATCCAAGCTGACAGGTTTTTCAGGGGTGGGGGTGGACCTCAGAGTTCTTTTAATTTGCTTTTATATAATTAATAGTCATTTGGAGCATTTTTCATATGACTAAAGATGCTTTTAATTTCTCCATCTGAAAACTTCTTATTTATATCCTTTGACAATTTTTCAATTGGTAGATGATTTACATTCTTACAATTTTGACTCAGTTCTCTACATATTTGTGAAATTAGACTTTTATCAGAGACACTTGCTATAACTATCTTCACAACTGATTTTGTAGATGAAAAATAATTTTAACTGAATGTAGTCAATGTGAACTATTTTATATCTCATAATATTTTCTATGGGTGGAGTAAAGATACAGAGTAATCCTTAGCAGTTCTGTAAAACCATGAGAATTTTCCTCAACCAAGATTAAAATACTGCCACAAAACTAATACAGGAGTGAAAGAACCAATAAGTTGACAGTGAAGCAACTCTCAAGAAAAGAAAAACCCTAAATGTAGGCAACGAGTATCTGGGGCACTTGGGTGAAAGGAGAGCAGACATAGCAAGAAGCTGTAGCAAGGAGAAAAGAACAATCCAAGAGTGAGCCACACACTCCCATCCCACATCTGCTGTCCTTGGTTCATGAACCTATGCATGAGCCAACACCCAGACCCTGAGAATCTGCCTGAACAAAGAGATGTAAAAGGCAACCCATACCTCTTGAAATTTCAAACATGAGAAGCCCTGAACCCCAGCCCAAAGGATTATAATCTGTGCTTGAGACAAGGACTTGATTCACATCTCTGGGTAGATGATAATACTAAGTACTGATCTTTTGCCTAAAGCTCAGGGCAGAGCTCCAAGACAGCACAATCAAGGATGAGCCTGATTGGAGCAAGTCCATAGTGAGACCAAAAACTTGAGAATAAACCCAACACTACAATTTGATCAGTGTCTGACCTGATCAAGATGAGAGTGAGATCAAAAGTTTACACATAAGTCTGAGGCAAGTCTTTAAGTTATCAGCATCATAAGTCCAATTGAATCAGTAGGGGAAAAGGGCTCTGAGAGCTGTCAGCCCTCAGATCATCACACCATCCCGAGAAGCCTAACTATAATTAGATAGGAAAATAAGCAAACAACAACAACAACAAAAACTAAGTCTAAAGAGTTTTTATAAAGACAAAAAGAAAGGTATGGACACAAAAGGGGACAGTGGAAGCAAAGGAAACACACCCAAATTCTAAAAGAAAAATATGTATTGGACACAGATTCTGTAAGGACTCAAAAATGACTTCAAAAATCAATAAAGAGAGTCAGAGTAAAAGTGGGAAAGAGAAATGAAAATGATACAAGGAGGAATGATAATGATGCAAAGAGAAACAAAGTTATGCAAAAAATGTAAGTAATGCAAAGAGAAATGAGCCAATTGAAAAAGGAGAACCAAAAACTGACAGAGGAAAAGCAAGTCTATAAAATCAAAATTTACCATCTATATACTGATTTCATGAGAAATCAAGAAGCAATAAAGCAGAATCACAGGAATTAAAAAATTGAGGAAAACATAAAATATCTTATTGAAAAACAAAACAGACCTAAAAAATAGATCTAGGAGAGACAATTTAATAATTATTAGACTATTTGAAAGCCATGGTCAAGAAAAACCTTGGATATCTTATTACAAGAAATTATCCAAATAATTGCCCAGAGATCCTTGAACAATAAAATAAAACTGAAATTGAACAAATTTACAGATAACCATCAGAAAGAAATCCTCAAAAGACAACTTTGAGTAATATAATAGCTAAATTCAAGAGCCACCAAGCCAAATAAAAAATACTTTAAGCAGCCAGAAAGAAACCATTAAAATACCATGGAGATATAATCAGGATCACACAGGATCTAGCAGTTTCTATATTAAAGAATCAAAAGGCATGGCATATGATATTTATGAAGGCCAATGATTTGGGTTTATAACCCAAAGTTACCTATCCAGCAAAATTCAGTATATTTTTTCAGTGGAAAAAATGGTCATTCAATGAGATAGTAGATTTCCAAGCATTCCCGAGGAATAAATTATAACTAAATAAAACATGTGAAGTCCAAACAGGAGGCACAAGAAAAGCCCCAAAAGGTAAACAAGAAAGATAAAATTAAAAGGATTATTTAATGTCAAAGTGAATGTTTATATGTCTACATGGAAAGAGGATTTCTATAATTCTCAAAAATTATCCTTAGTAGTACAGAAGATGGAAGGAATTTACTCAGGAAGAGGGTGGAGAAGGAAGCTAATTGTGATGATGTTATGTTCATGTAAATGTGATGATATATAATGATATGGATGCATATGAATGATATGTAAAAAATAAATCAAGGGCTAAGAGAATTGCACTTAGAGAAAAGGGGAGGGAGAGATAGAATTGGGTAAATTATATAATGTAAAGAGGCATGAAAATCATTGTAGAGAGGGGAGGGTAAGGGTCATGAAGAGCAATGCTTAAACTTTACTCTCATTGTAAAGGGCTCAGAGAGAGTGTAACAAGTATACTCAGTGGGGTGTAGAATTCTATTTTACCCCACAGAGAAGTAGAAGGGGAATAAGACAAAGAAAGTGGGAAGTAATTGAAGGAAGGGAGATCTGGAGGGTGTGTGACAAAAAGAAAAACACTAGTGAGGAAGAACAGAGATAAAGGAAATAGAGGAGGATTTAAAGGAGATAATATGATGTAAGATAATACAGAGTTACTATTATAAAGCTGAATATGAATGGGATGAACTCACCTATTAAATGTAAGCAGATAATAAAGTGGATTAAAAACTAAAATCCTACTCTATATTGTTTACAAGAAACATATTTCAGACATGGTGATATACAGATTCAAGGTAAAAGTCTAGAGTAAAATTAATTATGTGTCATCTAAAGTAAAAAAAAAAGTAAAATTATCAATCATGATATCAAATAAAGCTAAAGTAGAAATTGATCTGATTAAATGAGATAAGAAAGGAAATTACATTGTTAAAGGGTACTATAAACAATGAAGTATTATCATTACTAAACATTTATGTACCATGTGATTTAGCATCTATATTTCTAAAGGAAATATTAAAGTAGCTCAAGAAGGAAATAGATAGTAAGCCCATATTAGTGAGGGATTTTCCCCTTTCAGAACTAGGTAAATCAAACCAAAAATGAATGAGAAATAAATAAGTGAATTAAATGCTAGAACAGAAAAAAATGCTAGAAAGTAAATTAAATGCTAGAAAAATTAGCATTAATAGATGTCTGGAGAAAACTAAATTGGAGTAAAAAGGAATATACCTTCTTCTCAGTAGTTCATGGCACATATACAAAGAATGACCATGTACTAGGGCATACATATATTGCAAACTAAGACAGAAAAGCGGAAATAATGAATGCCATTTTTTCAGATCATAATGCAATAAAAATTATACTTAAAAAGGGTCCATGGAAAGGCAATTTTAAAATTACTTGGAAACTAAAAAGTCTAATTCTTCAAAACAGATGGGTCAAAAAAGAAATCATAGGAACAATTACAGACTTCATTGAAGAGAATGACAATGAGGAGACATCATATCAAAACATATGGGATAAAACCAAAGCATTACACAAGGGGAAATGTATATTTCTGGGTACTTACATCAACAAAACCAAGAGTGAGGAGATCAATGAATTGGGGTTGCAATTTTAAAAATTAGAAAAAGAACAAGTTAAAAATTCTCAGATATAAAACTAAGTTGGAAATCCTAAAAATTAAGGAAAAAATAATAAAATTAAACTAAAAGAATCATTGAACTAATAAATAAGGTTAAGAGATGGTAGTTTGAAAAAAACAAATGAAATAAAGTACTGGTTAATCTAATAAAAAAAGAAAAAAGAGAATCAAATTGATAGTATCAAAGATGAAAAGGCTGATTTCATTGCTAATGAACTACTTTGCCCTAATATATGGGAATACATATGATAATGTAGGTGAAATGGTTGAGTATTTACAAAAAATATGAATTGCCTTGATTAACAAAAGAAGAAACTTAATACTTAAATAATTCCATCTCAGAAAAAGAAATTGAACAAGCATTCAAGGAACTACCTAAGAACAAATCCCTAAGGCCAGATGGATTCACAAGTGAATTCTATCAAACAATTAAAGAACAACTAATTCCAATATTCTACAAATTATTTGACACAATAAGCAAAGAAGGAGTCCTACAAAATTCTTTTTATGATATAAATTTGGTACTGATTCCAAAGCCAGGCAGACCAAAAACAGAGAAAGAAAACTATAGACCAATCTCCTTAATAAACATATATATAAAAATCTTAAATAAAATACTAGCAAAAAAGACTACCATAAGATATGACAAAGATTATCCCCTATGATTTTTGTGGGATTCATAACAGGAATGCAAAGATGATTTAATATTTGGAAAGCCATCCACATAATTGACAAAATAGAAAATCAAACCAAGAGAAATCACATGATTGTCTCAATAGGAGCAGAAAAAAGCCTTTGAGAAAATAAATACTCATTTCTATTGAAAACACTAGAAAGTATAAGAATATAAGGGCCATTTCTCAAAATGATAAACAGTACATATTTAAAACCATCAGCAAATATCATTTGCAATGGGGACAATTTAGAAGCCTTCCCAATAAGTTCAGGAGTGAAGCAAGGATACCCATTATCATCTCTACTTTTTAATTTTGTACTAGAAATGCTAGTAGTATCAATTAGAGGGGGAAAGTAAATTGAAGGGATTTAAGTAGGCAATGAGGAAACGAAACTATCATTCTTTGCAGATGATAGGATGTCATACTTAAAAAATCCTAGAAAATCAGGTAAAAGACTAGTGGAAATAATTTTAAATTATAGTAAAGTTTTAGGGTTCAAAATAATCTCACATAAATCATTAGGATTTCTATATATTTCCAACAAAATTCAGTAGCATGGATTAGAATGAAAAACTGTATTTAAAATCACTCTAGGCAATATAAGATATTTAGGATTTTTTCTGCTAAGATAAATACAGGAATTATATAAACATAACTACAAGACAGTTTTCACACAACTAAATCTATAAATCTATATCTATATAACTGGAGACACTTTAATTGCTCATGGGTAGGATGAGTTAACTTAATAAAAATTATAATCTCAGCCAAATTTATCTACTTACTCAGTGCCATACCTATCAAACTATGAAAAACATTTTTTTATAAAATTATAACAAAGTTCATCTGGAAGAACAAAAGTTTGAGAATATAAAGGGAAATGATGAAAAATAAAATGTGAAGGATGTAACAGTACCAGACCTTAAACTGCACTGTAAAGTAGTGGTCATCAAAACAATATAGTATTCATTAAGAAACAGAAGGGTAGATCAGTGGAATAGACTAGTGGTAAATGACCTCAAGAAACTAGTGTTTGATAAAGTCAAGGATCTCAGCTTTTGTGATAAGAAGTCACTATTTGACAAAAATTGCTTGGAAATTGGAAAATAATATGGGAAAAATAAGTTTAGATCAACACTTACACCCTATACCAAGATAAATTGAAAATCTGTAAATGACTTAAAAAATAAAGAGTGAAATCATTAATAAATTAGGTGAACATAGAATAGAATACCTGTCATATCTGTGGGAAAGAAAGGGATTTAAGTCCAAGCAAGAGATAGAGAACATTACAAAATGTAAAATGAATGACTTTGATTATATCAAATTAAGAAGGTTTTGTACAAAAACCAACAATACAACCAAAATTAGGCAGAAAAAAACTGAGAGAACACTTTTATAACAAAACTCTCTGAAAATTGTTTAATTTCCCAAATATATGAAGAACTAAGTCATATTTACAATAAATCAGGCCATTCCTCAATTGACATATGGTTAATGGACATGAATAAGCTGTTTTCACATGATGAAATCAATACTATCAATAAGTACATGAAAAAGTATTCTAAATCCATCCTGATTAAAGAAATGCAAATCACAATGACTCAGAGATACCAATGTACACCTAGCAGATTGGCCTATATGGAAACAAATTAACGTGATAAATTTTGGAGGGGGTGTGGCAAAATTGGGACACATACCCTTCTGGTGGAGTTGTGAATTGGTGCAACCATTCTGGAGGACAATTAGGAACTGTGCTCAAAGGGCTTTAAAATAATACTTGTCCTTTCATACAGCCATATTACTGCTGGGTTTGTACCCAAAAAATATAATGTGGAAAAAAAAAGTCTTGTACAAAAATGTTTATAGCCTCTGCTCTTTGAAGTGGCAAAAAAAAAAAAAATAGGAAAATGAGGTGGTGTCCATCAATTGGAGAATTCCTGAACAAATTGTGGTATCTTATAGTGATGGAATATTATTGTGCTGAAAGGAATAATTAACTATGATATTTTAATATGAACTTGTAATACCTCCAGGAATTGATGCAATGCAAAAGGAGCAGAACCAGGAGAATATTGTACACAAAGGAAGTTACATTATGACAAAATTGAATGTAATAGACCTTTCTACTGGCAGCAATGCAATGGCCAAGGACAATCTATAGGAACTTAGGAGAAAGAACATTATCCACATCCAGAGAAAGAACTGTGGGAACAGAATTGCAGAAGAAAAACATATGATTGATCATGTAGTTTGATAGGGATATGATTGAGGTTTTGGCATAAATATTTCTACTGCAAATATGAATAAAATGGAAATAGGTTTTGAAAAATGCTACATGTATAACCCAGTGGAATATCTTGTCAGCTCTGGGAGAAGAGAGGGAAGAGGTGGGAAGGAAATCATAAATTATGTAGTGTTTGGAAAATATTCTAAATAAAAAAATAATATTATCTATGCCTTTTTTGCACTTAAAATTCTTCTCTTGCCCATAAATAACAGATAAACTATTCTAAGCTTCTCTAATTTGTTTCTAGCATATTGACTTTTTTGTAAGTAATATATGCATTTTGATTTTACTTTCATATATGGTCTGAATGTTGGTCTGTGTCTAGCTCCCACCATATTGTTTTCCTATTTTTCTAAGCAGCTTTTGATGAATAGTGAATTCTTTTACCAAAATCTTTAGGTTTGTCAAACCCTAGATTGGTAAGGTCATGTACTACTGCATATTGAGTGCCTAACCTATTCTACTGATTCATTATTCTATTTCTTAACCAGAATGTTTTTTGGTTGCCACTTTATAATAGTTTGTAATCATGTAAGGCTGTCATCTTCCTTAATAATTTTTTTCATTAATTCCCTTAATATCCATGGACTTTTATTCTTCAAAATGAATCTTATTATTATTTATTCTAGCACTATGAAATATTTTTGCATATTGTATTTGGTATAGCACAGTAGAGGTAAAGAGGTAAATTAATTTCAGTAAAAATCTCACTTTTCTCATATTGGCTTGGCCTATCCATGAGCAATTATCTCTCTATTGGTGTAAAATGTGCTTTGTAGTGACCAGATAATTCCTGGATTCATCTTGACAGGTAGACTGCTAGATATTTTATGCTATCTTCAGTTATTTTAAATGACAATTTCTCTATCTCTTGCTATTGGACTTGATATAGAAAAATGCTGTTAATTTGTGTAGTTTTATTTTATATCCTTCAACTTTGCTTAAGTTAATTGTTTCAATAAGTTTTTAGTTGATTCTATTGGATTCCTTAAGTATGAATTCATATGATTTTTCTAAGAATAATTGATTTTTTCTCATTCCCATTTTAATTCCTTCAGTTTCTTTTCTTTTATTGTCATAACTAGCATTTCTAGTACACTACTGAATATTTTAATTTAGTATCTAAATATGATTACATCCAAGAATGCCAAATCATTTTGAAAGCAGAATCATCTTAAATAATCAGATTTGTAAATGAAAAATTTAAAAAGAAATTAATATGCAGGGATAAAACAAAATTAGACATATAGAGATAATCTTAAATAGTCTATAAATGCAGAAAGCTAGATCACTATAGAATTGTGTGAAGTTCAAATTCCAGTATTGTTGGATATGAGTAAAATGTAAAATGAACTAGAGAATTTTGTCTGGGCATGAAGAAAAAAAATCTTATTAATTTGAATTACCGAAGGTAGAAAGTAGTACATTTATTAAAATAGTGTATGCCTCTCCATTGGAAAACTTTTGTAAAGGTCTAGATAATTATCTGTCAGGTTATGGAATAATGGGAATGGAATGTTCTTTTTCCTTTTTGAAATTAATAATCATCAAAAATACATTTTAATATACAAATGAATAAAAATGAAATATGGTAATTTATAACTATTATAAAATTTAGTATTTATTAAATCTAATTAACAACAAAATTATTCTGTTTATATAATATTCTTAATGTATTCTGCTATAGGGCTAGATAGTCATCATAGTCCATTTCTTGGCTTAAATACTGTGATTTATCATAGCATCACTAAGTGGCAAGTGGTAGCAGTGTCATTCCAACATTGATTTTGAGGAGTACAGAATTTAGTTAAAAGTTAATTGCCTATGTTGTTAAGACTATTAATATCTTTGTATATCAGAGTTATAAGGGAACATAATTTTAGTCTGTCATATTCCCTCTAATTCTGAAGACAAGGAAAGTGAGGACCAGCACATGACTTACGGGCAGCTAGGTAGCACAGTGGATAGAGCTTCAGACCTAGAGTTGGGAGGACCTGAGTTAAAATCCAATCTAAAATACATCCTTGCTATGTAACCCTGAACAAGTCATTTAGCCCTCAAATTCCTAGCCCTTACCGATCTTCTACTTTGGAACCAAATCTTAGTATTGATTCTAAGACAAAAAACAAATGTTTAAAACTGTTAAGCAACTTTTCCTAAAGCACAAGAGAAATAAGATTAAATGTCTTGTCCTTTTATTCTGAAGTCTAGCTTCATTCCATGGCAATCCAATTCTTCCCCAGATTCCAAAGTATTCATTTTAACTCATAACTTTCCTTATTCTGTATCTAGCTCTGTTTCCACTGTGATGCCATGCTATACTTATGACCTGATTCTTATCTGGGGTATATGTCATGTTATAAATTTAAGCATCCTAGTCTATTATCCTATATTTAATTACGATATTATTTCATTTCAGTAACATACATAATTAACAGCACTGAAAGCCCCACTTCGTTATTTATTCTATTTTTAAACACAAAGACTTTTAACACAGCAGAGAAGTGACACATAGGTGTTCGTATATTATAAATACTGCTACAGCAGGCAATGAGAAAGTGACAATGAAATATTTAGGGATATTTAAGCCTGATAAATGTTTATGTCAGATTTCTATTGTGGTAACATTTACTTTTATATTCTGCTTTTACATTCATGTATTAATAAATATCTAAATAATTTATAATAAAAAAGACTCATTCACTTCAATCATGCTAAGTACCTTTAGGGCTTATTTTTTCCAGCTTATCTGAATCTTACATATATACATATATATATATTTAGATTATAATATGTAGATATATTTATTTGTGTTTATATATACATGTACATATATGTTCTAAAATCAAAGAAATCCTTATAGAAAATAGTATGTCTAACTTTCATCATTAGGAAAAGGTACTTGAGCCCTCCTTAAAGCTATTGCGGCCAAATTGATATAAATCAGGGGAATCAACAAAAATTAAAGGAATAAATTATATGTGAGCACCAGCTCCTTAGGTTTGATCAGAAACACAGTTTTTATTACCTGGGAAGAGGCAGAGGCAACAAGCAATACATAAGAATAGGGACACAGAAAGTATCAGTGTTATGATCAAAATTAGTTTCTCTACTAAAAGTATTATATTTTATGAGGTTTATTAAAGATTAAGAAATAAAGAAAATACTAAATAAGAAAGCACGTGCTTAGGAAGGCTGAAAGAACCATTCAATTTCACTTACTACATCTTGAGAGATGCCTGTGCTTGGAAGTGGAAGCAGGGAGGGTGAGAGAGCACAACGCAGGCTGTACAGTTAGTTTAAATACCCCTTTTGCTCTCTGCCCAGGTGGGGACTGAGGGAGATTATAGGGGTATTCTGGGAACTTCAAAGGACTTCTGGGAATTGAAGTTTGGGGTTCAAATCTACATTTTACAATCAGCCTGGTATAACAGAGATTAACCAGGATTTCAAACTGATAGATTTTATAGAATTTTGGAGTACATAGGATAATAGAATCTAGAATTTGTGGATGCCTTAGAGTTCATCTAGTCTAAGACCTTCATTTTAAAGCTAAAGAAACTTATGTACACAATGCTTCATTAACAGTCATAAAGACATTAAGTGGAAAGGCAAAGATTAGATATCAGTTCATATGACCACAAATTGTGCTCTTTTTTGTTGTTAGATTATTTGCTTTTTTTCTAAATTTTAACATTATATGATAATCTGATTTCCTTTAGCTGATTATCTATGACCATGACCATGAGATATTAGACAGATCTTAATATTGATGTGATGAGTCAGATTTACAAAATGTAAAATAATCTAGAGAAACAAAAATCACTAGAACAGTGGGTATCTGATGGTATTATGTAGCAAATTAACACTTGCATGTCTAGTCTGTCTTGACTAGTACTCTTATTAATGTTTATATTTAGTCTAATTTCCAATATGAACCCTGAATATACTTTTTCCTTGTAAGTTTCCTTTCTACCATTTAATTTTAACATTATAATCTAAAGAGAGTAAAACAGTTGATATATTTTGTTACATTTTATATTTTGATATTTATATGAAGTTTTATAGAATATTATTGAATATAATTTCTCATGTTTGTGCATGTTTATATTCTGTACTTTAACCTTCTCTCAGAACTAGATAAATCTAAACAAAAGATAAAAAATATGGAAGTCAAGCAGATAAATAAAATCTTATATAAGCCTGATATAATAGAAATCTGGGGAGAATAAAACAGCAATAAAAAGTAATATGCCTTTTTCTTAGTGCTACATGTATCTTTATAAAAAATGACAATTTACTCAAAAATTTTATGTTTATGTAGAGAAAAGACAAAAATATTATGTATATACTTTTCAGATATTAACATAATAAAATCATATTTAACAAATTACCATGGAAACAAAGAAGAAAAATTAGATGGATAAATAACAATATCTTTTAAATTATGGAACAGTATGATTATTGTAATAAAATGACTGTATATCATATTACACAGTTAAATTAACTATCAATGGTAATTTAGATTATATGGAGATAATAACCAGCTTTCTAACTATAAAGGAGATATATAAAAGAGATGTTCAGATGGTAGACATGACAAGAAAGAACAACAGCATGAATCTTTTGGTTAACTACAAGTTTTTGAAGGACTCAGTATATGACAAAACTCTTGGGAAAGTCGTAAAACTATAGCAGAAAATAGGTACAGATCAACATCTTACACCAGAAAAATATAACAACATAATGTTGAAATGGATAAATGACACAGAAATAAATAGTAATACCATAAACAAATAAGAAAAGCATAAAAATATTTATCTATCAGAGCTATGGGCAAGGCAAGAATTTATGCCCAAATAAGACATAGAAAATATGAAATAAACTAGATAACTTCAACTTAATTAAATTAAATGGTTTTTGCACAAAAAATCAATGAAACCAAGATTAAAAGACAAACAACAAAATGAAAAATCTTTATATCATGTCTTACTGACAAAGCTCTCATTTCTCAAATATATACAGAATCTAGTCAAATTTATAAGAACACCAAGAATACCTCAATTGACAAACGATCAAAGGTTATATCTATACAGATAATTCTCAGATGAAGAAATTGAAAATATGTTTAGTTATATTAAAAACTACACCAAGTTACTATCAATTTGAGAAATACAAATTAAAACAAATCTTTAAAACCACTTCTCATCCATTAGCCTGAGTAGTATGACATAGTAGAGGCAATGTGGAAAATTTTGAGATATATACACTCTTTTGCTGCTGCGAACTGATACAACTACTCTGAATATTGATCTGGAAATATGCCCAAAAGTCCATCAAACTGTGTATAAACTCTTTGACCTAACAATACAATTACTACATCTATATACAGAAGAGATCAAAGAAAGAGGAAAGAAATATACTTGTATAAAAATATGTATAGCAGCTCTATTAGTGATAGCAAAGAACTGGAGTTATTTTTCTTCCTCTTACTTTAAAAATCCTGAAAATCCTCAATTCTCAAAGTTGTCCTGTACCAATATTTTTCCTTGGGAAGATAGCCTTAAGTTTTACTTTAATGAGAAAATCTAGCTAATCATCTTATACTCTTTAAAGTGTTGGGATTTTTAAAATATTTTTTCTTCTTTTCCCTTCATTTCCATTTGGTCCATTCTATTCCTTAGAAAATGGTTTTCTTTGGTTTCCTCCTGTTTTCCTTTGTTTTGAGGTAATAGATTTTCTATATTTATATGTATGTGTGTGTGTGTATGTGTAGGTCTGAAGGATGTGGAACATCTTTTACTTCACCATCTTAGCTCCCAACATGCAACTTCCATATCTCATAACTTAACTTTACCTTTTCCAACCATTGAAATGATCAACTTTTAGATCTCCTAATCACCAATACTAACTGTAATTTTCAACCATGAAATTTTCTCCATCTAATGATAATATATCCTTCTATCTGTTCTTCTGCCAGAATTCTCCTAAAGTTCTTCTTAATCCTTATAACAAATACTAATACATAAAAAAACCTCTTTATTCTCCCTATCCATAGTCCATGCTAAGGTCACACTTCCTTCCATCATTCTTGATCTTATTATTAACCACTCTAAATCTATGTAATCATTTCTTCTTCCATATTTTCCACCATATTCCTCTGGCCTTCATGTCCTATTAATCATCTCTTCTTGGTCACCCATAATAATGTACACCTTCTCTGGGTCCATCACATTACTACTAACATCTTGTAACTATTATTCCTGAGCCAACTGAAAATTCATGCTTTGTAATTTAACTGAGATAAATATGTAGCTTAACGGACAGATTGCTAGGTCTAATGTCAGGAAGATTTCAGTTCAAATCTAACATCAGTCCCTTTACAACTATATTATCATTTGTCAGTTGTTTAACCTCTGATTGAATATTGAATATCAAGAAATCCCCTGGGGATGGCTACAACCCATTGGTTTATAAAGAGTCAAAAATTATGGAGCAGTCATAATTTTCACTGTAATGTCATTGCTTCATGATGATTTTTATGTGTCAATCTTCAATCACAGTCTATATAATTACTATTGTGGTAAATTTTCTCTCCTCATTTCTCAAAGCTGGTTTCTACCAATGATTATCCTTGGGAAAATAGTCTTAAATTTTACTTTAATGAGAAAATGTAGATAATAATCTATAAAACCTTTTTGTACCCCTAGTCTATACTTCAAAACTCCTCTATGTTTTTGATTGTTTTTTTCCTCCTTTGATTAATCCTGGAGAAGCAATGGTGCTTCCCCTCTCAAAGGTCAGATAATCTATTTTTACCTTAATCTTATCAGCTTTTAATTATTTCATGATCTTCTCAATTTAATCAGGCTTTGTGGGCCTCTTCCTATATGTTGATTCTTCAGAACTGTTTGTAAACATATCTGGATTTTTAAGCCCAGGCTGGAAGCAATGCTATTACTTTCAATTGGCAATAAAGTTACCATGGCTATTGGATTCTAGTTCCTTAGTCATTTCTACCAGGAACTAGTGAGAGATAGTTGTCAAAGTCACCTTCTCTCTATCAGAGTTCATCTTTCTGATTCTTAGTATCTTAGTAATGCTTTAGTGAAAATAATGAAATTATTTCATGACATGTGAAGAAAACTCTTGAAAAAAGATTGCCCTAAAAGGATTTAGCTTTTTAAGTAATGAATAAATTAATATTTTCCAGGGTCTCCTAATAGGACCTTGTTCAATGCTTGAAACATTTTCTTCTATACAAAATGAGTATGGTGTTCTCTATGCTTGCCTAAAATGTGGTTGGGGGAACCTATGTGATAACACATTGTTAAAGGGTTTTGCAAATATTAACTATCATTTATTTGTTATTGTCTTAAAATAAGAGTTATGCTATTAATAATAAGAAGAATTTGACCATAAATTACCAGGGAACCATTCTGACAGGTAATTTTTTTAAAGCAAAATAAAAAATAGGATTAAAATAGAGGAATTGGGGAGAAAAATTATCTAGACCTGAAAAAAATGAAATTGAGAAAGATTGCAAAGGAGTGGGGAAAGATAAATATAAAGAAAATAGAATGAAAAAGAAGAGATAAAAAGAAATATGATATAAAAATCTGTCAGTGCAGAGCAATGTATGTGATGACCATGTAGAGATTGATGTCCCAGAATAGACTTAGCCAGGGCCTGCCACAGTGAACATATTTTCAAAATTATTCAGTGTGTATACCAGTCAGAAATAAGAGTGTTTTTCTTAACTGTCAAGAGAGGCAAGAGGGCTGAATGTTAGCAAATCAAAGCCAATCCCTTAAGCTAAAAAGTGAATAAAGACCTCCCCAAAATAAAGCTCAATACATTCACAATTGTAATGAAAAAAGGAAAAAAAAAAACAAGAAAAAGGAAGTTTGACCAGAAGACAAAAATGACACAGTTAGTATTGACACTTGTAAGGAAAAAAAATGATGTCAATGGAAGCATCAGAGAAATAGAGTATGAAATATAAAAAGAGAACATCAAAGACAAAATAGTTCAGGTAAAAGGTTTCTAGTGAAGTGAGAAAAGTAGTAAAGCTATCTATTATTTCTCTATTATTTAAAATGTTAATTCTATTCATCGATGCCAGTCAAGTTATTTCTTTTTTTTAAACCCTTATATATATACTGTATATTATATATATGTATATGTATATGTATGTATGTATATATATATATATATATATATATATATATATATATATATATATATATATATATATATATATATATACTGTGTATTGGCTCCAAGGCAGAAGAGTGGTAAGGGCTATCTAATTTAAGGAGTCAATAAGTTAGATATAAGAGCCTAGCTAACAATTGGACACTTTTATCAAATATGGCAGAATGCAATTAAATATTCCATTATAAATTTTAATTATAAGTATGCAGCTATGTTAACACTGTGATTTCCTGATCCTCATTATAATTGAGGATCTTTATTTTATTTCTGTATTAAAATATTTTTAAAACCATGATAGAACATTTTATCTAGCATTCTTCCTAATGGTTGAAAAAACTAATTAAATGAGTTTGATAGAACTGGGGCTAAAAGAAAAGTTAAAAGATAATTACTAAGGTTTTATGAAACTCTTCTATCAGTCAAACTCGGTTACAATTTATCTGTAATGGTTTTGCAGGGTTAAATGTGTAACTTCTAGCTCTGGGGAAAAATTAAGCTAATATACCCGAGTTGGGATTGAATTTGGTTATCAGCACCTTTGGTAACCATATAATAATATAATCTATTCTACTTCATCTAACAAAAGTTTAACATTTAAAAAATCAAATAAATATTCAGAATATGTATCTGTGGAAAAGTTATTGAATTTAAAGATCCATAAAGTATTTTTAAAGTATTTCTAGGAAAATATAGACAGTATTTATTGTAATAATAGATAGAGTTAGGAAGATTAACCAAATTTGGAGGTGACATTAATTTTTTAAATTAGTTTATTTAGAATATTTTCCATGATTACATGATTCATGATTTTCCATTTCCCCCTCCCACCCCCTCTCATAACCTGCAAGCAAGTCCACTGTGTTGTACATGTATCACTGATCAAGACCTATTTCCATATTATTAATGTTTTCAATAAGGTGATTCATTAGTCTAAATTCCCAATCATATCCTGTAAACCTCAAAATTTCTTAGACTTATAAATATTGGAAAATTTCACCATTGGGAAATTTCATACTTGAAAAATTTCCTATTGAGAGTGGGAACTCTATTGGAATGTGAACCCCATTGGCATGAGAGTTTCCTCCTCCTCCCTTCTTAAGATTACTTTAGGACAGAAACCTTTTGCTGAACAATGGAAAGGACTTTGACCTATGCTTAAGCAAAGAACAGGAATTTCTTTGAGTCATGATTGATTTTAGAATTGATACAATGGAGATACTTGGAATCAATCTCCACCCTACTCAGTCCTAACAGGATTTAGGAAGGGCTGCAGCATAGATCAAAATTTAATTATTCCAATCTCTACCCTACTCAGGGTAATAGGATTTAGGAAGGGCTGTAGCAAAGGATCAAGATTTAATTATTTGAGAATATGACCTTCAACAGACATGTGCAAAGCCACAGACCTCTGGGTGGTCCTGGGTTAAGCTAGAGCCACCATTGGCACAGGGAAGACATGGACAGTGATTGGTAAATGTGAGAACTGAGGGGAGGGAACTTGGATGGTTTCCTTAAAGATAGAGGGGTCTGAGGACTGGTGGTTGGTTGGAGAGTTTTGGCTCTGAGTGGTTGGAGAGGTGCTCTGAGAAGCTTGCTCTGAAGGAAGCTGGAGGTGGGGACCTCTGAGACTGTTTCTCCATTTTGGTCACGTGAGTAATAGGGACTGATCTCTTTTCTTTGCCCCAGCTATCTAAGGGCTTGGGCCTTTTGGCCCAGCCTAAACAGAAGGGGTATTTAAGCCCTATTCCCTTCTCTCTCCCCCTCTCTCTCTATCTCTAATTCCTTTCTTCCTCCTGTTTGTGATTAAACTCCATAAAAGGTTGACTGCTGACTTGAGTTTTCATTTAGGAATTACATAGCTGAATTCCTTGGCGACCTTAAATTAATATATATCAGTCTTTTAAAGTGATTTCCTTGTCACAATCCCCAACGAACCATTTAACCAAACATATGTTTTTCTTCTGTGTTTCTACACCACAGTTCTTTCTCTGGATGTAGATTGTGTTTTTTTTTCCCATAAGTCCCTCAGAAATGTCCTGGATCATTGCATTGTTACTAGTAGAGAAGTCCATTACATTTGATTGTGCCACACTGTATAAATCTCTGTGTACAACATTCTCCTGGTTCTACTCCTTTTTCTCTGCATCAATTCCTGGAGGTCATTCCTCTTCAAATGAAATTCCCCCAGCTCATCATTCCTTTCAGCACAATAGTATTCCATTACCAACAGACACCACAATTTGTTCAGCCATTCCCCAATCAAAGGGCATCCCTTCAGTTTCCAGTCATTTGCCACCACAAAGAGCATAGCTATAATATTTTTGTATGTCTTTTTCTGTATTATCTCTTTGTAGTACAAACCCAGTAGTGGTATGACTGGATCAAAGGGCAGGCAGTCTTTTAAAACCTTTTCGGCAAAGTTCTAAATTTCCTTCCAGAATGGTTAGATCATTTTACAAGTCTACCTGCAATTCATTAGTGTCCCAATTTTGACACAACTCCACAAGATTTATTAATTTCCTTTGCTGTCATATTGGACAATCTACTAGTTGTGAGGGGGTACCTTAGTATTGTTTTGATCAGCATTTCTCTAATTATGAGAGGTTTAGAATACTTTTCATGTGCTTATTTGGATCCATTCATGATTTTTGATTGGGGAATGGCTTTTTTGTTGTAAATTTGAATTAGTTCCTTACATATTTGGGAAATTAAATATTTGTCAGAGAATTTTGTTATAAGAAGATTGAGGGTTCGGGTCCCTTCGTGGTCACCACAATGTGACAAGGAAATCACTTTAAAAGACTGATATATATTAATTTAAGGTCACCAAGGAATTCAGCTATGTAATTCCTAAATGAAAACTCAAGTCAGCCTTCAACCTTTTATAGAGTTTAATTACAAACAGGAGGAAGGAAGGAATTAGAGATAGAGAGAGAGAGGGAGAGAGAAAGGGGAGAGAAGGGAATAGGGCTTAAATACCCCTTCTGTTTAGGCTGGGCCAAAAGGCCTAAGCCCTTAGATAGCTGGGGCAAAGAAAAGAGCTCAGTCCCTATCACTCACGTGACCAAAATGGAGAAATAGTCTCAGGGGCCTCCACCTCCAGCTTCCTTCAGAGCAAGCTTCTCAGAGCACCTCTCCAACCACTCAGAGCCAAAACTCTCTAACCACCCCTAAGTCCTCAGACCCCCTATCTTTAAGGAAACCATCCAAGTTCCCTCCCCTCAGTTCTCACATCTACCAATCACTGTCCATCATTTTCCCTGTGCCAATGGTGGCTCTAGCTTAACCCAGAACCGCCCAGAGGTCTGTGGCTTTGCACATGTCTGTTGAAGGTCATATTCTCAAATAATTAAATCTTGATCTTTTGCTACAGCCCTTCCTAAATCCTATTACCCTGAGTAGGGTAGAGATTGGAATAATTAAATTTTGATCTATGCTGCAGCCCTTCCTAAATCCTGTTAGGACTGAGTAGGGTAGAGATTGCAATTTCCAAGACCTGGTTCTGTCATTCCAAGTATCTCCATTGTATCAATTTTAAAATCAATCATGACTCAAAGAAATTCCTGTTCTATGCTTAAGCATAGGTCAAAGCTCTTTCCATTGTTCAGCAAAAGGTTTCTGTCCTAAAGTAATCTTAAGAAGGGAGGAGGAGGAACCTCCCATGCCAATGGGGTTCACATTCCAATAGAGTTCCCACTCTCAATAGGAAATTTTTCAAGTATGAAATTTCCCAATGGTGAAATTTCCAACATTTATAAGTCTAAGAAATTTTAAGGTTTACAATTATTTTTCTCAACATCCAGGTTAACATGGTGGTATTGTAGAAGCAGATCTCTTCTTCTTCTTACCACCTTCCAATATAGACTACTTCAAAAGGTTAAAAAAAAACAAACAAATTCAGATAAACAGAGGTACTCCACAGTAGGGTACAGCAATGGAGGCATGTGGGATTTGGGCCTTTCCAAGCTATAAGGGGGTGAAATAGTTCTGACAAAAACATGAGCTAATCAAACCTTCCCTACCCCATGTATGGAGCCAGAGTCAGAGCCAGTGGGCTAGAATCAGTGAGTGAGCAAGAGGCACCTCTAGGTCTTTCACACCTGACTAAGACCACCAGGGACCTGTCCTTGAGAGCAGCTGGACTTGAGACTCTAGCAGATTGAAGAGCATGGACCTTGGACTTGGAGAAAGCCCAGAGAGGGATGGCATACAGTAGAAGACATGGAGCATTGAGAGGTGGACATAAGGCAAAAACCACACTCTTTATCTCTATAGGCAGAGGGCCTGCCCTCCTCACTCAGACTTCTGACTGGAAAGAGAAGGAAAAAAAGCATAGTGATGGCAATCAATGCCCAGAAAATACAACTCCAAACTACCAAGAAGAATAAAAAGCAGGCATTGACCCTGGATAATTGTTATGGAGAAAATATCCAGCCTACAGAGGAAATAGCAGGAGAATGCAACAAACAAGTAAATGTATCTTAACCTTCCAAAAAAATGGAAATTGACCACAATCTCTTTTGAAGTATTTAATCTGAGATTTTGAGAATGATGAAAGTGCTTTGGCAAGAAAAGGAGGAAGTAATTCAAAAAAGAAAATAACAGTCTAAAACACAGAAACTCCCAATTGGATAAATAAGCCCAGGAATCTAAAGAAATGATAAATTAATTTCAGACCAAAATTAAGCAGCTAAGGGCCATGATAAGGAGGATAGACCAAACCAAAGAGGAGAATGAAAAGATTATAATGGAAAATCAAAAGATTATAGCATATACCAATATTTGAAGACCAGAAATGGGCAATTGGAAGTTAATGACATTACAAAACAAGAAGTAATAAAAATTAAAATAAAAACATTAGGATTAAAAAAGCAAAGTAAAAAGAATGACAAAATAGAAAGAAACATGAAATATCTCACTGACAAGATGACTGACCAAGAAAACTGCTCTAGAAAAGACAATTTGAGAACCATTGGTCTAACTGAAAACCCAGAAATAAACAGAAATCCTGGCATCATACTACAAGAAATTATTCAAGATAACCACCCTAAACTTCTTGAACAAGGGGGCAAAATAGATATTGAAATAGTTCATAGAACATCCTCTATAATAAGTTCTCAAAAGAAAACCCCCAGAGAAAGGCAAGAGAATTGGATCTTTAACCAAGGAACACCTACCCATCAAAACTGATTATATACTTTCAGGGGAAAGTATAGGAATTCAACAAAATAGAAAATTTCCAAGTATTTGTAAATAAAAGACCAGAAATAAGTGGAAATTTTGATATCCAAACACAAAAATGAAGAGAAACATAAAAAGATAAATAGGAAAGAGAGGGAAAAGAAAAAAAATAATTTTATTCTTTAAGGGCTTTAATAACATCAAAATTATTCATATTAATATAAGGAAACATGCTATTTGTAACCCTCAAAAATTATATTCATTATTATATTAATTATAATAATTGTTCACAGATAGAAGTTGGGACAATAAGTGGCCAAAGATAATATGCAAAAAAAGAAAAAGTGGGGGGGAAAAGAAGATGGCACCAATAGAAATTGGAAGGAATAAGATAAATAGGACAATCTATATCACATAAAGAAGCACATGGGAAGAGTATGGGAAGAATAATTTTATAAGAAGGAGAGGAGCAGAGGCTAATAGGTAATACCTAAACCTTATTCTCAGTGGAATCAATTCTGAGAAGGAAGAGTATCTAGATCCAATGGGGTATCACATTCTCTCTTAACCTACAGGGGATGTAAAAAGTGAAAAACTAAGAGAAGGAATGGTGTCACAAAAAGGGAGGAAAATAGGGGGGATTTAATTAGACCCTAAAATAATAATAATAAGGGAACAAAAGGTAGGGGGTGGAAAGGGAAGTTAAATAAAGGTGGGGATTAGAGGCACTGATTAAAAGCAAACCACTTGTTTAAAAGGAAATAGTGAAAGAAGAAAGAGCAGAACTAGGAGTGGATATCAAAATGTTGGGGAATATAGAGGTGGCAATCATAAGTCTAAATGTAAATGGGATGTATGTATCCATAAAATGAAAGCAAATACCTGAGTGGATTAGAAATCAAAATCCTACTATATGTTGTCTACAAGAAACACACATGAGGCATGTAGGCACATACAAGGTAAGGGTCAAAGGCTGGAGCAAAATCTATTGGGTTTCAACTGAGAAAAATTGCAGGAGTTGCAATTATGATATCTGACAAAGCCAAAGTAAAAATATATATCTGATTAAAAGAGATAGGGAAGGTAATTACAAACTGATAAAAGGCAGGATAGACAATGAGTAAATATCAGTAATAAACATGTGTCCAGCAAATGATATAGCATCCAAGTTTCTAAAGGAGAAATTAGTGTAGTGGAAAGAGGAAATAGAGAGCAAAACCATACTAGTGGGAGACCTGCACCTTCCTTTATCAGATCTAAATAAATCACACCAAAAATATGAATTTATTTTTCCCAGTTTGGGGTTAAATGTCTGATCCCAATCACCATTTTCTTGACTGACCATGGGCAAATGACCTTTTTTATTCTCAGCAAAAATGAACATTCATCTAAATGTAACTGTAGCTAAGTAGTGATCTTGGAAAAGAGTTCCAGTATCCTCAAAATTACTGATCTTTGATATATTCTGCAACATGATGACTCAAGGTCAAAAGTATGTAGTTTTCACTTTTCTTTTCACTTTTCTTGAGTTTTAAATCCTCACTGAGTTCTCCTCTGAGATTTTACAGCTTCCTTGGGAGAAATTCTTTGAAAATAAATGGATATAAAAATGACTTCAAAATTAAATTCACCCTGAATTGTGAAACAACTCAGAAAATGTAAAAAAATAGAATATGTTTAACTTTCTTGATGTTTTTATTATTCCTTAAATTGATTTAATTAAAATAATAGGAATATTTATAACATTTTGAAAATGGACAATTATATCCAATATGAGATTGTGTAATCCAGAATAGTTTTCATCATGTCAGAGGTCATATAGAATTTGGTATATTATGTTATATTGTCCATAAATTATTTTTGAAATACTATTTACTTATTATATCATGCTGACATAAATTTCATGAATTTATTATTATTATAGATATGTAATATACTATTAAAACATGAATCTATTTATTGCCTATGTGAACCATCACTGCACTGCAATTTGCATTTGACCTTGAATCAAATAAGATATAAGCACAGTGTAACAAAATTTATAGTGCTGCAAAAAATATTTCCACCTGTATAATTCAGGGCAATTCTTTCAAATTTTATGTTTGTGTCTTCAGATTAGATTTTGTGCTGCAAATAAGTACATTTTGTTCTACTGGTTTGTTCTCCTAAAATATCTCACTGGATAATTTTGCTTTTTTGAAAATATTCTAGGAGAAATATATGAAAATATGTTATTAAAATATTTCTATTTAAAGAGGAAATGTAAATTATTTGCAATCATCTAAAATAATGCTAAGATTACTAATAAGAAAATATTTTTATTTTTCTATTTATATGTATATATATAGAACATATGTACATGTATGTTATATGTGTGTGAAATGATGCCTTCTTTAGTATAGGGAGGAGAGAAAGAGGGAGTTACCTGGGAATTTTAGTATAATTAACTAAGACATTTTAAAAAGAGAAATAAAGTTTAAAAAACAATAAATGAAATTTCCCCACAGATGCTATAAATTTGCATATATGGTGAAAGATGAAAATGGTTACTGTTTTAATAATTGTGGGAATATTGTTGTGCTGGGTTTTTTTTTAAGGTTGTCTCTACATCTTCATGATTCCATTTGAGGTTTTCTGGGCAAAGTTAGTTAAGTAATTTTCCCATTTTCTTTTCCAGCTCATTTTACAGTTCAAGAACCTGAGGCAAACTCTTACTTTAGCCATAATTCTAACAAGCTGGACAGGCTGGGTTTTGGTGGTAAAGTTGCCATGTGAAATGACAGCAGGAAAAAAGAGCTTATGCTTTTACAGTGAGGACAGTAAATCCAGTCTGAGAATAGCAGAATGTATTGAAGAAGAAGAAAGAAGGTATATTTAACCATTTGCTTTAATCATACATTGTCCTCCTTTCTCACCTGATTTCACTTTTTTTTTTAGTTTTCTACCATGCTATTGGAAGTTCAATATTGGAAAACCACATCACCCTGAATGATCCCATCAGGTCTAGTATTCCTCATCATCACTACACTCTGTCCCTTTGAATTGGAGGGTGGAGTTCTGAACTACAAATTTTCTATCTATTTTCTTTCACTTTAGAACAAATGTTCATGTCTTAACTAATTTAATTATTTGTGGGCTTCCCTAATTTTCCCAAGATCTTTATCTTGAATATCTTCTCTTGTCAACTCTCTCCCACCTGTTCAGCTTTTCAGCTTCCTTTTGTGTGTTCTTTTCCCCTGTTCTATTGTAAGCTCCTTCAGGATAAGCACTATTTTGTATTTGTATTGTGAATTTTAAAACTACTCCACCCTACTCAGCCCTTACTTTAGAAGATCTGATTTCCAGGGATGCAGGGCTGGTTCAACATTAGGAAAACCATCCACATAATCGACCACATCAACAAGCAAACTAGCAAGAACCACATGATTATCTCAATAGATGCAGAAAAAGCCTTTGATAAAATACAACACCCATTCCTATTAAAAACACTAGAAAGCATAGGAATAGAAGGGTCATTCCTAAAAATAATAAACAGTATATATCTAAAACCAATAGCTAATATCATCTGCAATGGGGATAAACTAGATGCATTCCCAATAAGATCAGGAGTGAAACAAGGATGCCCATTATCACCTCTACTATTTGACATTGTACTAGAAACACTAGCAGTAGCAATTAGAGAAGATAAAGAAATTGAAGGCATCAGAATAGGCAAGGAGGAGACCAAGTTATCACTCTTTGCGGATGACATGATGGTCTACTTAAAGAATCCTAGAGATTCAACCAAAAAGCTAATTGAAATAATCAACAACTTTAGCAAAGTTGCAGGATACAAAATAAACCCACATAAATCATCAGCTTTTCTATATATCTCCAACACAGCTCAGCAGCAAGAACTAGAAAGAGAAATCCCATTCAAAATCACCTTAGACAAAATAAAATACCTAGGAATCTATCTCCCAAGACAAACATAGGAACTATATGAACACAACTACAAAACACTCGCCACACAACTAAAACTAGACTTGAACAATTGGAAAAACATTAACTGCTCATGGATAGGACGAGCCAATATAATAAAAATGACCATCCTACCCAAACTTATTTACCTATTTAGTGCCATACCCATTGAACTACCAAAATACTTCTTCACTGATTTAGAAAAAACCATAACAAAGTTCATTTGGAAGAACAAAAGATCAAGGATATCCAGGGAAATAATGAAAAAAAACACATATGATGGGGGCCTTGCAGTCCCAGACCTCAAACTATATTACAAAGCAGCAGTCATCAAAACAATTTGGTACTGGCTAAGAAACAGAAAGGAAGATCAGTGGAATAGACTGGGGGAAAACGACCTCAGCAAGACAGTATACGATAAACCCAAAGATCCCAGCTTTTGGGACAAAAATCCACTATTCGATAAAAACTGCTGGGAAAATTGGAAGACAGTGTGGGAGAGACTAGGAATAGATCAACACCTCACACCCTACACCAAGATAAATTCAAAATGGGTGAGTGACTTAAACATAAAGAAGGAAACCATAAGTAAATTGGGTAAACACAGAATAGTATACATGTCAGACCTTTGGGAGGGGAAAGGCTTTAAAACCAAGCAAGATATAGAAAGAATCACAAAATGTAAAATAAATAATTTTGACTACATCAAACTAAAAAGCTTTTGTACAAACAAAACCAATATAACTAAAATCAGAAGGGAAACAACAAATTGGGAAAAAATCTTCATAGAAACCTCTGACAAAGGATTAATTACTCATATTTATAATGAGCTAAATCAATTGTACAAAAAATCAAGCCATTCTCCAATTGATAAATGGGCAAGGGAAATGGATAGGCAGTTCTCAGATAAAGAAATCAAAACTATTAACAAGCACATGAAGAAGTGCTCTACATCTCTTATAATCAGAGAGATGCAAATCAAAACAACTCTGAGGTATCACCTCACACCTAGCAGATTGGCTAACATAACAGCAAAGGAAAGTAATGAATGCTGGAGGGGATGTGGCAAAGTAGGGACATTAATTCATTGCTGGTGGAGTTGTGAACTGATCCAACCATTCTGGAGGGCAATTTGGAACTATGCCCAAAGGGCGACAAAAGAATATCTACCCTTTGACCCAGCCATAGCACTTCTGGGTCTGTACCCCAAAGAGATAATGGACACAAAGACTTGTACAAAAATATTCATAGCTGCACTCTTTGTGGTGGCCCAAAACTGGAAAACGAGGGGATGCCCATCAATTGGGGAATGGCTGAACAAACTGTGGTATATGTTGGTGATGGAATACTATTGTGCTCAAAGGAATAATAAAGTGGAGAAGTTCCATGGAGACTGGAACAACCTCCAGGAAGTGATGCAGAGCGAGAGGAGCAGAACCAGGAGAACATTGTACACAGAGACTAATACACTGTGGTATAATCGAACTTAATGGACGTCTCCATTAGGGGCGGTGTAATGTCCCTGAACAACTTTCAGGGATCCAGGAGAAAAAAAAAACACCATTCATAAGCAAAGGATAAACTATGGGAGTGGAAACACCAAGAAAAAGCAACTGCCTGAATACAGAGGTTGAGGGGACATGACAGAGGATGGACTTTAAATGAACACTCTAATGCAAATACTATCAACAAAGCAATGGGTTCAAATCAAGAAAACATCTAATGCCCAGTGGACTTACGCGTTGGCTATGGGGGGTGGGGGGGAGGAAAAGAAAATGATCTATGTCTTTAACGAATAATGCTTGGAAATGATCAAATAAAATATATTTAAAAAAAAAAAAAGAAGATCTGATTTAGCTATTTCCTGTTTAGTAACAATGGAGATACTTGGTCTAACAGAATCAAGTCTTGGGAATCTACATTTCTCCACCCTAATGTGAATCTTGAAATTTCTCAGACTTGTGAATGTTAAAAATTTCTCCATTGGGGAATTCTCGATTGGAACAATTCCCTACTGGGAACATTCCCCATTTGAAAAGTGAGAACTCTACTTGGATCAGAAATGGGAGGACCTCTACTCCACCCATACTTAAGACTAGTTTAGGGGAGAAAACTCCTTGCTAAACAATGAAAATTCTTAACCCCATACTTATAATGAGGCAAAAAGTTCTTTAGGCCATACCTATTTTTAGAATTAATAAAATGGGGTGCTAAGTACCTATTAAAGGTCACGCAACTTGTAAACTTGCCAGGAGCAAAGAGGTGAAAACTTATTCAGAAGTTTTTTTCTGGTACAAACTTACTAAAGGGATTAGTTGACCTAGCAGTGTTTTTAGAATGGGTTGTCCTTTCGAAAACTATGATTGGTAGTCTACTATGATTGGTAGATGGAAGAACTTAGGGGAGGTGACATAGGAGAAAACCCCCTATATAAGAAAAAGCAGAATCTCTTGAAAGTCAATCCTTTTGAGGAGAGTCTCTTGAGAGAGGCTCTGGAGAAGGGAAGCTCTTGGAGGACAATCTCTAAGGAGGTCTTGCTGGAGTTCCTCTGAGGGGACTCTTTCCCTCTGGAGGCTCTTGAGAGAGGCTCTTTCAAACAGTCTCTGGCTGGAAGGCTCGTTGAGGAGGACTCTGGCTGGAACTCTTTCTGAGGAGACTCTGTCACTAGAATCCTTGCTTAGACAGACCTTGTGGTGAGTGATAAAAGACTGACTGACTGATCTCTATCTCTTAAGACTCAGGTCTAAACCATGTTGGCTTAAGGCCCTTCATACTTATTCCTTTCTTACTCTTTCTCTCTTTCTTTAATTCCTCATTGTATTATTAATTAAATTCTCTATAAAACCCAGTTGACTTGGATATATTCATAATTGGGAATATTTCCCTGGTGACCACCTTATATTTGATTTAAAACCAAGACACTGTAGTGAAACATATTTTCTGAGGTCACAAATTTTTTCACCCACTCTTATATCTATTATAATTTATATCTTCCACTATTTTACTCACTACAGTTTACAACCTCAACCATTTTAACCCTTACAATTTGTGGCTCCCACTCTTTTAAATGTTACACTACTTAGTTTAAGGTCAGGAATGTCTGCACCATACTCAATGATTAAGTATCTGAGAAAATGGACTTCAACAAACATGTGCAGAAACAGCAGACAGACCACTGGGCTGTCCTAAGACAAGCTAAACTAACATTGGTACAGATGAGAAGCAGGAAAGTGATGTAAAACCAACTATATGGGGCACATCACTTCCTCTTTTTGGCCTCCTTTCCCAGAGAGGAATCTCTGGCAGGCAGTGTGCTAAGCATCCTGACATTTTGGTGTGGTGGCAGCTATTTGTCTGGGTTTTGGCAGTGAGTTTGCCCTTGAGCTAATTCAGGTTTGGGCATCTTGGTTGAGCCCTTTTGGAGTTCAGGCTGATTCCTTCCTCTTTATTCTCTTCAAAACCTTACATTCTAGAGCCTCTAAACTTCCCACCCAGCACAAGCCAGGCAAGAGAAATCCTACAACATTTTCTTCTCTCTTCTTACATTTATTTCCACTATATTAATTAAATCACCATAAATTTCCAGAATGACATGGGTAATTTTTTTATTATTATTTGCAATATCCATGGTGACCAATAATTAATATCATTCAGGTTACAATGCTAAAAATATCCTTTACAGTATTCCCCTAGTTAATAGTGCCTGGAACATAATAGGCACTCAATAATTATTTATTGATGGATTAATTCATACATTTCATAAAAATATATTTTAAATGTCTTCTATTTGCAACATATGAAATATATAGGTATAGACCTATAGGAATGGGTGGCTAGGAAAGATACAAAAGGCAGGAGATTGAGAAAAGAAAATCAGAGCTCCCACCTTGAATAAAATATTTGAAGATTGTGGTTGTTTTCTAGTTAATCACTTTTCTTCCTGGGGAAATGAGAGAAATATCAATTTTATTAACATTTCCTCCTACTTTTTAAAGAATCTATTATTTTTAATTTTATCTCAAAGATGCTCAATTGTTCTAACATTATTTTACAGAAACAGTTAATTACTTTCCTGTAGTTACATGGTGGAAATTTCTGTTGAACCTGCCAATCCTTAGCAATTCAGTTAGAATGCAAAAATGATTTGAAATTTAACTTCAGGGCTACTAATTATTTTTTCTCTCTCCGTTCTCTTCAGTAAAAAATTATGCATTTCGACTTTACTTTTCAACAGTCTTTTTTGGTGTTATTCATCCTTTACTCCCTTAAACTTCCAATATCCAATAAGTGGTATTCTATTGTGAAGTGAGGGGCATAAATGTTGGTTTTCTTAGTGTAAGGTAGAACTTCATCATAATGATCTGACTTTTATTTTGTCAAGCAAGGAATGTAAGAAATGTTGAAGGATTTTTTTAGTGACTGTAAGAGGTCATGACATGTTATACAATTCAATAGAAGGCTAAATAGTATAACTGTTTGACAAATCTTAAATTTAATATTACTTCATCCTCAGGCTTATTCTCAAAACACCTTCACATGTAGGATGTTATCTTTTTATTTCTTATTCCTCACCATTATATCATATAATCAAATATAGAATAATATTAAAATATGTAATAAATTATAAAACAGCATACAAATATGATATATTACTGCTACAAATGTTACTAAGAAGTAAATAATACTTTTAAGACTATTAATAGTTATAGAAGAAGGATGGATAATCTAAAAGATTCCTTGAATTTCTATAAATAATTTTATGGCATGAATTATTTCTACCTCAATATGTGGAAGATACAAATGACCTTATAATTTTTAAATTAAAATATAAACATATATCTTATAAAATACATAGTTTCACATGTTAAAAATTACATTTCATTTCCTTCATTTTTACCTGAGCAAATATAACTAGGAGACCAAAGTATTTTAAGTACTCAATTTGTGTTTTATTAATCTAAAATTAACTTTGTATGGTTTTATTTTATTTCTTTTTACTTCTCATTTTATCTTCTCCAAGATCCAGAGAGGTGATAATTAAAATATTATAAACATCAATACTGGGTAAAATATCACTAGAAAAATGGGTAACAATTGTAGAAACACTTTTGTAAAGAGATTTATTTGTAATTTAAAGTTAAGCACATGATGCATATGTAAAGAATGAATATCCCTTACAATTTTTAAGATGAAATGCTTGACATGTTCCTGAGCATTCAATTAAAAATGGAGCTTTAAATTATGTTCATTAATCATGAGACTTAAACCAGAGGAGATAATCTCAGATTGTGGATTTAAACCTAAAAAGCTTTAACAAAGACATAGTAACATTCAAAAGGTCATTCTATAAATCCAAAGCTGTGTCACTAAGAGAATATTTAACACACAAGGAATCACTACTAGCCTAGAGAGATCTGTTCATTAAACCAAAAAGACCTTCATTTGATCTAAAAGGGATGATTTGAAGAGACAGATTGAAGTAAGTACTCTGAAAAAAAAACCCAACAACAAACTTAAATCAGATCGTAATCAAATATTGTGTATTGTTACTTGAAAAAGAATTTGTTATTCACCATTTCTAAATGAGGGGAAATATTGACTTCTGTTTATCTATTACCAGGAAAATGCAAAATCAAGCAAATGATTCTATAACAATTTCCTATAATGTAAAACAACACCAAATAAGGAAATTTACTTGTAGAGGCTATTTGATATGTCTGTTTTGTTTGATTGTCTGTTTTAAAGAATAATAGTTCAAATAATCTTAGTACATTTAAGATAAGAGGATATGAATCTACTAAAATGATTACATATATTATGATAGCCAGTATTTCTGTTGTTATACAACCAAATAATTGACCAAATATTATATTTAAAATACATATTACATAGATATTTCATTATATGCACATCAGTTTACCAATTGAAAATATGTTACTGTGAAATGATGTGAAGGAAGGGACAATGGAATTTTCACAGGTGTCAATGTAGGCCAATTTTTTGTGGGTGTTATTTAAATTGAAGGTTTTCAAATTTAAGCTAATTAATGACTCTCCCCTCAGGAACTAGTAGCTTAGCATATTTGAGATAGGATAGCTATATATATATATATTTATTTGTATATGTGTATATATGTATACATATATATTGCACAAACATGCACACACACAAGGACACATATAATTTCCTTAGTATATGGGCAGGAACATGTGAAGAGTGAGATTGTGAGCTAGGTACCAAACTCATTGAGAAAAGGATTGTGTACTAGAAGCATAATAAAAAAGTAGTTACCAGAATTTTAGACAGTAGATACATGTATAGTGACTCTCTAAAGAAGTGAAATTATTGAGTAGTGATGGGAGAGGATGAAATTGGAAGTGACAGTGGAGTGCAAGGAATATTCTAAATCCTTGTAATTCACCTTTACTGGTAAATTGGAAAAAATGAGTGAAACTGGAATCGGTGCTGGAAAGGA
Organism: Monodelphis domestica; assembly: GCF_027887165.1. Classification (NCBI taxonomy): domain Eukaryota; kingdom Metazoa; phylum Chordata; class Mammalia; order Didelphimorphia; family Didelphidae; genus Monodelphis; species Monodelphis domestica. The sequence goes on along the minus strand of NC_077232.1, from coordinate 118,916,201 downwards.
TGGTTAGTAGGCACTCTGTCATATGGTGGGAACCAGTATTCCCTGAAAGTCAAAAGATAGAAAAACTAGAAAAGGAAAAGTTTTATAATATAAGCAAATTCATTAACTGTGGAACAATCATTCAAGAGAACATAGTGACTTTGGTGTGGGATTTAGTGGAGGAATTTTAGGAGTTTATGAATAAGGAATTAGACAGTGGATGATAGTGAATGACATTTGGATGACAGACTGAGGTTCTGTGACAGGGATGAGGAAGGAAGGACAATGTGGAAGTTTGTTCATCACTGGCAAATGGAGAAAAATTATTATCAGTATCATAAGAGAGATTCAGCTCAAGTGGTATTCTACAAGGGTTTTCGGCAGTTCAGTCAAAGCGACCAGTTTGGGTAATTTATGGAATGGGTTTCTATCCCTTTCCTGTAGTCAGACTAGACAAGAAGATAGGTAAAAGTATAAGAATGGGATACAGTCTCTACATTCCCCACATGACAGAATCATCTACTTCAAGTATTAAGAAGCCAGACTGTGACAATAGTATACAATTAATTAGTGTTTGTCCCCCTATAAGCAAGAAGAGACTAGCCAGGAAAATTAGATATAAATAGCTCTACAGAAGCAAAGATTTGTTTCTCTAGTAACTTTTTTTTTTTCTTTACAATATGGCCCCACCGAAAATAGTAGTACAATGTAAATATATGATTATAGCTTTCTCAATGAAATGTGGAAATATATTATATTGGAAAATAAAAAAAAATCTTGATAATATTTCAAGGATGTTTTTACTTTTTTCTGCATATTTTACTGAATAAAATGCAATTTACAGTATATTTGATGCCTTATTAGTCTGTGTGTGTTTGTAGAGGATCTAACACTCCACCTTCATCAGAGTGTCAGATTATTGAAATTCCTGGGTACTAAAATCTCAGAATGAGAAAAGAAATGTTAAACAAAATGATCTGATTATGTCCATTATGCATGAATTATACTAAAAATTTATAGATTTAGATGCATTTTTGATACGGAAGACTTAAAGATCTAGGTTCATATTAATTCTACTCTTGAATGAACTGTAATGAAATATATTAATTTCCTATAATTAAGACTCTAGTTAACCAATATAAATTATTGGCATTTCTATATATTATTTAAAAAGTTTTGTAGAAAGAAATAAATGAAGAAATTCCTCTTAAAATCAATTTAGACAATATAAAATACCTGTGAATCTACTTGCCAAGACAGACACAAGAATTATATAAATGCAGTTAGAAAGCACTTTTAAAACAAATAAAGTAAAACCTAAATTATTAGAAAACATATTAACTCCTCATGGTTACACTTAGGTAATAAAATTATTATTCAAATTAAATTAATTTACTTATTCAATGCCATACCAATTAAGCTATAAAATAATTATTTTGCAGAGCTAGAAAAAAATAACAAAATTCATCTAGAAGAACAACTCATTAAGAATATTAAGAGAATTAATGAGAAAAAGGTGAGGGATGATGGCCAAGCAGTATCAGATCTCAAACTACATTATAAAGCAGTATTCCTCAAAAAGTCTGGTCCTGGTTAAGATATAGAATGGTGGATCAATGAAATACTTTAGATACACAACATACAAGGGTAAATGACCTAAGCAACATACTGCCTGATAAACCCAAGGAACCTAGCTTTTGGGATAAGAACTCACTATTTGACAAAAACTGCTGAGAAAACTGGAAGATAATATAATAGATATTAGATACAGATAAATTTCTCACACCATATTCAAATAAGGTCAAAATGAGCATAAGATTTAAATATAAATATTGAAGTCATAAGCAAATTAGGGGAACATAGAATAATTTACCTGGCAGATATATGGAGAAGGGAAGAATTTATGACCAAACAATACATAAAGAGCATTATAAGATATAAAATAATTAATTTTGATATTAAATTTAAAAATTGTACAAAACCCCCAATAAAACCAAGACAAGAAGAGGAACAACAAACTGGGGGAAACTTTATACCAAATTTCTCTGATGAAGGTCTAATTTCTCAAATTTATAGAGAAATAAATCAAATGTATGAGAATAGAAGTCATTCCCTAACTGACAAATGGTCAAAGAACATGAACAAGCAATTTTCAGAGGAAGAAATCATTACTAATCAATAATCATATGAAAAGTGTTCTATGTCCCTCTTCATTAGAGAAAAGAAAATTAAATAACTATGAGACTCCATACCACATCTATCAGACTGGACAATATGGCAGTAAAAGAAAGTGATAAGTGTTGGAGGAGATGTTGCAAAATTAGGACCCTAATCCATTGTTGGTGGTGTTGTAAACTGATTTAACCATTCTGGAGAGCAATTTAGTATTATGCTCAAACATCTATAAAACTATGCATAACCTTTGATTCTGTAATCCCACTACTGGGTCTATATAAAAGAGATCATAAAAAAATGGAAAGCACCTACTTGTAAAAATATTTATAACAGCTCTTTTAGTGTGAGCAAAGAATTAGAAATTGAGAGGATGTCCATCAATTTGGTAATGGTTCAATAAATTGTGGTATGTTAGTTATAGAATACTATTGTGCTATAACAAATGATAAGCAGTATGATTTAGAAAATGTTGGAAAGATCTATGTGAACTGATGCAGAGTGAAATAAACAGAATGAGGAAAACATTGTACATGATAACAGCAATATTATATAATGATCAAATGTGAAAAACTTAAGCTACTTTCAACAACACAAAGATCTTGGCCAGTTCTTCAAGACATATGACAAAGAATGCTATCCATCTTCAGAGAAAGAGTCATTTGCAAATCAAAGCAAACTGTGTGATAACTAGTTCTTGTTGTAATAACTGGAATATACTCTGGCTTCTGACTAGAGAGCTGCTAGGGGATACTTAAGGCTACCTAGTTATAAATGGAGATAGATGAGAGATAAAGAGAGATCCTGATAGAGAGGATTACTCTGGCACTGCCTATTGATCACTAATGGCCAATAAATCCAAATATTTCCTACCCTCTTCCTCCCTTAATGCCACCCTTCACCTCCCAGTTTTCCACCCACACATTCCTGCCCCCTTTCCCCTCCCCACCCCATTGGTCAGCCACCTTTCTATGTAACTCAAAGGTGAATTGTGAGATTTAGAGAAGGTACTCTTGTTCTCTTTCTCAGGTAAGGAGATTTATTGGGAAAGATAGGACAGGAGAGAAATTGAGCTGAGGGTGATAAGGTTTGTCCCTAATCTACAAGGAAGGGTTTTGAGGGGTTTGGGAAATGTCAGTATTTTCATAGCTGTGACACAGAGACAGCCAGAGAGATGGAGGAAAATAGTTAAACCTTCTTTATTCTTTCAATTACACAACAACCAACAAAAGTTAATTTTCTTCTCTGCCAAACTCCAGAAGCCCTCCCAAAGATCTCTCTCTCTGCTTGGATCAGAAAAATCCAGTCTCTTTTGGTCAGGAACCCCAGAGAACAGGTTTCTCCTTTGGTCAGAAAACCCAGAGAGAGAGAATCAGTTGCTCTCCCCTGGCCAGCTCCAACTGCCTCTCCTGGGAACATTCTATTTTGGAATGTTCACCTTGATTTGCAGATCATGTCCCACAGCTTTGGTTTGCATGCTTGGTTTGTCTTGTAAATCCTCTCTTTCTTCATGCCTCTTCCACAATACTATCCATAATACTATTTTATTTACTGTTTTATTTTGGGGGTTTGGTTTTTTGCCAATATTCTTTTACAACAAGGGTTGATATGGAAATGTATTTTACATGATAACATCATCATAATAAAAATAAGAACCATCTGAAGGAAAAGGAAATCAAAGGGTTTCACTAATAGGAGTCTCTCAGAACCTTAATAATTTTCTATTTACTTTGTTTTAGTCCCAGTTATAGCAAACTCTTTTAATTAATTTTTCAATCAATGGGAAGAATGCTAGGCAAAATGCTCTATCTAGGTTTTTTAAAAAATATTTTAATACAGAAATAAAATATAGATCTTTGATAATAATTAGTATCAGGAAACCACAATGTTTAAATTGCTGTTCACTTATAATTAAAATTTATAATGGAATATTTAATTGCATTCTGCCATATTCAATAAAAGACAGAGGGAAGGTGAACACAAACAAGCAAATTAATCAAAATCAAACAAAAATCTATCAAAGAATTTTAGTGGGAATCCTAGCCTTCTTCTGGAAAAGACACTATCACTTCAAATATTTCCAGAGCCCTCATACTTGGAATATAGGAACACATGGAAATTCACCTGTCTAGGTGAACCCTGTACATTTATGAGAGTAATTAGTTCAGGTACAGCACAGTATATAACTAAATAATTTGTGTTGCTTAGAAATAAACACCATTACTCCCTAGCTACACACCAATATATGTTATACACCCATTTAGATATTTTTGTATGTAAATTTTACTTGGTGTCCCACTATAAGAAAATTTTATTTCGGTTGTATATATTCTTATAATTATTGGAAAGTCATTTTCAAAGACAAGGGTAATTAATATTAGTTTCCATACTGTCTTAAAAAAGAAATGAAGTAGAAAATAGATTAAGGGTTTTTTTTTAATTTCTAAACTTTTATCTTTACAAACATACTTTTAAGGTAATTTATACATACTATATTTTGAAGTTCAAATCTCACACTGGGCAAAATGCTAAAACAGGAAAACTTCCCAAAGTCCTTTATTGTTATCATTGTTGTTTCCCCATAAAACTTAATGCTTAGTGAGTGTTTCAAAAGAAGTGAAAAATAAGTACAAGGCATTTAAAATGTCTTTTAGTTCTAATGCTATTATTACAAGACAAAAATCTTAAAACTAATGTTTTCAAATCCAGCTCTCTTGACTTATTCCTTAACATATCCAGCCAACTGCTAAAACTTATTGTATCCTGGAATTACTTAATGCAGATCATAGATCTTTCCTTTATTTTAAATAGGTTAAGATTTTGCAGGGATAGGATAAAAAAATGACAAATTTACATACCACCCATGCTTCAGTAGTTAAGCATAAGATATAGGATATGAAAATCATTTGCTTTCCCTGTAGTTTGTGTTGGTTCCAGATAGAATTTTAATGCCATTTTATCCTCTTTAATTCTATCCTGGATATATTTTAAAATGACTTCTAGAGAATAATTGATTTCAAGAATTCATTTTGAGTTGCAAGTGCAACTTTCTGTGGAAACTGGGAGGAGCTTAAATTAGGTACATAAATGTTAAAAATTCTAAAGACATATTAAATCTAGGTTCATGAATAAGTTATTATTCTAATGGCAGATTGTATGGAATGTATACTAGTATATGTTAGCCATGAAGTGAGAAGCTGAAAGCTTCATTCAAAGCAGCTTTATGTCCAGCATTATTTTTTAATCTTGGCACACTTTTTTAGACCAAGAAAAGTAAAATTATGTAAGTGATTTTTTTGTAAAGAAATGAAAAAAAGCACTGACCTACTGACCTTTACCCCACTCCAAAATCTAAAATTAGCATCATAAGGGTATTTTTAAATGCCAAAAATGATGAAAAAGGGCTCCCCTATCTCACCCATCCAGGAAACAGACCAATATATATATATATATATATATATATATATATATATATATATATATATATATATATATATATATATGTATGTATATATGTATATGTATATATATGTATATATGTATATATATGTATATATATTTATATATTTATATATATGTATATATATGTATATATATACTACAGGCACTTTAATTTATACACATTAATTTTGGTGAAGATGTTTTTGTTTTGCAAACCTAGAAATCTATGCATCAAGCTTTTTTCAAAGAAATTTTGACATCAATTATACAATGAAAATAATCAGATTATAGCATACTAGTCCTAACAATTTTAAACATTTTGAGGCTAAAGTTAGGCTAAATCATGCTCAGGATACATAGGTGGTGGAAGAGATGATAGAGTTCAGTCAATCAACTGGATGGTTGTTTTATTTGATGTTCTCATATTAATTATACCTGAGCAAAGAATATTTGGGAAGTATAATTAATCTGTGGGAAGAAAGATACCAAGCAAAGAAGATCAGAAAATAAGAAATGAGAAAAAACAAGGTGAAAAATATAAGTCATGCCATAAACCAGGTATGTATGGAAGCCTCAAAAGTGAGCATATTGTCAATTCAGTTAAAAAGAGATTATAAATCAATACAAAAGATAAAAATATAATTGGGATAGCTAAAAAAAATAAAATCCCAGTGAATTATTGATAAAGTCTGGCCAGGAGCAGTAGCTGTTGTAGGTAAACTTGCCCTGGGACACTGTGACCTAATCAGGTCACTTCCTATTTCTGCAAAAAGGATTCTCAGTAGACTGACAAAGGAACCTCCACCTAGTGGAATGTTCTTAGGTAAAAACTGATCACAGGTTTTTGGCTAAGTAGTGAGGAAAGTAAGTTTAAAAGAAAAAAAGCAGCAGCTATGTGGCTAACACCCAGTTCCAACTCCTAGCTCAATCTGAAATCTACATAGACAGGAGCAGTGCAAGGATGCCAGACCAAAGAAAAGCCTAAAATCCAGACCATCTGAACCAGCAGAGCTTTCATTTGAGTTAACAGTAACAAGAGTCCCACAATAGTCTACAGGGGTAGACTTACCACATTGCAGTTTTGATGTAGCATTGGTGGGCATAAGGAATTAAATGAGAATTTTTAAATTTTTTGGAAGCCAAAGATGACACAAAGGCCAGCAGGAGATATGGAAAAAATTTAGAAACTCAGAAATAAATAAAAAATATGGAGTACTGTGTAATATCAACATTTTGTCTTTTAATACCATATATACATTTATTTTCTACAGCAAAATAAGTAAAAAAATTAAAGTTTGCAAAAAGAACATGAAGTGAGCAGATAACACACAAAAACTAGGAATGCTAATATTGTCCTACTTTTAGCCTATGACCAAATATTTAACCCAAATTTTGAAATAAGGAATTGCAAACACCTCATAAAAGAAAAAGACTAAAAGTTCATATTTCTGTGGTTCAAATGGAGAACCAAAAAATAAATCCTAGATTTTTGAGATCACAAGATTCCATATTGCTAAACCCCATAATGTGAGAGGTAGAATTGAGAATCAGGAAAGACTTACTGATTAATAAAAATTTTTTTTAATTTTTATAACATTATTATTCAAAGTTTTTGAAACATTATGATTTGAAAAAAACATTGTTATTATTATAATGCTACTTATTCAATGATTTTTTCAAGGTCAAGAAATAAAATTTAAAGAAACCTAGAATTCATAGTGCAAGGCTTTGTTTTCTAAAAATCACTATCTGCAGACCAACATTTTAAAAATAAAGCCACTAAACTTCCTGTGAAAATTATTTATTTCCTACAGAAAAAAATCAAGCAATAGGAAATTTATAATGTGACTATTTTAGAGTCAAATAGTGAACAAGGTGGTTACATTTGGTACTGTATCTAAGGGATTTTACTTTCTGACAAAACAGCTCCAAGTAGTCCCAAAACATGAATGTGATGCCTAGCACTTTGGGAAGCAGCCAATAGGCTTGGACATTCTACAACTGACATTTCCAATGTAAGAATTGTATTACATTTTCAAAAGGAAAATTTGAGACAAGGAGTTCATTCAAAATGTTCAAAATAATCATATAAAATAGACAACACCTTTCCAAGGATTAAAAAAAAGGTCATTTTCAAAGAAGGAAACTAAATACAACAAAATGGAAATTTCATTGAATCAGTGAAATAGTATTCACTCTTCCTTGCTATTGTAATCATTCCCCAACCCCAAAATATAATACTAAAAGTTTGATAAATGTTCTGAGGCTCAGAATTTTTGATTAACAGAATGTTTTCAATGTATCCTAGCACTGATTCCTTCCAATGTAACAGAGGAATATTTTCCAACCATGATGGGAACTTCATGTCAATTGCATAAGGTTTTCTATGAACTAATACATGTGTTAAATAGGCAATAACCTAAAAAGAAAAAAATATATAAGATATATCAAATACTCATCTAACAAGATGGAAAGAACATTTTCTATTTTCATATGGAAAGTTCTGAATACTGTTGAAGTAGAAGAATTTACAAATTGCTTCTTGTAGATGAATAACATTTTTATTTAAGTTCAACTTTGGTAGACTTAAAGAAAGCATAATCATAAAAATTCTAAAAGTAAAAGTATGTTATTTTCCTAACCTTGCTATGCCAAGATAGAAAAAATGTGCTGATTTCATTTAAAGAAATAATCAGTAGGAGGGATATCATTAGGATTTATGATGAGGGAATCTCCTGAAAATGTTGTTCCTAAGTATGTATTGATCAAAGTTATGCTGAGATTATTATGGTCATAAGTTTGGTGTACAAAAATCCCTCAATTCAAACATTGTTTAATCTGGTAGATTCAACAAGATAATTAAAGTCTGTATTAAATATAAATAGTTCTTCTAAGAAATTCTAATAACCAAGGAATGTCTGTTGCATTCAGATTATATTAAAATTTTCTAACCTCTAGATATGTGTAGCAAAATTCCTATCATCTCATTGAATAATCTTCATTGTTCCCCATCAGAGATTTCTATTCTTATCAGTTGACTTTATATTTGAGAAGTTAGGCCTTTATCATAGAAACTTGCTTGTGAAAACATAAATATAAATCCAATGATGAAGAAAAAGAACTCTCTAAAGTTCCTGGTATTGGAGGCATGTTGAACCTCTTGACAAGCTTTTATTTTTAAAGATGTTTAGAAGATGAAGAGGACAAATAAATAATGAAACCAAAAATAAGTCATGGTACTCTAAAGGCAGTGTTAGGGGAACTAGAACTTAGAATAAAATCAGATAAGAGGAGAATTATAAGGAAAATAAATTTTTTAAGGAAATATGGGCATCCAAAGAAGGGATGACTAACATTTAGTAGTAAATAAAAGACAAAGACAAAAAGCATAACTGAACAAATTTCATTTGACTGCTGCTGGTTTTGTAAGAAAAATGACCTTTGTGATTTAAAGGACAAAATAAATCAATGAGATGAGATAAAATCCCAAACAAGTAAGGGGACAGTAAAATAGTGCCCAAATATGTGTTACATAATGAAGCTAGTAGATAAAATGTAGTCTGAGGTCTCCCTCAGGTAATATTTTAAAGACAGTAGAATGTAAGATTAATATCCTTATTGAAAAATTGAATGAATAATTATAGAAGTTTAAATTTCTAGAAGTTTTTTTTAAATGAATATAGTGAAAGATATTAACTTCTATTTAGGAACTTCAAATTCTATTTAATATATTATTTAAATGACAATTCATAAATATCTTAAGAAAGAAAATCATTTCTGAAAGCCAGCATTATTAATCAATTTGTGTCGGAATAATTTGTTTCCTTTTACAATAGGTTTATGTCTAGCAAATCAAGAGAATGTGATAGCATTTACCTCAATTTCAGTCAAGAATTTTTAAAACTTTAAAATATTTTCACTATCAAAAAAGATGGGAAGATATGTACTAAATTATGGTTAAGTTTTGCATTTTCAGAATTAGTCAGATGATTTTTTGCAATATAGAGTTCCTAATAGAGTGATATTAGTTTGGCAGATAGCAACATAGCAACATGTCTATTTCTTTGTTTTATATCTATCTAATTAATTAATAAATTATAGATATGCATATATAATTTTGGAAGTTATAAATTACATGAATATCAATTTTAGATAAAAGTATAGGAGTAAAAGGTTGTGAAGGGAAATATGAGGAAGAAGGGAGAAAATGGGAGACAATTGAAGAGTTACGAAGATATGGGATTTCAAACTTACATTTGAAACCTCCTAGTTCTCATGTGACTAAGGTCAAGATACAACTTCTCTGATATTCTTTTTCCTCAGTAAAATACTTGGTTCAAAACTTCATTTTTGTTGGTAATATGAAATGTTTATTTTTGTACCATTTGAGGTGCTTTTATAAAGGACAGTTATGTTCATTATGTGGACAGGGAGGCAGATACTAGGAAATTCCAGGAATATACAAATTATTGTTATTATTATTATTTTACTCTATTATTTCTTCATCATCATTTTGTAGCAAAGGGAAAACAGATAACTTTTCCAAGGTCACAGAGATAAGCAAAGTGGAAACATGAATTTGACCTAGAGTCCTAAGCTATTTTTTCCATTACAATTTGTTACCTCAGAAGAATTTCACTCAGCAAGAAGTATTAAATAAAATTCATCTAAAATTTATTCACAGCTACTATGTAAAAATGTGATATAACTAGAGAGACAAAAAAACAGTAATTTTAAGATAAAGGAGTTTATATTATACAAGGGAATAAAAGACATAAACAGGCCAGAAATTGTCAAATATATAGAGGATTCATGTTAAAATTATTTTGAAGGTTTTAAAGCAACATGATATAATTTCAAGAATTAAAATACTATAATATCTGGAGGGAGAATGTATAATGAAAAGCTTCCAATTGGAAGGAACACCTGAATTTTTCTTTGAATCAAGCAAGGGGAACTAAGAAGGAAACTTAAGGAAGTGATGCATTTCAGGCAATTGATGGAAAGAAGATAGCATGGTAAATTTACAAAAGTGGGAGATGTAATATATAATAAGGGGAGTCACTATCAGGAATTACATATAGACATGCTTTATAATTAATATTGGAGATTGAGTAGAATTCCATGGCTTAATAAGTATGAGAAAGTTATCTAATATATGTATAACATTCATATGTACATCCTTAAAGTAATTTTATTCTTTTCTTAATTTTTCTGAGAAAATAATATGAAAGATGAATAATCAAATGGATACCAAAAAAAATTGTTTTGTGAACTATTTCTGATTGATTAATTCTTAGAGGGATTTATGACATAAGTAAAGATTGTAAATAAGATGGAGAGGAAGGAAGGAGAGTAATACTTTTCACCCATTTAAAACTACTGAATCCCTAGAAAATGAAGAATCTACCACCATTTGAATAGGACTTCCACTCTCCCACCAAAAAAAGGCACAAGAAATAATTTTAAGATGTAGAATCCAATCCCCTAACCCCAATCAGATCATTCTTCAAATCTAGTATAATTCTCTAAAATACATAGACTCTGAATATAACTTTTTCACCCCATCTTGAGAATTTCTGGATTCAAAATATTTCTAAATTATGGTATTTCAATATCCATCTTCATTGAATATCTACAGACATCAGTAAATATACAATGTACTTAAAATCACCTATTTGAAGTATATAGAGTCATATAGGTTATTCAATGGAAGTGTGAAACCAAAGAATTCTGATTATACCAAAGCTAATTTCCAGGATGGTTGGTGTGTGTATAAGTGTTGTTGTTTTAGGTGTATATCTGTGTGGGAGATAGGACGTTGGGAGAAGAGAATAGAATTGGGGAGAGTAGTAGAGGAAAAAGATTAAGAAAAAAGGGTTGTCTGAATTTACTAAACTAAGTGAAATATGGATCAAAGGGAAATATTTTAAGAATTAAATTATTAGGTATTACTTAGAGTAATTGTTTTTCATTTTTAAAAATATACAATGTATAACATGATTTCCAAGCACAAGTGGGAAAAGAATAGATGGATATTTTATAGTCAATTTTTTTTAAAATGCAGAATAGAATAGAATATTTAGATCTGGAAGAAATATTAGATTTCATTCTTCCAATTGTGATATTTCCATTAGATAATATTATAGCTAAATAGTCTACAGTATCTGTTTATTAAATGTGAATATTTTATAAGATATGAGCAGAATAAAGAAGATATTTTAAAAACATGGTGTTTGTAAAAGATAAAACTTTGTAAACATATTTAAAAGGAGTTTTAAACATAACCCTTGAGTCTCTGAATATGTGTCACCTAAGCATATAAAATGAATATTTCACACATTTTTTGGTTATGCTCTGTTTGTAAGAGTACATTTACATTTTTAAGGCTCACACTTCTCTGTTCTTTTTTGTGATTCTTTTTTAGGTGTTGAGGATTTCAGACCAACTGTTTATCATGAGTGTGAAAAATACTGAATTTGGGGCTGAATATAGGGTAAGGTCCATGGTACAAAACAAATTAGGCAACTTATTCTTTAAAATACTAGAGCATTTTTAGACTTTTTTTTCTGGTATGGAGAAGAATGACTCGGGAATCATAGAGATCTTAGAATATGTGAGAAAAGGCTTTGCCTTTGAAGAATAATGAAATATTTTAATGACATGAAGAAGTTCAGATTACACAATTTATGCCTTTTAGTAACTATTGAAGAAATGTAGGAAAATATAAAATTGCGTTCCCAATAAGCTGATATTTACATTGCTAATATTGTTTTGATTAGTTTTTTATGTTGATTTTCTAAGATTCTCTAAGTATAACATCATCATTTGCAAAGATGATGGTTTTATTCCCTCATTGTCTATTGCAATTGTTTCAATTTCTTGTTATTATTGCTATAATAACATTTCTAGAACAATATTGAATAATAGTAGTAATATAGGCATACTTGTTTCACTACTAATCTTATTGAAACACCTAACATTCTTATTCTGGACAATGCTTGCTGATGGGTTTAGTTATATTCTATTTATCATTTTAAGGAATGTTCCATTTATTCTAATGTTCTCTGGTGGATTTTTTTCAAATAGCAACAGATGTTATATTTTGTGAAAAGCTTTTCCTGCTATCTTTTGAGATAGTCATATGGTTTCTATTGGTTTTGCTATTAATGTGGTAAATGATACTCTTTTAATATTTAACTGGATATCCCTTTTGCAAGAATGTAGTTTATAATATTTAAGCATTTTAATGAAGAGAAAGAAATAAAAATGAAGAAAATGATTATGATCTAGCTCAAATAGGAGAGCTCCAAAAATATTTTGGACATTTTTAACTTTGTTCTATTTCTCCTTCATTTTTCCATTTTCTTCTTTTATGGTTTTGTCTTTTTATTTTTATTTATTGATTGATTTTAAAATTTTATTTTATTTTATTTTTATGGTTACAATACTCACTTTATTTCCTTCCCTCCCCTCCACCCACCCTTCCCGCAGCCAACGTGCAATTTCATTGAGTATTACTTGTATCCTTGATCAGAATCTATTTCAATGTTTTTTAGATCTAGTTTTTATTGTATGGAGAGTTTTTTTGTAGTAGTGTTCATATAGTTCCTGTGTATGTCTCAGCAGATAGATTCCTAAGTATTTTATGTTGTCTAGGGTGATTTTAAATGGAATTTCTCTTTCTAATTCTTGCTGTTGAAATAGGTGGGATATATAGAAATGCTGATGACTTATGTGGGTTTATATTGTATCCTGTGATTTTGCTAAAGTTCTTGATCATTTTAACTAGCTTTTTGTTTGATTCTCTAGGATTCTTTAAGTAGACCATCATATCATCTGCAAACAGTGATAGCTTGGTCTCCTCTTTGCCACTTTTAATACCTTCAATTTCTTTTTCTTCTCTAGTTGCTACTGCTAGTGTTTCTAGTATAATGCTAAATAACAGAGGTGATAATGGGCATCCTTGTTTCACTCCTGATCTCATTGGGAATGCATCTAGTTTATCCCCATTGCAGATGATGTTTGCTGATAGTTTTAGATATATATTGTTCATTATTTTCATGAAAGGCCCTTCTATTCCTATACTTTCTAGTGTTTTCAGTAGGAATATGTGTTGTATTTTATCAAAGGCTTTTTTCTGCATCTATCAAGATAATCATGTTATTTTTGTCAGTTTGCTTGTTAATATGGTCAGTTATGTGGATGGTTTTCCTAATATTGAATGATCCTTGCATTCCTGATATGAATCCTACCTGATCACAATGAATAACCCTTGTGATGACTTGCTGGAGTCTTTTTGCTAGTATCCTATTTAAGATTTTTGCATCTATATTCATTAGGGAGATTGGTCTATAGTTTTCTTTTTCTGTTTTTGACCTGCCTTGTTTTGGGATCAGTACCATATTTGTGTTGTTAAATGAATTTGGTAGAACTCCTTCTTGGCTTAATCTGCTAAATAGTTTACATAATAGTGGGATTAGTTGTTCTTTAAATGTTTGATAGAATTCATTTTTTAATCCATCTGGACTTAGGGATTTTTTCTATGGAGATCTTTGATGGCTTCTTAAATTTTTTTCCTGATATGGGGTTCTTTAGGTAACATATTTCTTCCTCTGTTTGTATAGGCAATTTATATTTTTGTAAGCATTCATCCATATCACCTACATTGGCATATTTGTTACCAAATAATTGGGCATAAGTTTTTAATGATTGCCTTAATTTCCTCTTTATTAGAGGTGAGGTTTCTCTTTTCATCTTGAATATTGTCAATTTGATTTTCTTGTTTCCTTTTGTTAATTAGACTGACTAGTACTTTGTCTATTTTATAAGTTTTTTCAAAGTACCAACTTCTCATCTTATTTATTAAATCAATAGTTCTCTGAATTTCAGTTTTATTAAATTCTCCTTGTATTTTTAGGATCTCTAAATTAGTCTTCATCTGGGGATTTTTAATTCGTTCACTTTCTAGTTTTGAATTAGGATGCCCAATTAATTGACCTCTGCTCTCCCTAATTTGTTAATATATGAATTCAAGGATATAAATTTCCCCCTGAGTACTGCTTTGGCTACATGCCATAGGTTTTGAAAGGATGTCTCATCATTGTCATTTTCTTCAATGAAATTATTGATTGATTAAATGATTTGTTCTTTGACTAACTGATTTTGCAGAACTGTATTGTTTAATTTCCAATTAATTTTTTATTTACCTCTCAATGTACCTTTACTAATTATTATTTTCATTGAATTGTGTTCCAAGAAGTTTACATTAATCATTTCTGCTCTTTGGTGCTGGTTTGAAATGTTTTTATGCCTTAATGCATGGTCAATTTTTGTGAATGTACCATGTGCGGCTAAAAAAAAGATGTATTCCTTTTTGTCCCTATTTATTTTTCCACATATCTAATAACTAATTTTTCTAAGATTTCATTCACTTCTTTTACCTCTTTCTTATTTATTTTTTGGTTTGATTTATCTAGTTAGAATAGAGGAAGTTGGACTTCCGGGTAATCATGGCTGCAATCTAGACACCACAGGCATCCTCTCCCCGGCACCAAACAAAATTGACTACATCAAGGTAGCATAAAAATCACCTTTGGAGGAACAGAAGGACTCCCCAGTACTCCCCAGTACCCCACAGAGGCAAAGGTACAAAGGGTTTGAACATTTCCACACTATAATAAGAAGGAGGAAAAGCTTGCACAGAAATGTGAACTGAGCCACCCTCCCCCCCCCACATCCCCCACCAAACCAGAGTGAGCTACAGGAGCACTCACTGGGATAGTGAGTGAGTGGGGAACTTCTCAGTCTTGGGGGGCACTCCAGGGTTTTTGGGATCTGGGGACTGCCAAGAAAAATCACTGGAGTATCCTGCGCCGAGCAAAGGGGGCCCAAGGAGCTGTACTCGGGGTGGTTGCGCTGAGCATCTGGGTGGAGCTAAATACCAGGGTCAGACCACAGGCTGATTATCTGGGCAGAGCTGAACACCTGGGCAGTTTGGCTGTGATCAGGGGCCCAGAGCTCTAAGAAACCTCAGAGGCTGGGAAGAACTAGTCTGAGGCAACCTAAATTCACAAAAAACCCGCGCATATCACCCAGACCCCAGACAAAAAAGGAAAGGGGAATAAAACCACCAAAGGGATGGCTCACATGGCCCAAAATCAAGCCTCCAGGAAGAAAGGGAAAAAGGTGACTATTGAAAACTTTTATGGTAGAAGAACCCAAGGAAAAGAGGAGAATGAGGATGAAATCCAAAAAAAATCAGAACATGCCTCTCAAAATGGAAACTATCAACAAGCTCTGGAAGATCTCAAACTGGAACTTACCCAAAAGATGGAAACCTGGAAAGAAAAATGGGAGAAAGGGATCAGCAGTCTGACAGATAGGACTGCTCAATTGGAAAAAGAGCTCAAGGCATCCAATAGAAGGGCAGACAAAGCTGAAAAGCAAAACCAGTCCCTAACGACCAGAATTAAGCAACTCGAAGAAAGTGAGATCATAAAACAGCAAGAATCAACAAAGAAAACACAAAAAATTAATGAATTAGAAGAAAACATAAAATATCTCACTGAAAAGGTCACAGACTCGGAAAACAGAGGAAGAAGAGACAACCTCTGAATTATTGGTCTCCCAGAAAAACCAGAGATAATCAATGAAGTCTATACTATTCTATAGGAGATTATAAAAGAAAATTGCCCACACATTCTGGAGCAAGGGGGCAAAATCGAAATAGAAAAGGTTCATAGAACACCCTCTATACTAAATCCCCAAATGACAACCCCTAGGAATGTAATTGCCAAATTTAAGAGCTTCCAGGAAAAGGAGAAAATCCTACAAGAAGCCAAGAAGAGGAACTTCAGATATAGGGGGGCTCCCATAAGGATCACATAGGACTTAGCAGCTAACACACTAAGAGACCGCAAAGCATGGAACACGATATTTAGAAAAGCAAGAGAGCTGGGTCTCCAACCAAGAATCAACTACCCAGCAAAACTGACTATATACTTCCAGGGGAAAGTATGGGCACACAAAAAAATAGAAGATTTCCAAGCATTTGCTAAGAAAAGACAAGAACTTAGTGGAAAATTTGATATCCAAGCACAGAAAGTAAGAGAAACATGAAAAGGTAAATATGAAAGAAAGGGAAAAGTAGATAAATCTTATCTTTTTCTTTAGGTCAAACTCTCTTCTATAAGGACTACATTTACATCAAATTATATACATATTAATGTGTGGGGAAAATGTTTTGTGTAATTCTCAAAAATTGTATTCATCATAAGAGAAGTTAGAAGAAACATGCATAGGGAAAGATTGGGGCATTAAGAAGATTTGGGGAAAGTGGGAGCAAAGAAATGAAAAGGGAGGGGGGAACCATAAATAACACTAAGATTTACTTCAATAAATAGGGGGGGGACTTAATAGAATAAGCTTTCCAATATAAAGATACACATGGGAAGGGGAGGGGAAGAACTCTCATATGAGAAGGAGAGGAAGAGAGCATGAAGTGGAATTACTTAAACCTTACTCTCAGTGAAATCAAATCTGAGAGGAAAGAACATCTTGATCCAGTGGGATCCTAAATTCTATCTTATCCAATAGGGCAAGAAAGAAAGGAAAATTAAGGAGGAAGAGGGGGGAGGGAGTATAAAAAAGGAGGGAAGCAGAGGGGGGAGGGGAAGGGAGCATAAGAAAGGAGGGGCGAGAAAGGGAAGCATCTCAAAGGAGGGGACTAGGGGGACTGACCTAAAATAAATCACTGGTTCAAAAGGAGATAGCTAAAGAAGAAATGTCAGAACAAGGGGAATATATCAAAATGCCAGCTAATCCAAAAATGACAATCATAATTTTGAATGTGAATGGGATGAACTCAACCATAAAACGTAGACAAATAGCAGAATGTATTAGAACCCCAAACCCTACCATTTGTTCCCTTCAAGAAATACATATGAGGTGGGTTGACACTCACAAGGTTAGAATTAAAGGTTGGAGTAAGACTTTTTGGGCCTCAACTGATAGAAAGAAGGCAGGAGTTGCAATCATGATATCTGACAAAGCCAAAGTACAAATAGACCTGATCAAAAGGGATAGGGAAGATAAATATATTCTGCTAAAAGGGAGTATAGACAATGAGGAAATATCACTAATCAACATGTATGCACCAAATGGCATAGCATCCAAATTTTTAATAGAGAAACTAGGAGAATTGAAGGAGGAAATAGACAGTAAAACCATATTAGTGGGAGACTTGAACCAACACTATCAAATTTAGATAAATCAAACCAAAAAATAAACAAGAAAGAGGTAAAAGAGGTGAATGAAATCTTAGAAAAATTAGAGTTAATAGACATATGGAGAAAAATAAATAGAGACAAAAAGGAATACACCTTCTTTTCAGCACCACATGGCACATTCACAAAAATAGATCATACACTAGGTCACAGAAACATGGCACTCAAATGCAGAAAAGCAGAAATAATAAATGCAGCCTTTTTAGATCACAAGGCAATAAAATATTGATCAGTAAGGGTACATGGAGAGCCAAATCAAAAATTAATTGGAAATTAAATAATATGATACTCCAAAATCAGTTAGAGAAGAAATCATAGAAACAATTAATAATTTTGATGAGGAAAATGACAACGGCGAGACATCCTTTGAAATCTTATGGGATGCAGCCAAGGCAGTACTTAGAGGAAAATTCATATTCCTGAGTGCATATAGTAACAAATTAGGGAGGACAAAGATTAAGGAATTGGAAATGCAAATCAAAAAACTTGAGAACAAACAATTTAAAAAACCCCAGAAGAAAACCAAACTACAGATCCTAAAAATTAAGGGAGAAATTAATAAAATCAAAAGTGACAGAACTATTGAGCAAGACTAGAAGCTGGTACTTTGAAAAAACAGACAAAATAGACAAAGTACTGGTGAATCTAATTAAAAAAAGGAAAGAAGAAAGGCAAATTAACAGCATCAAGGATGAAAAGGGGGATCTCACCTCCAATGAAGAGGAAATTAAGGCAATCATTAAAAACTACTTTGCCCAACTATATGGCAATAAATATACCAACCTACGTGATATGGATGAATATTGACAAAAATATAAATTGCCTAGACTAACAGAAGAAGAACTAGATTTCTTAAATAATCCCATATCAGAAAAAGAAATGCAACAGGCCATCAAATAACTTCCTAAGAAAAAATCCCCAGGGCCTGATGGATTCACCAGTGAATTCTATCAAATATTCAAAGAACAGCTAACTCCAATACTATACAAACTATTTGACATAATCAGCAAAGAGGGAGTTCTACCAAACTCCTTTTATGACACAAACATGGTACTAATTCCAAAGCCAGGCAGGCCAAAAACAAAGAAAGAAAATTAAGACCAATCTCTCTATTGAATACAGATGCAAAAATCTTAAATAGGATACTAGAAAAAAGTCTCCAGCAAGTGACCACATGGGTCATCCACCATGATCAAGTAGGATTTATACTAGGGATGCAGGGCTGGTCCAATATTAGGAAAACTATCCACATAATTGACCATATCAACAAGCAAACCAAAAAGAACCACATGATTATCTCAATAGATGCAGAAAAAGCCTTTAATATAATACAACACACATTCCTACTAAAAACACTAGAAAGCATAGGAATAGAAGAGTCGTTCCTAAAAATAATAAACAGTATATATCTAAAACCATCAACTAATATCATATGCAATGGGCATAAACTAAATCCATTCCCATTAAGTTCAGGAGTGAAACAAGGATGCCCATTATCACTTCTACTATTTGACATTGTATTAGAAACACTCGCAGTAGTAATTAGAGAAGAAAAATAAATTGAAGGCATTAAAATAGGCAAGGACGAGACAAAGCTATTGCTCTTTGCAGATGACATGATGGTCTACTTAAAGAATCCTAGAGATTCAACCAAAAAGCTAATCGAAATAATCAACAACTTTAGCAAAGTTGCAGGATACAAAATAAACCCACATAACTCATCAGCATTTCTATATAATTCCAACACATCTCAGCAGCAAGAACTAGAAAGAGAAATCCCATTCAAAATTACCTTGGACAAAATAAAATACTTAGGAATCTATCTCCCGAGACAAACATAGGAACTATATGAACACAACTACAAAACACTTTCCACACAACTAAAACTAGACTTGAACAATTGGAAGAACATTAACTGCTCATGGGTAGCATGAGCCAATATAATAAAAATTACCATTGTACGCAAACTCATCTATCTATTTAGTGCCATACCCATGGAAGTCCCAAAAAATTTCTTTACTGATTTAGAAAAAAACATAACATTTGGAATAACAAAGATTAAGGATATCCAGGGAAATAATGAAAAAAATACAAAGGAAGGGGACCTTGCAGTCCCAGATCTCAAACTATATTACAACAGAGCAGTCATCAAAACAATTTGGTACTGGCTAAGAGACAGAAAGGAGGATCAGTGGAATACACTTGGGGCAAGTGACCTCAGCAAGACAGTATATGACAAACACAAAGATTCCAGCTTTTTGGACAAAAATGCACTATTTCATAAAAACTGCTGGGAAAATTGGAGGACAGTGTGGGAAAGATTAGGTTTAGATCAACACCTCACACCCAACACCAAGATAAATTCAAAATGGGTGAATGACTTGAACATAAAAAAGGAAAGTATAAGAAAATTAGGCGAACACAGAATAGCACACCTCTCAGACCTTTGGGAAGGGAAAGACTTCAAATACAAGCAAGACTTAGAAAGAGTTACAAAATGCAAAATAAATTATCTGGAATACATAAAATTAAAAAAGTTTTTGTACAAACAAAACCAATGTAACCAAAATCAGAAGGGTAGCAACAAATTGGTAAACAATCTTCAAAAAACCTCTGACAAAGGTTTAATTACTCAAATTTACAAAGAACTACATCAATTGTACAAAAAATGAAGCCATTCTCCAATTGATAAATGGGCAAGGGACATGAACAGGCAGTTCTCAGCCAAAGAAATCAAAACTATTAATAAGCACATGAAAAAGTGCTCTACATCTCTTATAATCAGAGAGATGCAAATCAACACAACTCTGAGGTATCACCTCACACCTAGCAGATTGGCTAACATGACAGCTATGGAAAGTAATAAATGCTCAAGGGAATGTGACAAAGTGGGGACACTAATTCATTGCTGGTGGAGTTGTTAATTGATCCAGCCATTCTGGAGGGCAATTTGGAACTATGCCCAAAGGGTGATAAACGACTGTCTTCCCTTTGATCCAGCTATAGCACTGCCGAGTTTGTACCCCAAAGAGATAATAAGGAAAAAGACTTGTACAAGAATATTCATAGCAGCACTCTTGGTGGTGGCCAAAAATTGGAAAACGAGGGGATGCCCATGGATTGGGGAATGGCTGAACAAATTGTGATATACGTTAGTGATGGACTACTATTATGCTAAAAGGAATAATAAAGTAGAGGAATTCCATGGAGACTGGAACAACCTCCAGGAAGTGATGCAGAGCGAAAGGAGCAGAACCTGGAAAACATTGTACACAGAGACTGATACATTGTGGTACAATCGAAGGTGATGGACTTCTCCATTAATGGCCATGCAATGTCCCTGAACATTCTGCAGGGATCTAAAAAATACTATCCACAAGCAAAGGATAAACTGTGGGAGTAAAACACCGATGAAAAGCAACAGCTTGACTACAGGGGTGGAGGGGATATGACTGAGGAGAGACTAAATGAACACTCTAATGCAAATACCAACATCAGGGAAATGGGTTCAAGTCAAGAACACATGTGATAACCAGTGGAATCGTGTGTCGGTTATGAGAGAGGGAAAGATGGTGGTAGGGTGGGCAAGGAGGAAAAGAAAATGATCTTTGTTTCCAGTGAATAATGTTTGGAAATAACCAAATAAATAATGTTTAAAATTAAACAAAAAAAAAAAGAATAGAGGAAGTTTCAGGTCTCCTACTAGTATAGTTTTTCTATCTATTTCATCCTTGAACTCCACTAGTTTCTCCTTTAGAAATTTGGATACTATGCCATTTGTTGGACACATGTTGAGTACTGATATTTCCTAATTGTCTATACTTCCTTTTATCAGGATGTTATTATCTTCCCTATGTCTTTTAAATAGATTTATTTTTAATTTGGCTTTGTCAGATATCATGATTGCGACTACTGCCTTCTTTTTATCAGTTGATGCCCAATTGATTGGGCTCCATCCTCTTACTTTCACCCTATGCATATCTACCTTCCTTATGTTTGTTTCTTGTAGACAGCATATGGTAGGGTTTGGGATTCTAATCCACTCTGCTATTTGCTTGCTTTTTATGGGTGAGTTCATTACATTCAAATTCAGAGTTATGATTACCAGCTGTGTATTTCACATAAGTTTGATTTCTACTCCTATTTCTGCCTTTTTTCCTTTCACTATTTCCTTCTATACCAATGTTTGTTTTTAATCAGTCCCCCAAGTTCCCCTCCTTTCTTGTTCCCCCCTTATTTCCCCTGTAGTATTTCTAAAACTACCCCACCCTCTCCCTCCCTTATAATGCTTCCCTCCCCACCAATCCTTTGCTACCCTTCTACTGCCCTATAGGGCACAAATCTATTCTCTGCCCCAATGGGTTGGATTGTTATTCCCTCTTTTAGTCAATTTCAATGCATGTAAGAGTTGAGTATTTCCTGTCCCTGACCTCTTTACTCTTCTAGGGTATTGATGTTCTCCCCCACCCCACCATGAGCTTCTTTGTAATATATAGATTTACCCCCTTTTGTAACTTTTCCCATTTCTTTTAGTATTAACCTCTTTTTATCTCTAATTGTATATATATATGTATATATACACACACACACACAAATACACATGTTTTATGTATTTATGCATATATATATATATATATACATATTTATGTCTTGTCATTTCATCCTATAGAGTTTATCACTGTTCCCTCTAAGTGTACTTCTTCTTGCTGCCCAGGTAATAACAACAGTTTTTAAGAGTTACCAATGACCCCTTTTCTTATAGGGATACTTATCATTTTAACTTATTGCATCTCTTAAAAAAAAGTTTTTTCCCTGTTTTTTTTTGTTATTCTTTTTAAATTACCTTTTGATGATTCTCTTGAGTTCTGTGCTTGGACATCAACTTTTCTGTTTATGTCTGGTCTTTTCTTTACAAATTCTTGGAATTCTTCTATTTTGTTGAATGACCATACTCTCCCCTGTAAGAATATACTCACTTTTTCTGGGTAGGTGATTCTTGGTTGTAGATCTAGTTTCCTTGCTTTTGGGAATATCATATTCCATGCCTTTCAGTTTTTCAGTGTGGATTCAGCCAGATCCTGAGTTATCCTTACTGTGGTTTCATGTTATCTGAATGACTTCTTCTTAGCAGCTTGTAATATTTTTTCTTTGGTGTGATAGATCTTGAATTTGTCCATAACATTTCTGGGTGTTGTCAGTTGGTGATTAAGAACAGGAGGTGATCTGTGGATTCTTTCAATCTCCATTTTTCCTCTTGTTTTAGAATTTCAGGGTAGTTTTATTGAATAATTTCTTGTAGTGTTATGTCCAGACTTTTTCTTTTATCATGGTCTTCTGGTAGATCAATGATTCTTAAATTATCTCTCCTCGAACAGTTTTCTAAATCCTCTGTTTTGTGAATGAGATGCTTCATATTTTCCCCCATTTTTTTTCATTCTTTTTTTTTATAGTGTCCTGCTACCTTGTGAGGTCACTTCATTCTAGTTGTTGTATTCTGGTTCTTTAAGACTGGATTTAATCCCTGGCTTTTTGGTCATCCGTTTCCTTCTGGTCTGATTTTCTTTGGAGGTCATCTTTCATCCTCTTTGCTTCATATCTCATCTGCTTTGCCTCATTATTCATCTTCTTTGCCTCATCTTTCATCTCTTTTGCCTCATTTTCAAGCTGGTTGATTTTGAATTTCAAGACATTATTTTCTCTTTCCAGATGACTTACCTTTTAAAATTCTTATCCCAACTGTCTCTTATTTACTTCTTAATACTTTTAAATCCGGTTTCTGATTTTTTTTTCATTTCACCCAAGTTATTCTTTCCAAAGTGAATAATGAATTTTTCCAGTAATATGTTACTGTATTTTTTAAAATTTGTCTAATAAGGAGGGATTTAAATATTTCTTCATTAGATTATTGATAGTTTTGATTTCTTCATTTGAAAACGATCTATTCATATCCTTTTACCATTTAGCAATTGGGAAATTGCTTGATTTCCTGTAAATCTATGTTCTTTATATATTTGAGAAAAAAGATGGCTGTCAGAGAATATTTTCATAAATATTTTCCCCAGTTTTTGCTTCTCTTGTAATTGTGTTTGCATTTTTTCTAGAAAAAACTTTTTACATTAATATAATTAAAATTATTAATTTTACATCTTATAATGTTCTCTGCCTCTTGCTTGGTATTAAGTTCTTCACTTTGCCATAGATCGTTAAGTAGCTAATTCTACATTCACCTAATTTACTAATAATATCACCTTTATATATGCCATGTACCTATTTTTAATTTATCTTGGTAAAAGATGTGAAATAAAAAGAATTTTTAACAATTTTCTGTCATTTTTAATCCAAATAATCTTCTCTCCTTTTCCCTACTTTCCCTATGATGTCTTTCATAACATGAGACATCTCTGTGATGTCTTTCATAACATGAGAAATATCTACACATGTATGTGCTATCATGTCATACATGTTTAGATATTTCTCATGCTATGAAAGACATCACACATACAAGAAAAAAGAATCATGAAGGAAATGAAGTGAAAAATATTATTCTTTGGTCTACATTTAGACTATCTCTGATCCTTATGTGGTGATAGATGGCATTTTTATTCATGTGTTCATTACAGTAGTCCTGGATCCTAGAGTTGTTGGTACTAATTCAATCATTCACAGATGATCATCATACATTATTGTTATTACTATATATAGTGCTCTCTCGGTTCTGTTCTGTTAACTTTGGATCACTTCATATAGGTCTTTCCAGATTTTCTTTTTTCTTTTTTGAAATTGTCCTGTCATTTCTAATGTCACAATATTATTTATTAAAATCACATGGCACAACTTGGTCAGACATTCTCAGCATGAAGGCAATCCTCTCAGGTTTAAATAATTTTCTTCCACAAAAGAGGTTATAAATGATTTTATACAACTAGATCTTTTCCCCCTTTCTTTAATCTCTTTGGGGTACAGACCTAGAAATAGTGTTATTGGGTCAAAAGATATGCATGGTTTCATAAATCTTTTGTTATAGTTCCAAAATATTCTACACAATGGTTGTATCAGGTTACAGCTCTAGGAACAGTGTTTACTGTCTCAAATTTCCCACATCCCTCCAACATTTATCATTTTAATTATTTGTCATATTAGGGAATCTGATATATATGTGAGGTGGTTCTTCAGAGTTGTTTTAATTGCATTTCTCTAAAAAAACATTATTTGGAGCATTTTTTTTCAAATGAGTATAAATCATTTAATTTCTTCATCTGAGAAGTTCATTTTTTGACCATTTATCTACTGGGGAGTGACTTATCTTCTAAATTTGGCTCAGTTCTATATTATTGAGAAATGAAGTCTTTGTCAGTCAAAAGCTATCATTTTTCCCTAAATACTTTTGTTTTCCTTCTAATCTTGGTTACCTTGGTCTTATTTGTACATTTTGCTTATTTTACTGTAACCAACCAATGACATCCATTTTATTTCTCATAATGTTCTCTGTGTGTTGTTTCTCATAAATTAGTCTCTTATCTTTAGTATTGGTAAGTTAACTAATTTGTGCTACCATAATTTGTCCAATATATAATCCTTTATTTCTAAATCTTCTAAATCTGTCTTGGTTTCATGTTGTTTTATGTAATGAGATATTGGTCTATGCCAAATTTCTTCTATACTGTTTTCTGTTTTTCCTAGCAATTTGGTCAAATAGCAAGTTTTTCTCCCCAAAGTCTGGAACTTTGGTTTTATCAAACATTAGGTTAATATGGTCTAATATTATGACTCTTTGTTTATTACATAATTTATTTCATGGATCCACTAATCAACATTTAGCCAGATTGTTTTGATGATTACTGGTTTATAAAACAGTTTGAGATATGTTATGGCTGAGCTCTTTTTTCATATTAATTTTCACATTAATTCCCTTGATATTTACTATTTGTTCTTTCTTCAAATTCTATGAAGTATGTTTAGCAGATTGATTTATATAATATTTAATAAAGAAATTAATTTAGGTGGAACTGTCACTTTTGTCTTATTGGCTCAGTCTGCCCATTTGTAATGATTTTTCCCAAAATATTTTGATATAACTATATTTGTGTAAATGGTATTCCATAAATTTCTTCATATAGATATTACATTTGTCTTGGCAGATAGACCCCCAGGAATTTTATATTTTCTAAAGTTGTTTTAAATAGGAATTTCTTTCTATCTCTTGTTATCGAACTTTGTGGTATATTAAAATGTTGTTAATTTCTGTGGGTTTATTTTATATCTTGCAAATTTGCTAAAGTTGCATTTTTTAATTAGTTGATTCTCAAGGATTCTCTATATATTCCATCTTAACATCTGTAAAGAGTGATATTTTTGTTTCCTCATTGCCTTTTTTAATTCTGTTAATTTTTAAAATTGTTCTTGTTAAAATTCCAAATATGGTACTAAGCTATAGAGGTGGTAATAGTCTTTCTTTCCTTCACCCCTGATATCATTGTGAAGACTTTTAGTTTACCTTCAATTCAAATAAGGCTTGCTGAAGGTTTTGGATTCATGTAATTAATCATTTTAAGAAAAATTCCATTTATTCTAATATTCATTTTTTCATTCTTACATTCCATCTATAAATAAATATTGTGTATTTGTTTTAAGGCAGAAAACAGTAAGGGTAAACCAATAGGTATTTGGTGTCTTGTCCAAGGTCACACAGCTAGGAAGTGTAAACCTCAAAATTTCTCAGACTTATGAATGTTAGGGGTTTCCCCCATTGGGGAATCTTCTACTTAAAAAAATTCCCTAGCAGAGGGTGAGAACTCTACTTGAGTGTGGAGGCTCCTAGCTATGGGAGTGTCCCTGCTCCACCCTACTTAAGACTGCTTTAGGACAGAAAACTGTTTGCTAAACAATGAAAGTACTTTGATCCATGCTTATGGAAGGGACAGGAAGTTCTTTGAGTCATGACAGTTTTAGAATTGATACAATGGGATACTAAGTACCTATAAAGGTGGGGAAACTTGTAAACTACTTAAACCTAAAAAGGTGATAACTTACTCAGAGTTTTTTTCTTAGTGAAATTTGTCAACACAGCAGCATTTTTTTCTGACTTACTAAAGAGATTAAAACTATTCAGCTGTGAATTCAAAATGGGTGGTCCTTTAGAAACATCTACAGTGATTGGTAGATGCAAGGACTTAGGGGAGGTGACATAGGAGATTTTGCCCTTAAAAACAAGAGCTCAGAGAAGAGCTGGATCTGATTCTGAGGGAGCTCATTTTGAGAAGACTCATTCTGAGGATCAGGATTTCTGACTCTCATTCTGAAGGAGAGCTCCTTGAGGAGCTCCTCTGAGGGGCTCTGTCCCTCTGGGGTAGGAGCTCTGGAGGCTCTTGAGAGAGGCCCTTTGAAACAATCTCTGGCTGGAAGACTCTTTGAGGAAGGACAATGGTCTGGTGTTACTAGAATCCTTGTTTAGTCAGACCTTGTGGTGAATGTTAAAAAAACTGATTCTTTTCTTATTCTCTCTCTCCTTCTTTGATTACTCATTGTATTGTTAATTAAAAATCTCTATAAAACCCAATTGACTTGGGTATTTGAATAATAGGAAATATTTCCCTGGTGACCACATTATATTTGATTTTAAAACCCAAGACACTGTAGTGAAACATATTTCTGTGGTCAAATTTGCTCACCCTCTCATATCTATCACAATTTATATCTTCCACTATTTTAATCACTACAGTTTAAGACCTCAACCATTTTAAATCTCACATAAGTGTCTAAGGCAAAATTTGGAACCAAGGCCTCCCATCTCTAAGCCTGGTTCTCAAGGCACTGAGCCACCTAGATGCCAACTCTCCAGCATTTTTAATAAAAATGGGTGCTATTTTTGCAAAAAATATTTTTCTGTATCTGTTGAACTAAATCACATGGTTCCTCTCTTTTTTTATTGATATGTTCAATTATACTGAACTACAGTGGCATACATGGTTTAGAAAACAAAACAACTGGTTAGAGTGTATGGTATGATTTTTATATATTGCTGTAATCTCCTTGCTAATATTTTATTTTTTGAGGGGATTAATAATAGTCATTAGGGAGATTGGTTTATTTGTGTATTTCTATGGTTTTTCTCTTCATGGTTTAGATATTGGTTTCATATTTGTGTTATAAAAGAAATTTGATAGAATCCCTTCTTCACCTATTTTTCCAAATCATTAATGTAGTATTGGAATGAATTCTTCTTTAAATTCTTAATAGAATTCATTTGTGAATCTATCTGGCCTTAGGATTTTTTTCCTAGGGTAATCACTGATGGTTTATTAAATTTATTTTTTCTGAAATGAGATCTCTTAATCATTCTACTTCTGTTAATTTGACAAATTTATTTATTTTTATAAAAATATTCACCCATTTTGTTTTAATTACCAATTATTTTTATTATAATTGGGTTAAATATCTAACAATAATTGCTTGAATCTTCTCTTTATTCATTTCAAATATGACCTTTTTTATTTTTTATTAGTGGTCATTTGTTTTTTTTTAATCAAATTAACCAAAGGTTTCTCAGTTTCTTTCTCCTTCCCCCATAAAACTAATTCCTTGTTTTATTTATTAGTTTAGTTACATTTATTTACTTTAGTTTTATAATCTCTTTTGATTTTCAGAATTTCCAATTTGGTATTTGATACAGAGTTTTACTTTTCTTTAAAGATTATATAAGAATTTTAATTCATCTGCTCTTTACTTTATCAATATAAGCTACTATAGCTATAAACATTTCCCTCATTTTGCTTTGGCCACATTCCACAAATTTTAGTATGTTGTATCCTTTTTGTAATTCTTATGAAATCATTGATTGTTTCTATACTTTGTTCTTTGATTCACTTGTTTAGGAAAATATTATTTAATTTAAAATTAAAGTTTATTCTTTCTAAAGCCCTCAGTGAATGCAAATTTTATTGCATTATAATATTATAAGGTTATATGTAATATTTCTACTTCTCTGCACTTGCTTTGGAGGTTATTTATTTTTATGACCTATTGCATGAGCAATTTTGAAATTTCCATGTAATACTGAAAGAATCATATTCTTCTCTATTTCCTTTAATTTTTTCTCCAAAGCTCTATCATATATAATTTTATTCCTAGTTAATTTTTTGCTTGGATACATTTAGTGCTGAGAGGGGAAAACTAAGGTTCCCAAGTAGTGTAGATTTACTATCCATTTCCTTTTATATCTCATGTAATTTCTCCTTTAGGAATTTGGGTATGTGCCATTTAGTGCATATATGTTTTGTATTGATCAAGATTTAACTTCCTTCCTCATGTCTTTAAATTGGATCAACTTTTTTTTCCTTTATCTAAGATCATGATTGCTATTCCTTTTTTTAAAATCTGAAGTGAAGGAGAAGAGATTTTTTTCCCTAGGTCGTTACTTTCTTTTAAGGTGTGTCTCTCAGCTTTAAATTTCTTTCTTGTAGAAAGCATTCTGTCACATTCTAGTTTTGAAATACACTATGCTATCTTATTCTGATTTTATCCTTTTCCAATTCTCAGGTTTGATTACTGGCTTAGTGTTTCACACCATATTATTTTCCCATTTATCCTCTTATTTCTCTCCTTTCATCCTTTCCCTGTTCTTGAATATTTTGCTTCCAACTATTTTTCCACTAATTCCATCTCCTTTTTTTTTCTCTTACCCACTTCTCTTATTACCCCTCCCTTCCTACCATCCTAAAAGATAGGATAGGTCTCTATAGCTGATAAATGGATTCTCCCTTTGATTCAATTATGATGAGAATAAGGTTTAAGTATTACTTGCCACCCTCCCATATTCACCTCTTCTGTGTTAAACCATACATGCCCCTTCATGTAAGATAATTTACCTTCATGTAGTTTTTCCTTTCTAAAAATGTTCTTTTTCTTGTCTTTTATTTTTTTCTCATCCCCTAATATCCAACCACCCCCTTTCCTCTATGTGTACTCCTTTCTACTGACAAAATACTGATACATTTGGAAAGAATCTAAGTATAATAAGTTCCTTAAATATTTTAAGAATCATAGATGTCTTAAGCATCATTATTATCACCTTCCCATGTGTAATGTAATAAGTTTAACCCCACTGAATCTCTTTTCATTTTATCTTCTCATACCTCTCCACTCCCCACTGCAAATTCCCTCAGGTACCAAGTACACTGCATGAAATGGATTCTGTTCCCCCTGTTGTTGTTTTCCCTAATTTCTGTATGCACTTGTCTACTCCTCCTGTTGTTGGTTTCCCCTCATACTGAGTGGGTCTTTCCTGTTGTCCTTATACTATATCTTAGTTGGAAGATCATTTCTGCATACCTTTTGTTAGCTCTGAGACTCAAAAATTAATTTTGAGATATTTTTCTCATCAATGTTTGTAGAAAGGTTTAAACAAGCTCAGATAGTTCTTTCCTTTGATATTTTGACCTGGATGGAACTTTTTTTTACCAAAATAATAACCTTTTAATTGCCAAGTCAATATTCATTCTCTTTGAACTCTCTGTATCCTTTGACACTGTTAATAACTCTCTTTTCTCTAGTATTACTGAATAGTGAAATGGAGCTTATTCCATTTTGAGAAGTCTCAAAAGATTTTTTTTTCTTTATAATGAAATTAAACCCAATTTTCTGTGATTTTGCTTTACTGACGTGGTGGTAGTTCACCTTTATGGCAAAATTAGAATTAAAATCAATAAAAAGCACACAAACATAACTATTTCCTTAGTTAAAGATCCCATTTGAAATCTATAAATAACTGAGCTAAATACATAAGAACATTGTATAAGTGGTCAAATTATATGAACAGCCAGTTTTGGGAAGAAGAAATAAAAGTAAAATATATTCTTATAAAAATTCTCTAAATCATTAGTGATTGAGATAATGCCTTTAATTAATTAATAAGTATTTTAATTTAATTAAAAATAAGTACTTAATAAGTAATTAAGGTAAATTAAAACAATTCTTAGATGTCATCAAACAACTATCAATTTGACTGAAATGGAAATTAAAAAATGAAAGGTGGAATAAGGAAAAAGTTTGGCATTCATTAAGTGTTGGTATATTTGTGAAGTGATCCAAACATTTCAGAGAAAGTGTTTGAATTATTCCCAAAGATTTTAAAAATATTTATAATCTTTGACCCTTTCTTTGTACACTTTTATTTTGTATGAATATTAAAGGAGGAGTAGTACCTTTTGTGTGAGAGCTTGAACAGTCCTTTTCAGGGGTGTTTATATCCACCTTTTACTTAACTTACTTGTGTAGGGGTCACATCCTAGTAAATCATCTTAACCAATGGTTTCAAACCATATCAAATGTAACTGATGAACCACAGTCATTGTTCAGTTAGGGAGGTGTCTATTCCATGTATATGAAGACTTGCCCTCATTGAGATGGATGAAAACAATTTGCTGCAGTGACTCTCTAGGCACCTGAATCAGGTGCTATTAGAAACTTAGCTTTTGGTCAGACATCAGAGATGCTAAGGTAACACTCTGAACCTTGGTTCATTGCCAGTTGTCCAGACTTTTGTGTTGCCATTGTACTTCCATGACCAGAATGAAGAGTGAGGCTAATGACTTTGTTAAATGCAATTTATCAAATCAATTAATTAGTAATATATTAATTATATAGTTAATTGATTATTAATTAATATCAAATTTAAAAAAGCTTTATTAAATGTAAATCATACAGAAGTCAAAAGATCACTTATAATCTCTTTTGGAAAATTAATGATAAGAGAACAACCTTTTAGCCCAAAGAGACCACTATTTGGTCTGTTTCTGAATGTGGTCAGGGAAAAGGGAAAAGAACTAATAAGTTCTATAATTTTCTGAGCAGCTTTCTTTGAGGAGGTAAATAATTAGAAATTGATAGAATGCTCATAAATTGGGGAAAGACTAAATAGATTGTGTAATATGATCATGATGAAATACTATTGTATTGTAAGAAATGATAAGTATATATATTTAATATTTTAAATATTAAAAAATTTTAATGCAGAGAGATGAATGAAATAATGGAGTGAAATGAGCAAAAAAGAACTTTATACAAAAAGTTAAAAGAGTAATTAATAACTATACTTTTCTGAACATTATCATTCATAGCAACTACAAAGGAATTATGAAAGATAATGCCATCTACTTCCAGATAAATTATTGATAGGTGGAAATAAATATTATATGGTAACACACATGCACACATGTACACATTCACAAACACAGAGTTTATTTTCTCAAATGCATCACTGGCAGGGACAAAAAGAGGAAGGGAGACAACTTGAGCCTCAAAATGTAGCGACAACAAAAAATAACTTTTCTTTTTCTTTTTTTCAAAAAATAGCTTTTCACTGTGTGTAGTTAAAACTTTTTTTTTCTTTTTGCAGCTTTCTCATACTTTTGATAGGTGTTTTTCTGCTTCAAATGAAGCTTTTCTAATTAATTGTTGATGAGTTTCTTCAATCTGTGGTCCTATTATTTTGGCTCAAACTTTTCCTCCCACAATGAATAGCAATCACATACTAAATATATTTTTCCTGAGAAGATCCAAAGTAAATACAATAATTTGTAGAATTGGTATGAATAGAATTTCCTCTCAAGAGAAATTTTATCTCCCACCTTGATCCTTTTATATTGCTAGATGCATATTATGTGTTGCATGTGTATGGATATATGTACTCATAAATATGTGTATTCATCCCATTTATAAGTTGGATTCTTCTATTATAGTGTAAACTTCTAGGAAAAGGACCATTCCTTTTATTGATTTTTATATCCACAATGCCTGACACTGTGTAATTCAAAGGAAATGCTTTTAAAATGCTGTATCTGTGTATGTATCTATCTTTTTATATACCTATCTATTTTTTCCTGTCATATATCTTGAGGTTATTTTACAATTTGATCAATTCTAAATCCTTTATTTTACAAATGAGGAAAAAGTACATAAAGAAGTTAAGTGATTTAAAAAAATATTCCAGAAATAATATATAGCAGAGACATGATTTACAATCACATCCTCAGACCACAATAAAATGATTTCCCCTTTTCAGTACTATATTTTGAATCAAAAGATGTTGCTATTAGCATATAAAACTCCATATACCACCAGTATGCAACTATGATTTAGAAAACTCATTTAAAATAAAAAGGATTTCTAGCTCACATGCAAAGAAAAATGTAAGGGTTATAATCATGTAAAGACCTCTTATAAAAACAATAAAATGTTGTTTTTCTATCCTTTCTCAACTCCCATATCTTTTTTTTTTCATTTCAAATTTTCCAATGTATAAAATTAAACCTTCTTTTTACATGTGATAATCATCAATGTCTATGAGGAGCTAATAATTTTAATGAAGCTCAACCTGATGGTGAATAAGTAGAATTTCATGAGATACTGTTAAGTTTCTATTTAAGACCCATAGATCACCTCCAAACTTTATAAACAAATTAATAGGAATATCAGTGAATAGAAGATAGGTTGAAATAAGAGCTTGGAAGTAATACCAATGAAATAGTATTGGAGAGGATAGTGAGATTATATATTTTCTTTTGGAAGTAGTTTCAAAGTTCTTCCAGTCCAAATTCCTCATATTAATAAGGGAAACCTAAATCCTAAAAAAAAAAAAACATTTTCAGTGTTTTACCCAAAGTCACTAGGTATTTTGTGACAGAGGAGGATTTTAACATCAGTGTTTTCCTTTTGTCTCAATATCAAATACTCTCTCCCCTGTACCATACTCCTTCAAAATTCTAAAGATGTCAATTTCAATCTTTTGTCTTCTATTTTTGGTTCCCAATATATTTATACTTGTATCACTAAGAAGCATGATAGGATTAAATGACCAGAAATGCCAAGAGTCTTATGTTATATTCTAGTTATTATATTATGGCCTCATTTGAAGTCTTTAACTTTTTCCCTCAGGACAAACCATAAAAAGGAGTGAAATATATTGAGTGGGGTTGTAATATTCATAATGACATTTAATGAAAGCCAATAGCAAAGATGTAAAATTAAATAGGAAGTGTTTACTTTAAATAAGCTTAAACTATATGTGCAAATAATCTAGTGAGATTACATATTCCTAAAAAATAACACTTAAAAATAAAAGTAAAATGTCTTTAAAAAAGGAAGACTTGCTCTGAAACTAATTGAATGAAAGCTTGGTAAATTATGTCTGTTTTTCTTACTTTGTGCTGAAAAGACATTTAATAAATATTTATTATTTGTATAATCTAAAAAAATACACTTTCCATGAGCCAAATGCAATAACATTTTGCTCATATTTCCAAAATGCCTATGGATCTATTCATGTAAGACAAATATTAAATTCCTCTTGAGTTGAAATACAGTAATTTTCAACATTTCACACAATGTGATCTAGGTTTTATTTGGCATTTTGAAATGGGTTTTAGATGCTTGATCAATTAAGAGGATCACAGAAGTAATATTCCTAGAATTTTATACTGCACATTACCTAGTTTTATGAATTATAAGAATTCAAATGAATGTGGATGCTAACAAGCATCATCCATTTGTTTCTGTAAATGGTTCTGGTGTACTTATGCAAATTATCTTATATTTCCACATCAACAGTACTGTTTAAAATTAATTTTTAAAATAAGTATATATGTTAAAGTTATTTTCTCAAATAAAACATGTATGTATTTATTTTGCTAAATTACTGTTACTTTTAGGTGTCACTCTAAAACCCTTCACTTATGATAGAAGCTGGAGCCATGATTGGCTCATGTAATATCCATCAGTAGAGGAACAATTTGGGTTTCTGTAGCTCAGTACACTCTGTACAAGATCTATTTTTTCAGAGCTTTTCATATTGTTGATATGAACAACAATATTGGGATATGCACAAATATACATATATACATGTGTATGTAGATGTATACACATGCTCATATGTATAAATATTTATTTGTAGATGCACATATATATGCATAAATTAGCAAAAGAATTATTTAAAAATATCTTGGCCTAGGAAGAATATTTTCCTGGAAGAATTGTCCAGAAGTTCTATCCAAACCAAGCACAATGCTTTGCTAGTAGCTAGAAGGTACAGTAAAAAGAGTGCTAGATTTAGATACAGGAAATCCTGAGTTCAAAACTTGTCTTATGTATTAAAAAATACATAACTGTGGAAAAAATCAGTTAACATCTACAAAATCTACATAATTATGTAAGGTTCAGTTTTTATATATAAAATACTTGTAAATTTTAAATGGAACATAAATTCTATTTATTTTTATTTCTTGATTTTAAATATGTATTGACATCCAACAATTATGTTGGAAAGAAGGATCAAAATGTTATTTTAAAATGCAATTTAATTTTTCCTTATCATAGTCACTTGAGAATCATATATGTGTGCACAGTCAAATTATCAACTGGATTGAGAAAATGACAGAATAAATACTTAGCAATAACAACAACAACAAAAAAGGATGAGATGAAGGGACTCCAAAGGTTTTTTAGAACCTAAAACAAACAGATGAAATTCAAAATAAAAGGAACTATTTTATTTTCTGATCATTGCCTAGAGAAGCTCAAACCAGGTAAATATTATCTGGAGTAAGTAAACTACAAGGATCCAAATACTTTCTTAATTATCAAATAAACAATCTACATCTCCATAAAATGTTATGGCAGCAAAGGCAAAGAGTGTGACCAAGTGAACCACTAACATTGAGTAAGAAGCTAACAATGATGAGAAATATTTTTATTTTTAAAACAAGAAAGAAAATTTCAAACATCATTCTTGGAAGAAATGTATGGTGAAAAGGGGAAATGGTAGAATTATATATACATACATATATATGTATACCTATATTAGAAAATCTCAAATTAAGTATACATACTGGTGAAACTTTCTATGAACATGTGCAGAAAGATCAATATAAATTGATAGGCATCATGAAAGGGGTTATGTGTAAGGTTGATCTTAATCAGGTAAATACTGTTAAATGTTTAACAACTGACTTTCAGTGGGTGGCAGGGGAGTAGAAGGAAGCAGGGGCTGAGGAGGTGATATATGCATGAATACATTTTTAATTAATCTGTTTTTTAAATTTTCTATTCATTCCTTCAACTTCTAAAGTTTAGACATCCAAAGAAGACACCCTATTTTTTATTTTCCCTTTTCTAATGTGTAAATTAATAATCTGAGAATTTAATAATCAACTCTTCTGAGAATGTATGAGCAGTCTTTAGCATATTTCCTAAAGTAAGGGAGATTGTGATTCAGATCTGGTGTTAACTTGCAAAAATGTATGGAGAGATGGGAACAAAATTAAGGGATAGCATTCATTTTCATTTGGAAAGAAGTCTGTAACTTATTTTTAAAAGTTTGGAACAGGATTCTGGCTAGTTTTAAATGCCACATTGCAGAATTTTAATTTTATCCTCTAAGTAACTCAGATTTTTTTTTTTTAGCATAGGAAGGACAAAGTCCAAACTGTCCATTAAAATGATAATTTGGAAGCTCTGGAAAAGATATATTGGAGTAGATTAAGGGGTAAAAATAGGATTGCTGTATGAATGGAATAGAGTTAGTGTAAATATATAGAAAGGTAGAATTACAGAGAATGACAACTAATTGAATATATAGAGTGAATTAGATTAGAGATTTATGGAATACTCTATAATTTTGAGCTAAATTCTGAAAATGGTGATATTGAGAGATTGATGGACATTCAAAAGGCAGGCAGGTTTAATGGTAAATATCATGAGTTCAATTTGAGAAATGCTTAGATTGATATACTAGGAAAATTGAATAAAATATGAAAGTCAGAAATATTGGATTAGATCTTTGAGGATGAAAAAGAAATCAGGCTGAAAATAAGAGCCACTCTATAGAGGTGATTATTAAAGCAATGAGAATAAATGAGATTGGTAAGGGAAAGCATGGAACAAAGGTGTAAACCAAGGAACCAATCCTTGCAAGTGCTAGTTTTGGTGGATGCTAAAGAAACAATAAAATAAAATGAATAAGTAGTTAGAAAAATATGTGGAAACAAAGGGGTGAAAATTTACATGGGCTACAGGAGGATATAATATCAAGAAAGAGGGATTAATTCACTCTGTCACATATTTCAGTGAGGTCAACAACAATAAAAACTTTTAAAAAGTCTTTGGATTAAACAGAAAATGATGACTTTGTATAGACCAACTTTAGTATAGTGATAAATACAAAAGATACATTTCAAGGATTGAAGATTGAAACATGATCACTGACAAATCAGTTAAAATATCTTAGCTTCAATTTCCTCAATCTGTAAAATCCAAGGATTATACTAAATTGTCTCAAAGTTCTTCTATTTATTTATCTCTGACCTTATTACTCAACAGGGTAATATACGTTCTAATTGAAATATCAGTCTCTTCATGTAAAATGTTCTCTAAAAATTCAGACTACAATGAGCCTATGAATACGCATATAAATCCTCAGGAGTTGCCTAAAACACATTTAGATTAAATGGCTTGCCTCAAGTTAAACAGATATTAGAAGTCAGAACAGAATTAAATCTCCCTGGCTTGAGATTCTATAATTTATCCTTTGCATTGTGCGACCTGATTAGGAGAATATTTGTGATGAAATGATGGGCATGTGCTGCAGAGGTTTAAAAGAAATGATAGTACTGTATAATTTCTCAAATGTAGTCCCATACACAATAAGCAGTTATTTTCCTATCATTTAATTCTGAGTTGAATTCATTTTCAATACCTGTTCCAGATGGATGTAATGACAAATGAGCACCATGGACTGCTCTTTTA
The DNA here is from genome assembly GCF_027887165.1 of Monodelphis domestica. Classification (NCBI taxonomy): domain Eukaryota; kingdom Metazoa; phylum Chordata; class Mammalia; order Didelphimorphia; family Didelphidae; genus Monodelphis; species Monodelphis domestica. The sequence goes on along the minus strand of NC_077232.1, from coordinate 118,878,528 downwards.
GCTGCATAATCTTGGCCCACATCAATATTACCCAGAATACTTTTACACAGGGTAATGAAAGAATGACAAATAGAATGAACTAGGTACACATGGAAAAATTTTATTTTAAGGTACCTCTAGAAGAAGGAAAATCCTAAATGATAGGAAAGATAATAAAATATTCAATTTCCCAAATAAAAGCAACAAAGTAGATACTAGCAACTCATAACATTAATACTTTCCCATGTCTATATTTTGATGAGAAAAGACAATACACAGGTATTCCCACTAAAAACACAATAGAGATTAATTTTGACAGTAAGCCATAACTTGGCAAGTAAAAATCTGCATAACAATTTCTTTTTAACCCTTTTTTTTAATAGAGTAAAATGCAAACTTGAAGGCTCTCTTAAGCCAAGGGAGCATGTCTGTCACTCTAATTTCAACATTTTAGCCTGGAAATCTTATAAAATTTGATTACAGAAATAACTATGTTCACTTAGGCACCTTAGCTGAATCAAAGTTAATGGGCTAATATCACATCCCAAAATTATTCATTGATATAAAGGAAGATGAACTGTAAAATATCTAAAGAAAAGAAGAAATTTGTAATGTTTTTAGATATATCTCCAAATTATTAAAATGTAGTCTAGTTGTTAGAATAGACATTTTCTCTAGATTTGGAAGAGAAACACAAGAAATCTAGACTAACTGATAAATCCATTAATTTTATTTTTGTATGTCAAACAAATTGAACTAATTTCTGGGTTTGTTGTTATTTAGTCTCCTTAGCTCCTTCCATTATTAGAAGTTCAAAAGTCTGCACACTCTAGATTTGTGCATTTCAAAAGGTTCCATTTATGGAATTTATGGAATTCCATTTATGGAATTCATTGACATTTTCCTAAGTGTAGAGGTTTTTCAAAATATTTAAGATTTTCTTTACTCAAATATACAACACAGTTAAATAGAAGGACCTAACTAATCACACTAGACATTAAATGAAACACAGAAAAAAATTGAACTGATTCTGGATTTGATAAGGAAAAGGGGTTGGGATAAACTGCATGGGTGGAATTGTGAATTGTCTTTATTGAACTAAAACTATTCACTGTTAGAGGGGTAGGAAATACACTTCTTTCATACAATTCTAGTGACAATTTATTGATATAAATACTGGAACAATGTGAACTCAAAATAACAAAAATTACAAATTCCAATCATTAAATATTTAAGTACCTATTATATGCTTTTTGCAAAGCATCATGGATCTAGAAGCAAAAACAACAAAAATATACTTTTGTTAATTGTAAAGAGTCTGAAATATGTTCACACAAAAAAGAGGGAGAGTTCATCAAGGAGAATAAAAACACATTGATGAGAATTTTTATACTTAAAAAAGGAGGTAGAGATTTTGCTTTAAGTTTCAAATTGAGAAAGCAAATAATGAAACAAGCAAATATATATTGAATGAATATTATTAAGGCAGAACAGTAACATCTGGGATATTCTAAATTCAAATTCAAAATAACACTTTCAATGAGCTTGTATTGTATGAATATTCTATCTATATACATCTTGAGTATGACAGTAATACCTACTACATACTAAAATAACAAGAAGAATTACAGTTTATCTGTAGGTTCTCTAAGAAGAATATATGAGATTTGGGCAAGAATTGCATAGGAAAAGAAATTATGAAAAAGGTGCTATCAGAATAGGTGGTGTGAGTATAAATACCTGTGAAATTATAGAACTCTGAAAGTATAAAGATATACATTAATATTTGAAAAATATTGCATTCATATAAATCTTACTGAAAGGCACCAAAAAGTATAGGAGAGAACATGAACAAAGACATAGATATATGATTAAATATCCTGTTTCTCTGAAAAGGCCAGTGAAGAGATTACCTTCCTTTCAATGGAGAGAAGATTGTTAGTGGTGATTACTACTTTTGCCATTGATAGAGTCTAGATGAAGAGTGGATAGAGGAATGGGACCTATTCTAAATCACTGTCACAATTACAGGGCAATTAAGTCCCAGTCCTGCATACAGCTGTATAATACTTGCCCCAAGGAAGCAGGTGCTTTTTCTTCATCAATGTGGTTGATAGCCATAATCAGGTTTCCTGATTGGTGGTGATTCATTTTAATTGCTTTTCCTGAAAGGCAATCAAACTGAAATCAGTGAAGCAATGGTTGACAATATTCATCTAATAGCTAGTCATCCCCAGAATTTCTTCTTTGTGCTAGTTTCCTCCATGCTTCAGGTTTCTAACTTTGTGCCATCTCAAAGAAAGCATTATGGGATTTACTAGTAGGATGGTTTATAAAGTATTATAAGAGACTTAACACATGAAGAATAATAGTTTCCTAATTAGCTGGGACATTGGCTTTTGTAGAGGCAATTCGTAGTAGTATGTATTGAACTGGCATTGAAACAAAAAAGATCTGGGTTCAAATCCTATTTCTGATATTCTGGACTTGTCACTTAGACAAGTAATTTTTCTCAGTACTCTATAAAATTCTCTAAGAAAACAAAGTGTATCACTGCTTTGATATGAAGGAATTTCCTTATTTTGGAGTCTTCTATACAAATTGAATCATAGGTCTAGTTCTTATATAAGGCAGAAAACTCACATACACCTATATTCTCAGAAAGATCCTGAGCTGTCCAACATTTCTGAAATAAAGTTGATATCTGTCAATTTGTAATAATGTGTCTGAGGCAGAAGAGCAAAAGGATCTAAAATAACCCACTCAGCCCCACAAGGCCAATGAGGTAACAGAATTTCCACTTTTGAAGAGACATCTATTAGGGTTTAGGCATTTGGTCAAGTCTAGTATTTGAATTTAAATTCCTATAAAGGTATAACAACGTAATATTGTTATTTTTAGCATCTTAATATAATTTGCAAATAATTTCCATATGACAGATAATTGTGAACAGGACCCCATTGGAATAACAAATAGAATACATTTATATAGAGAGAAGGATAGGATAGCAGAGCTTAGAGTTTTGTCAGGAGGAGGCAGTTATTTTGCTGGAAGGGCCATTCAAAGTGAGACTTGTTGGCATCAAGACCTTAAATGACATTAAAAGTTTTCTGGGAAAGGAGTTACAACAAGGAAGGATGCACAATGTAATTTACTTCTGCATTTTCCTAGGCATAGTCAGGATTTATACCTCATATATTTTGAATCACTCTTCCCATTCTAGAGAATGGATACTTGATCCTTATGTCTAAATCTATATTTACTCACTAAGATTTAGATCTCTACCTTCCAAAAATACCCAATATTAAGAGTATGGACTATATTGCTTCTGAAAGGGAAATAATGTTTGAAATATATTATTGCTTGGAAGTAAATTATCTTGTGTATAGTTTGTTTTTTATTTTATTTTTTAATTTTATTTTATTTTTGAACATAATTTTATTTGGTCATTTTCAAACATTATTCATTAGAAACAAAGATAATTTTCTTTTCTTTCAACCCTCCCATCACCTTTCCCATAGCAGATGCATGATTTCACTGGGTATCACATGTGTCCTTGATTCGAACCCATTTCCATGTTGTTGGTATTTTCATTAGGGTGTTCATTTAGAGTCTAACCCTAACCCTTCAACCCCTGTAGTCAAGCAGTTGCTTTTCTTCACTGTTTTTACTCCCACAGTTTGTCCTCTGCTTGTGGATAGTAATTTTTCTCCTAGATCCCTGCAGATTGTACAGGGACATTGCATTGACACTAATGGAGAAATCCATTAAGTTCGATTGTACCTCTGTGTACAATGTTTTCCTGGTTCTGCTCCTTTCGCTCTGCATCACTGTAGAGGTTGTTCCAGTCTCCATGGAATTCCTCAACTTTATTATTCCTTTTAGCACAATAGTATTCCATCACCAACATATACCACAATTTGTTCAGCCATTCCCCAATTGATGGGCATCCCCTCATTTTCCAATTTTTTGCCACCACAAAGAGTGAAGCTATGAATATTCTTGTAGAAGTCTTTTTTCCTTATTATCTCTTTGGGGTACAAACCCAGCATGGCTATGGCTGGATCAAAGGGCAGACAGTCTTTTATTGCCCTTTCGGCATAGTTCCAAATTGCAATCCAGAATGCTTGGATCAATTCACAACTCCACCAACGATGAATTAATATCCCTACTTTGCCACATCCCCTCCAACATTCATTATTTTCCTTTGCTGTCATGTTAGCCAATCTACTAGGTGTGAGGTGATACCTCAGTGTTGTTTTGATTTGCCTCTCTCTGATAATAAGAGATTTAGAATGCTTTTTTCATGTGCTTATTAATAATTTTTATTTCTTTATATGAAAACAGTCTATTCATGTTCCTTGCCCATTTATTAATTGGAGAATGGCTTGATTTTTTTTTACAATTGATGTAGATCTTTGTAAATTTGAGTAATTAAACCTTTGTCAGAGGTTTTTATGAAGATTGTTTCCCAATTTGTTGCTTCCATTCTAATTTTGGTTACATTGGTTTTGTTTGTACAAAACCTTTTTAATTTAATGTAGTCAAAATTATTTATTTTACATTTTGTGACTCTTTCTAAGTCTTGCTTGGTTTTTAAAATCTTTCCCTTCCCAAAGGTCTGACATGTACACTATTCTGTGTTCGCCTAATTTCTCCTTTCTGTCTCTTAACCAGTACCAAATTGTTTTGATGACCACTGCTTTATCGTATAGTTTGAGATAGAGGACTCAAAGTCCTCCTTCCTTTGCATTGTTTATTATAATTTCCCCTGGATATCCTTGATCTTTTGTTTTTCCAAATGAACTTAGTTATGGTTTATTCTAATTTAGTAAAGAAGTGTTTTGCTAGTTCAATGGATATGGCACTAAATGAGTAAATTAATTTGGGTAGCTTTGTCACTTTTATTATGTTAGCTCATCCCACCCATGAGCAATCAATGTTTTTCCAATTATTTAGATCTAGTTTTACTGTGTGGAGAGAGTTTTGTAGTTGTGTTCATATAGTTCCTGTGTTTGTCTCTGCAGATAGATTCCTAAGTATTTTTATTGTCTAGAGTGATTTTAAATGGTATTTCTCTTTCTAATTTTTGCTGCTGAAATGGGTTAGAGATATGTAGAAATGATGATGACTTATGTGGGCTTATTTTGTATCCTGCAACTTTGTTAAAGTTGTTGATTATTTTGAGTAACTTTTTGATTGATTCTCTAGGATTCCTTAATTAAACCATCATATCATCTGCAAAGAATGATAGTGTGGTCTACCCATTGCCAATTTTAATACCTTTAATTTATTTTTCTTCTCTAATTGCTACTGCTAGTGATTCTAGTACAATGTTTAATAATAGAGGTGATAATGGGCATCCTTGTTTTACTCCTGATCTTACTGGGAAGGCTTCTAGTTTAGCCCCATTTCAGATGATGTTTGATGATGATTTTAGATATATACTGTTTATTATTTTTAGGAAAGGCCCTTCTATTCCTTTAATTTGTAGTGTTTTCAATAGGAATGTGTGTTGTATTTTATCAAAGGCTTTTTCTGCATCAATTGAGAGAATAAGTTGATTTTTGTCAATTTGCTTTTTAATATGGTCAATTATGTGGATGGTTTTCCTAATATTGAACCATCCTTGCATTCCTGGCAGGAATCCTGCCTGGTCATAGTGGATAACCCTTGTGATGACTTGCTGGAGTCTTTTTGCTAGTATCCTATTTAAGATTTTTGCATCTATATTCGTTACGGATATTGGCCTATAGTTTTCTTTCTCTCTTTTTGATCTGCCTGGCTTGGGGATCAATACCATGTTTGCATCATGAAATGGATTTGGTAGAACTCCTTCTTGGCTTATTCTGTCAAATAGTTTGTTTAATATTGGGATTAGTTGTTCTTTGAATGTTTGATAGAATTCATTTGTGAATCCATCTGGACCTGGGATTTTTCCTTAGGGAGTTCTTTGATGGCTTGTTCAACTTCTTTTTCTGATATGGGGTGGTTTAGGTAATTTATTTCTTCTTCTTTTAGTCTAGACAATTTATATTTTTGTAAGCATTCATCCCTATCACCTAGATTGTCTTATTTTTTGCCATATAATTGGGCATAGTAGTTTTTAATGATTGCCTTAATTTCATCTTCATTAGAGGTGAGGTCTCCTTTTTCATTTTGTATATTGTCAATTTGGTTTATTTCATTCCTTTTGTTAATTAGACTGACTAGTACTTTGTCTATTTTATTTGTTTTTTCAAACCACCAGCTTCTAGTCTTATTTATTAAATCAATTGTTCTTTGACTTTCAATTTTATTAATTTCTCCTTTGAGTTTTAGGATCTCTAATTTAGTCTTCATCTGAGGATTTTTAATTTGTTCCCTTTCTAATTTTTAAATTTGCTTGCCCAATTCATTGACCTCTGCTCTTCTCAATTTGTTAATATATGAACTCAAGGATATAAATTTCCACCTGAGTATTGTTTTGGCTGCATCCCATAGGTTTTGAAAGAATGTCTAATCATTGTCATTTTCTTCAATGAAGTTATTAATTATTTCTATGATTTATTCTTTAACTAACTGGTTTTGGAGAGTCATATTGTTTAATTTCCAATTAATTTTTGATTTGCCTCTCCATGTACTCTTACTAATTATTATTTTCATTGCATTGTGATTGGAGAAAGTTACATTTATTATTTCTGCACTTTTGCATTTGTTTGCAATGGTTTTATGCCCTAATACATGGTCAATTTTTATGAATGTACCATGTGCTGCAGAAAAGAAGGTATATTCCTTTTTGTCCCTATTTATTTTTCTCCACATGTCTACTAACTCTAATATTTCTAATAATAATAATATAATATTCTAATATTTCATTCACTTAACTTACTTCTTTCTCATTTATTTTTTGGTTTGATTTATCTAGTTCGGATAGAAGAATGTTCAGATCTCCCACCAGTATGGTTTTTCTATCTATCTCATCCTTGAGCTGCAGTGTATTGTTGTTCTCCCCCCTCCCATCATGAGCTTCTTTGTGACATATAAATTTACCACCATTTGTTTCTTTTCACATTTCTTTTAATATTAACCTATTTTAAGCTCTTGTTATATATATGTATGTAGATATATATATATGCATACACATGTGTATGTATTAATGCATGCATATATCTATATATCTCTTTATGTCTTTTCCTTTCATCTTATACAGTTTGTCACTGTTCCCTCTAAGTGTACTTCTTTTTACTGCCCAGTTTTTAAGAGTTACCAATGACCTCTTTTCTTATAGGGATACTTATCATTTTAACTTATTGAGTCTCTTTAAAAAAGTTGTTTTTTTTTGTTTGTTTTGTTTTGTTTTTCTTTTTTCCCTCATTTTAAAATTACTTTTTGATGATTCTCTTGAGTTCTGTGCTTGGACATCAACTTTTCTGTTCATGTCTGGTCTTTTCTTTACAAATTCTTGAAATTCTTCTATTTTGTTGAATGACCATACTTTCCCCTATAAGAATATAGTCAGTTTTGCTGGGTAGTTGATTCTTGGTTGTAGACCTAGTTCTCTTGCTTTCTGGAGTAGCATATTCCATGCCTTTCTATTTTTCAGTGTGGATGCAGCCAGATCCTGAGTTATCCTCACTGTGGTTCCTTAGTATCTCAATGACTTCTTCATGGCAGCCTGTTATAACTTTTCTTTGGTCTGATACTTCTTGAATTTGGCTATAGCATTCCTAGGTGTTGTCAGTTAGGGATTAAGTGCAGGAGGTGATCTGTGGAATCTTTCAGTCTCCACTTTTCCCTCTTGTTCTAGCATATTGGGGCAGTTTTCTTTAATAATTTCCTGTAGTATGATGTCCAGGCTTTTTCTTTTGTCATGGTCTTCAGGTAGACCAATGATTCTTAAATTGTCTCTCTTTGAATTTTTTTCTAAATCCTCTGTTTTGTGAATAAGATGGTTCATATTTTCCTCAATTTTTTCATTCTTATGATTTTGTTTTATAGTGTTCTGCTGCCTTGTGACATCGCTTAATTCTAGTTGTATTCTGGTTCTTAAAGACTGGATTTCATCTTTGGCTTTTTGGTCAACCTTTTCCTTTTGGTCTGATTTTCTTTAGAGGTCATCTTTCATCCTCTTTACCTCATTTTCATCCTTTTTCTCCTCTTTCATCTTCTTCACCTCATCTTTCATCTTCTTTGCCTCATCTTTCATTTCCTATGCCTCATTTTCCAGCTGGTTGATTTTGCCTTTCAAGACACTATTTTCTGTTTCCAGAAGATTTATCTTAGTTTTTAATTTCTTTTCCCAATTGTCTTCAGCCTCTCTTAATTGTGTTTTGAATTTGATTTTGAGTTCTTCCAAAGCCTGTATCCAATTTGCTAGGATTTCTGATTTTTCCTTTGCTGACCCCTCCCCCTCTGTTTCATTTGCTCTTTGCTCATTACCAGAACAGAAGCTATCTATTGGAATTTCTTTCTTCTTTTTCTGTTGTTTGCTCGATTTTATCCCTTCTTTGCTCCCCATCTGTGTCTGTGCTCTTGCTCCTCTCATTTTTTTTTATTTTGGGGTTGTCAGCCTCCCCTCTTGGAGCTTTTTCAGATCTCTTAGTAGGGGAGGAATTTTAGTTTCCCTATCCTCTGGAGGCTTTTGACCAGATTAAGTTCAACTGGGTTGGGTTGTATGTGCTCTGAGGCAGAAGACCCCTTGAAGGCTGGCGCTGCACAAGCTCTCTCCAGTTCTCTCCAGCTGCTTCTCTGCTGTCCACAAAGTTCCCCTGTGACTTTGCCCAACCCAACTTTTCCTGTCCTTGAGGGAGGCCCTGCACTCTGGGGGGGGGGGGGGAGGGTTCCTGGCCTAACTGGTCTCTGAGTAGTTCTGATGGGATTACATTCAACTGGGTTGGTCTGGATGGGCCCAGAGGCAAAAACCCTCCAGTGAGACTGAAACCAGATGGAAAGACCCAGCCATGGGGCTACAGGCTTCCTGGTCTCTCCCTGGCTTCCTTCCCATTGCCTGTGCTGGACACTCCGAGCCCGGCACCCTGTTGCTCACAAGGTAGACCCTCCAAACCAGCACCATTGCCCTCCCAGAGGTTCCTACTGCTGCTGAGGGCTTAGTGCTCTGGGTTGGGGGGAGGGGTCCTGGGACTTTTCTTTTGCCTTCTCCTTAGACCTTAGTGTTCTCAGATTCCAGCATTTGGGGGGGCATACTTTTTGATTTGAGTCCAGAAGGAGGGTTACCCACCTCTGTCCTGTTGCTAAGTTTGAATTATAGTCCCCTAGGAGCATTCAGTTTGTGATAGGTAGGAAGGGTTTACAGAGGTCTGAACTTTTGCTGCTTCTAAGCCCCCATCTTCTATAGTTTGGTTTTCTGACTCATCACTTACCTAAAAAGAATTTGGATTTTGAATTTAGCATTTGATAAATTTCAATCTATAGCTTCTAACATCAACCTACTAGTAGTATTTTGCATTTTATTTATAGCTTGTTAGTTCCTTATACATTTGATGTTAGCCTATTGTCTGTGTCCTCAAACTGCTCATTAATTCCCACTCTTCCTATTGTATTTTCTTTCTTAGTCTTTGCCTGAGTCTCTTCTGATTCCATCCTAGTTATTGCTACCCTTTTCAGACAAATGGGATTAAGTCCTCAACAATACTGATGATGACATTTGAAGAACTTAGGACCAGGGCCATAATAATTTACCTAGAATTATAGTACATTTTCCAATGTTATGTCTTTATTTTTCTTAATGTAAGCTATTTACAATAATATGTCTGTTTTAAATAAGATATGAATGGAAAAACACATCAATAAAAGTATGGGATTTAAATTATTTTGAAGATCATAAATATGAAAAACATTCCAGAAAAGTCCTTTTTTTACACTTAACATGAACTTTATTAAACCAAGGTAATTCAAGAAGTCACATACATAATTAGAGAAAATTGACTAGAAAAAGTAGTCTTTTATTATATAAAAATCAATCACCCCAGGAAAAGGTAAAGTTTCATGAATTTCTTTTTTTTTCCAAGAATCTTCACCTCAATTTTTTCTAAGGCTAAGGGGAAAGCAAAATCCTAAATGTTGTTATATTATTTTAACCTCTCCCCCTTAGAAGAATACTATAAGAAAATAATATTCTTTACACTCTTCTTATGGAAGGTAATATTTCCTAAAAATATTGGGAACATGGGACTCATTGAAAATTCACTAATGAAAGTTTTGAGGGAATTCTTTCATATTTTCCTTTATCTTGTCTTTTATTTAAAATAATATTTTATTTGATCATTTCCAATTATTATTCATTAAAGACAAAGATCATTTTCTTTTCCTCCCCCCACACCCCTATAGCCGACACGTGATTCCATTGGGTGTCACATGTGTTCTTGTTCGAAAACCTTTTCAATGTTGTTAATATTTGCATTAGAGTTTCATTTAGAGTCTCTCCTCTGTCATGTCCCATCAACCGCTGTAGTCAGGCAGTTGCTTTTCCTCGGTGTTTCTATTCCCATTATTTATCCTCTGCTTATAGATAGTGTTTTTCTCCTAGATCCCTGCAGATTGTTAAGGGACATTACACTGCCACTAATGGAGAAGTCCATTAAGTTCGATTATACCACAGTGTATTAGTCTCTGTGTACAATGTTCTCCTGGTTCTGCTCCTTTTGCTCTGCATCACTTCCTGGACTTCGTTCCAGTCTCCATGGAATTCCTCCACTTTATTATTCTTTTTAGCACAATAGTATTCCATCACCAACATATACCACAATTTGTTCAGCCATTCCCCAATTGATGGGCATCCCCTCGTTATCCAATTTTGGGCACCACAAAGAGCACAGCTATGAATATTCTTGTACAAGTCTTTTTCCCCATTACCTCTTTGGGGTACAAACACAGAAGTGCTGTGGCTGGATCAAAGGGTAGAATTTCTTTTATCGCCCTTTGGACATAGTTCCAAATTGCCCTGCAGAATGGTTGGATCAGTTCACAACTCCACCAGCAATGAATTAGTGTCCCTACTTTGCCACATTCCCTCCAGCATTCATTACTTTCCTCTGCTGTCATGTTAGCCAATCTGCTAGGTGTGAGGTGATACCTCAGATTTGTTTTGATTTGCATATCTCTGATTATAAGAGATTTAGAACACTTCTTCATGTGCTTAATAGTTTTGATTTCTTTATCTGAAAACTGTCTATCCATGTCCCTTGCCCATTTATCAATTAGAGAATGTCTTGATTTTTGGTACAATTGATTTAGCTCTTTATAAATTTGAGTAATTAAACCTTTGTAAGAGGTTTCTATGAAAAATTTTCCCAATTTGTTGTTTCCCTTCTGATTTTAGTTACATTGGTTTTGCTTGTACAAAAGCTTTTTAATTTGATGTAGTCGAAATTATTTATTTTACATTTTGTGATTCTTTCTATATCTTGCTTGGTTTTAAAGCCTTTCCCCTCCCAAAGGTCTGACATGTATACTATTCTGTGTTTACCCAATTTACTTATGGTTTCCTTCTTTATGTTCAAGTTATTCACCCATTTTGAATTTATCTTGGTGTAGGGTGTGAGGTGTTGATCAATTCCTAATCTCTCCCACACTGTCTTTCCCAGCAGTTTTTATCGAATAGTGGATTTTTGACCCAAAAGCTGGGATCTTTGGGTTTATCATATATTGTCTTGCTGAGGTCACTTGCCCCCAGTCTATTCCACTGATCTTCCTTTCTGTTTCTTAGCCAGTACCAAATTGTTTTGATGACTGCTGCTTTGTAATATAGTTTTAGGTCAGGGACTGCAAGGCTCCCATCATATGTGTTTTTTTTCATTATTTCCCTGGATATCCTTGATCTTTTGTTCTTCCAAATGAACTTTGTTATGGTTTTTTCTAAATCAGTGAAGTATTTTGGTAGTTCAATGGGTATGGCACTAAATAGATAAATAAGTTTGGGTAGGATGGTCATTTTTATTATATTGGCTCGTCCTATCCATGAGCAGTTAATGTTTTTCCATTTGTTCAAGTCTAGTTTTAGTTGTGTGGCGAGTGTTTTGTAGTTGTGTTCATATAGTTCCTGTGTTTGTCTTGGGAGGTGGATTCCTAGGTATTTTATTTTGTCTAAGGTGATTTTGAATGGGATTTCTCTTTCTAGTTCTTGCTGCTGAGCTGTGTTGGAGATATATAGAAAAGTTGATGATTTATGTGGGTTCATTTTGTATCCTGCAACTTTGCTAAAGTTGTTGATTATTTCAATTAGCTTTTTGGTTGAATCTCTAGGATTCTTTAAGTAGACCATCATGTCATCTGCAAAGAGTGATAACTTGGTCTCCTCCTTGCCTATTTTGATGCCTTCAATTCCTTTATCTTCTCTAATTGCTACTGCTAGTGTTTCTAGTACAATGTCAAATAGTAGAGGTGATAATGGGCATCCTTGTTTCACTCCTGACCTTATTGGGAATGCATCTAGTTTATCCCCATTGCAGATGATATTAACTATTGGTTTTAGATATATACTGTTTATTATTTTTAGGAATGACCCTTCTATTCCTATGCTTTCTAGTGTTTTAATAGGAATGGGTGTTGTATTTTATCAAAGGCTTTTTCTGCGTCTATTGAGATAATCATGTGGTTCTTGTTGCTTTGCTTGTTGATGTGGTTAATTATGTGGATGGTTTTCCTAATGTTGAACCAGCCCTGCATCCCTGGTATGAATCCTACTTGATCATGGTGGATGATCCTTCTGATCACTTGCTGGAGTCTTTTTGCTAGTATCCTATTTAAGATTTTTGCATCTATATTCATTAGGGAGATTGGCCTATAGTTTTCTTTCTCTGTTTTTGACCTGCCTGGTTTTGGAATCAGTACCATGTTTGCGTCGTAAAAGGACTTTGGTAGAACTCCCTCTTTGCTTATTATGTCAAATAGTTTGACATAGGGTAGGGAGAAGGGAAAACCAAGGGGGGGAGGGGAGAGGGAGAACAAAAAGGGAGGGAAAGAGAGATGGGAGGGGGAGGGAACAAAAAGGGAGGGACTAAAAAGGGAAACATCAAGGGAGGGGACAAGGGGGACTGATTCAAAGTAAATCACTGGACTAAAAGGTAGAGCCGAAGAAGAAAAGGTTAGAATTATGGAAGGCTATCAAAATGCCAGGGAGTCCACAAATGACAATCATAACTTTGAATGTGAATGGGATGAACTCACCCATAAAACGTAGACAAATAGCAGAATGGATTAGAATCCAAAACCCTACCATATTTTGTCTTCAAGAAACACACATGAGGTGGGTTGACACCCACAAGGTCAGAATTAAAGGCTGGAGTAAGACCTTCTGGGCCTCAACTGATAGAAAGAAGGCAGGAGTGGTAATCATGATATCTGATAAAGCCAATGCAAAAATAGACCTGATCAAAAGGGATAGGGAAGGTAATTATATTTTGTTAAAAGGGACTCTAGACAATGAGGAAATATCATTAATCAACATGTATGCACCAAATAATATAGCACCCAAACTTCTAATGGAGAAACTAGGAGAATTGAAGGAAGAAATAGACAATAAAACCATACTAGTGGGAGACTTAAACCAACCATTATCAAATTTAGATAAATCAAATCAAAAAATAAATAAGAAAGAGGTAAAAGAAGTGAATGAAATCTTAGAAAAATTAGAATTAATAGACATATGGAGAAAAATAAATAGGGATAAAAAGGAATACACCTTCTTCTCAGCACCACATGGCACATTCACAAAAATTGACCATACATTAGGTCACAGAAACATAGCACACAAATGCAAAAAAGCAGAAATAATGAATGCAGCCTTCTCAGATCACAAGGCAATAAAAATAATGATTAGTAATGGTACATGGAAAACCAAATCTAAAACCAATTGGAAATTAAACAATATGATACTCCAAAACCGTTTAGTTAAAGAAGAAATCATAGAAACAATTAATAATTTCATCGAGGAAAATGACAATGGCGAAACATCCTTTCAAACCTTTTGGGATGCAGCCAACGCGGTAATCAGAGGTAAATTCATATCCCTGAATGCTTATATTAACAAACAAGGGAGAGCAGAGATCAATCAAATGGAAATGCAAATGAAAAAACTCGAAAGTGATCAAATTAAAACCCCCCAGCAGAAAACCAAATTAGAAATCCTAAAAATTAAGGGAGAAATTAATAAAATCGAAAGTGATAGAACTATTGATTTAATAAATAAGACAAGAAGCTGGTACTTTGAAAAAACAAACAAAATGGACAAAGTACTGGTCAATCTAATTAAAAAAAGGAAGGAAGAAAAGCAAATTCACAGCATTAAAGATGAAAAGGGGAACAGCACCTCCAATGAAGATGAAATTAAGGCAATCATTAGAAATTACTTTGCCCAGTTATATGGCAATAAATACACCAATTTAGGAGAAATGTATGAATATATAAAAAAATACAAACTGCCTAGACTAACAGAAGAGGAAATAGAATTCTTAAATAATCCCATATCAGAAATTGAAATCCAACAATCCATCAAAGAACTTCCTAAGAAAAAATCCCCAGGGCCTGATGGATTCACCTGTGAATTCTATCAAACATTCAGAGAACAGTTAATCCCAATACTATACAAACTATTTGACATAATAAGCAAAGAGGGAGTTCTACCAAACTCTTTTTACGACACAAACATGGTACTGATTCCAAAACCAGGCAGGTCAAAAACAGAGAAAGAAAACTATAGGCCAATCTCCCTAATGAATATAGATGCAAAAACCTTAAATAGTCCAATTATTCTTAAATTATTTCTTCTCCTTCTATTTTCCAAATCTATGTCCTTTTCAGTGAGATATTTTATGATCTCTTCGAATTTTTTGGTCTTTTGGCTTTGCTTTATTAATTCTTGCTCTTTTTCTTATAGTTGGCTGATTCTGACTTTTAAGACTTCGTTTTCCTTTTCAGTTTGGTCAAACTGGTTTTGTAGATACGTGAATTTCTTTTGCATTATTCCCCACTTTTCCTCCCAGAAGGCTTCCATCTTTCTGGTCATTTCAGATTCAAATTCTTTATGGGTTTGTGGAGAGTTTCAGTTTCCTTTGGAAGGTTTCAGAGCATTTGCTTGTGTTTCCTCTTCTATCTCTTCTGTATTTTGAATTTTTGCTCCATAAAATGTGTCCAAAGTCACCCCCTACTTCTTGTTTTTCTTGGAGTGTTGAGGCTTTTCTGTGCTATTTGCCATCTCTATCTGAGTTGGGAGGTCTAGCTTTTCTTATCTCTGTCTGGTGTTCAGAGGCTTTAGCCCCAGGCAAATTGTCTTTTCCTGGGTGTTACTGCTCTCAGTTCCCTC
The DNA here is from genome assembly GCF_027887165.1 of Monodelphis domestica. Lineage (NCBI taxonomy): Eukaryota > Metazoa > Chordata > Mammalia > Didelphimorphia > Didelphidae > Monodelphis > Monodelphis domestica. Next base: position 118,863,248 of record NC_077232.1, on the reverse strand, counting down.
CCAATGCTTCTTCTTGCCTTACTCCCAATCTCTGAGCCTGGCTTTGTGCTGTCCCCGAGGTATCTCAGAGCCTTTCTGGGCCAGAGTGGCCTGCATTCTAATGGGGGGGAGGGGCCATTGCTCCTAGGAGCTCCAAGGGCTCCTGATAGGATTAACTTCAGTTGGGTTGGATTGAGTGTGTCTTAAAGCAGGGAACTTCCCTGAGACTTGGATGGAAGTATCCAGCCAGGGGGCTACAGGCTCCCCTCTGTCTATCTCTGTTTCCAGGCTGTTTGGGTGCCCCAGTGACTGGCTCAGGTTGTTTTCAGGATGTGGCCTTCTGAATAGCTGGCCCTGAGGGTTATTACTGTTGTTTTAGAAACCCTGCACTCTGAGGAGGGAGGGGTCGTGGCTTCCTGGAGCTCCAAGTGCTCCTGATAGGATTACCTTCCCCTGGGTTGGATTGAGTGTGTCTTAAAGCAGGGACCTTCCCTGAGACTTGGAAGGAAGTATCCAGCCAGGGGGCTACAGACTCCCCTCTGTCTTTCTCTGTTTCCCTGCTGTCTGGGTGCCCCCATGACTGGCTCAGTTTGTTTTCAGCGTGCGGCCTTCAGAATAGCAGGCCCTGGGGAACTTTTGCTGGCTCTTAGGTTCCCGCTGCTGCCTCAGACTCAGCACTCTAGGTTAGGGGGAATGGGTCCTGGGACCTTCCTTCTGCCTATCCCTTAGATCAGAGTGATCTCAGGTTCTGGCTTTTGGGGGGCTGTACCTTTTGATCCAGGTCCAGGAGGAGGGTTCCCGGGATCTATCCTATTGTTTGTTTTAAATTTCGGTGTCCTAGGAGCATACAGTTTGAGATTGGTAAGGAAAGGGTTTCCGGAGATCTGAACTTTAGCTCTCTCTAAGCCACCATCTTGACCAGAACTCCCTATCTTCTCTTTTAAGACATTATTTCTCCTGTGATGTTTTGAGTCATTTATATTTGGCTTGAATTAAAATTTATATTTATATTTATATTTCAGAACTTGAAAAATAAGTTATAGGGACTAAAGAAACAGAGAAGGTTGAATGAAAAACAGCCAGTATAAGGAAGGATGATTAAAACAGCATTAGTGAGTTGATAATTATTTCTTTTTTAATACAAAAATTAAAATAAATAATACAGGAAATATTAGTATAACCATAACATAATCACTCTATGAAGCGTATATTCTGAAAAAAAGGTAATTGCTGGGTAAGTTTGCCATTACAGAAGATATACTATTAAGCACTGGTTTTGAAAGGATAGCATTAAAAGTAAAAAAAAAAATTGGAGGTTATTTATATGTCATGATGAAAAAAAATTCTTATATGTGAGAGAAAAATTATTAATATTGCCACTCAGTCATTTCTTATCTTCTTCCAGCTTTGATTTCCAATTTTCTGTATCATTCTTTTTTGCCTCAAAGACCATCATATTCTCTATTTTACTTATTCCTATTTGTTCTTTCTCAAGCTCTTTCTTAGTATTTTACTACTAAAAGTTTATACTAAAATTAAAAAAAAAATTAAAATCTCCATTCTTTAAAAAAAATCAATGAGGTTATTCACCAGATATTTTAAACTTTTGTGAGCAAGTTTGTCAGTTATACTAATTAATTTAGGATACTTTTTAATACAATATGACATGTATGAATGACCAAGGTTAAAAAATACAAATATACATGATAAGATGATAACATTTTACCATAACAACTAAAGATAAAAAATAGACTTCATTTTCATTTTCAAATAATAAACTACACTGTCTTTTGTTTTCTTAATAATGAAAAATAAGAGAAAAATAAAAATAATTCTCCTTTTACTTCATCCAAAAAGTAAAATTTTAAGTTTCTTTTCATCAAGAAATATCCATCTTTTCAACTAGAATAATAATATCATTTCAGTTTTGTGCATGAAATACTTAAGTGATTGTGGTTGTTATATATTAATCTAAATCTAAAATTACTATTTTTGTTTAGAGGATATGAAAATGGTAATATATGATTTTTATATCCATTGTTTGAAGAGGCTTTGACTTCATTTATGTAAACACTCCAACTAATACTTGTTACAATCTCTCTTCACCTCAATATATGTTGTCTGTGAGTTACCATGACTGAAAAATGTATCAACCTGAAGCCAACCACATGATGAGTACATTCAATTTTTATTAATTAGATCAATAGATGAAAGGTATAAAATCTATTTCCTGGTCCATACTGAAGACTTTGTAACTCAGTCAAACTGACTAGAATTTGGAATGTGCTATTTTAGGAATTCAAGGTCACCTCCATTAATTTATGAGTTATCAGAGCAAGATGTTAGTAAATATTATATAATTTGAAAAAAATCATTAGGCTATTTTAATTAGTAAAATCTTTTCTTTATTCTAAAGTTGTAAACATTTTACAAAAGAAGATTCAAAATACTTTCTAGTGAAAGAATCGAATATATTAAACTATATAATCAGTAATACTTATCATCTTGATGAGAACTATATGAATGTTAACATTTATAGGAAATATTCAATATTCTTGACAGATTTATTGCATCTAAAAATCATAATCATGGAATGTATAAGCATTAATTCATTCGTTTATTTATTCATACATAAAATTGTTTATTAATATCTTGCTTTTATTTTTAAATTAATTTTATTTCTGACTGCCTTTCCAGTTTTCCTATCTTCCCTTCTACTCTTAAAGCTCTTTAATTACTCTTTAATGTTCAATAATTTCTCTCATCTCTTAATTTTATTTTTCATATCATTCCATTATATGCAACTCACATTCTTGCCCTCTGTCAAGGTATACCCTTCCTAACCATTATAATGATGTTCTTAGTAGTTATAAGAATCATCTTCCCATGTAGATATATAAATACTTTTAAATTATTGACAACTATTTTATTTTCCTTTCTTGCTTACCTCATTATGCTTCTCTTGAGTTTTATATTTTAGAGTCAATTTTTTCATTCAACTCTGGTCTCTTCATTAGGAAGTTTCTATCAATCTATTTTTTGACCTCTGGTTCTAAAATTTCAACAGTTGCCTGGATGATTTATTGAAAGATTATGTCTAAACAGTTATTAAAAATTGTGATTTTTCAGCAAGCCCAAGAAATTTTTTTATATTTTCTCCCCTGGATTTATTTACCAACACAGTTGGTTTTCCATTGAGATATTTCCCATTTTTTATATTTTTTCATTCTTTTTACTTCCATTGATGGTTTCTTGATGCCTCATGGAGTCATTATCTTCTTTTTGCCAAATTCAATTTTTATGGCATGATTTTAATTTTTTTTAGTCACAGATTTTATTTTCCCAGTTACACATATTTTTCAGCATATTTCATCTGAAATTATAAGATCCAAATATATATATATATATATATATATATATATATATAATTATTATTACTTGAACATATCCTTTGATCTTTTTTTAATTGGGGAATGATGTGTATTCTTATGAATTTGATTTAGTTTACTATAAATTTGGAAAATGAAATATTTAAGAGAAAGCTATGCTATGCTTTCCCCCCATTTTGTTGTATCCATTTTAATCTTTGTTATAAAGGTTTTGTTTATAAAAAAGGAACTTTCAATTTAATTGAACATAATCAAAATAATTAATTCTTATAACTTTCAATGGATCTGTCACTTGTAGGTCATAAATTAATCCCTTCTTCATGGCTTTGATGGCAAAGTATTATATGTACTAATTTACTCATGGCATAACTCTTTATATGTAAAGCATATACTTATTTTGACCTTTTCTTAGTATGGGGTGTGAGATATGGTTTCTGCCATATGATTTACAGTTTTCCAAGCATTTTTTTAAATAGCGAGTAATTACCCCAAAGCTTAGGTGTTTGGGTTTATCAGAAAGTAAATTTTGAAGGTCATCCCCCCAATATTGAGTATCTAATCTCTTCCATTGGGTCTCTAATCTATTTCTTAGACAATACCAGACTGTTTTTATGATTACTACTTTTTTGGTAAAGTTTTAGATCTGGCCCTGCTAGCCCACCTTACTTCACATGACTTTTTCATTAATTTCCTTGAGATTCTTTACCATTTTTTTCATTCTAGATTATTTTTGTTATTTTTTTAGTTCTTTGAAATGTTTTTGGTAGTTTTTATTGGTATGGTACTGAGTAAGCAAATTATTTTAGATAGAATTATCATTTTTATTCTCTTGCTTAATCAGCTTGTAGTATTTTCTCCTTGGCCTACAAACAACTTACTTTAGGTATAATATTAATTGGAATCATCATTTGGATATTTATTTCAGTAGTTGATAAGTGGATTCTTTCTATTTCTATTTTACTCTCTTGTTCAAGAATATCAGGACAATTTTCTTTGATAATTTCTTGTAAGAAGCTTCTTTTATTAATCATGACTTTCAGGTACTCTAATAATTCTTAAATTATCTGTTCTGGATCAATTATCTTTTCTTTTTTTTTTAAATTTTATTTAATTGGATGATTTAGAATAATTTTCCCTGGTTACAAGACTCATGTTCCTTCCCTCCCCTTCTCCAACCCCCTCCCATATCTGACATGCAATTCCACTGCGTTTAACATGTGCCATCAATTAAGACTCATTTCCTTATTATTACTATATGCACTAGGGTGATCTTTTAGAGTCTACTTTCCCACTCATAGCCCTACCAACCTATGTGATCAAGCTTTTGTTTTTCTTCTGTGTTTATTTTCCCACAGTTCTTCCTCTGGATATAGATAATGTTCTTTCTCATATGTCCCTCTGAATAATTCTGGATCATTGCATTGTAGCTAGTAGAGAAGTCCTTTATATTTTATTTTACCACAGTGTATCCATCTCTGTGTATAATGTTCTCCTGGTTCTGCTCCTTTCACTCTGCATCAATTCTTAGAGCTAGTTCCTGGATCTATTTTCCATGACAGTTGTTTTCTAAAGAGATATTTCATGTTTTTTTTTACTTTTTTTTTCATTCTTTTGGTTAGGTTTTGTGGTTTCTTGTTGTCTCATTATGTTATTAGCTTCCAGTTGTTGAATTCTAATTTTTAAAGAATTATTTTATTCTGTGAGCTTTTAAATTTCCTGTTCCATTCCATCAATTCTACTTGTTAAGAAATTCTATTCTTCATTAGAATTCTGTACCTATTTTTTTTTCTTTTTGGTCTTTTCTGTTTTGCATTGCTATAATTTTCCTTCCCCATTTGTCCTCTGCCTCTCTTAATTTATTTTTGAAACCCTTTTTGATTTTATTTACATCTTTGACCAATTTGCATTTTTCTTTGAAGCTTTGAAAAAAAGCTGCACTCACTGCTCCATTCCCATTTTTTCTTGATCTTATATGTCTCTGTAAAATGTTTTTGTGCCTAGGTTTTTGTTTATTTTTAATGTGTGCTCATTTTCCAAGACTTTTTCATGATTTTTACTTTCATCTTAAATGCTGTCTCTGTTCTCATGAGAGAGAGGGTACTCTCTTAAACTTTAGGTTTTACTGGCTATTTCTGTGTTTCTCCAAGTTTTACCTCTTCCAAAGTGATATGATGGCCTCTAGATTGGCAGTTCTAAAATTCTTCTCCTACTGTTGATTCAATCTCCTCTTGGGACTACTGATGCCTTTCAATGCTCAGAGCTTTGTGAACTTCTTTGTCCTGAGGCTCATGGTTAGCCTAAGACTTAGGAAGGACTTTGGGTACTATTCTTTGCTTACACGGGTCAGACAATTGAATGCTTTGCCCTGGGGTTCAGGTCCTCTCTGTAGCTTTCTGCAAGAGCTCTTAACCCTCCTCCGCCCCATTTGGCTTGCACCAACTAGGTACCCTGTTGACTGTCTTGCACGGGGCTTGTGGACTCATTTTTGACTTGTGCAGAGGTTTAGAGCCTCAACAATCAGGCACACTGTGGATGGATTCCCCTGTGTCAGGACTTGGAGCCTCACTGCAGACTTGCACTAGTGCTTGGAAATTTAAGGGACTTGAGTAAGGTTGCATTAAATTTGGCTTAGTCAGGGTTTCAGGGTCTTTATATTGGCTTGAACCCAGACTCAGAACCTGGAAAAAGTAGGTGTGGGGAAGAGGGACTTGTTGGTTTGTGCCTGTACTCTTTCATAATTAACATAGCATTGCTGTGGGTTGTGCTCACCTTTAACCCTAATGAATGACAGCCTCTTTTTCTTCCTTTCAAGTTGTTTTCTGCAGGAAAGTTACTTTACTCCATTCCACTTGGTTATTGGTTCTTTCACTTCAGTGTTAATTTTGAAGCATTATTTTTAGTTTGATTGGAAAACATTCTCAGAATATTTTTAACTTTTTCTCTTTCTACTCTGCCATTTTTGGTATGATTTTCTTGAGTCAGTTTTTTACCTCATTTTCCTTCCATTTGACCAATTTTGCTTTTTAAGAAGTTATTCTTTCCATTTGGTTTGGGTGCCTTTTTTACAAAACAGCTTATTATATTTTTAAGGTATTATTTTCTTAAATATCTTTTTTACCTCATTTGCAATATTGACTCTCTTTTCATGATTTTCCCATATCAATCTCATTTCTTTTTCCAATCTTTCTTCTACCTATTTGATATTGAAAATCCCACTTGAGATCTTCCATTAATTGTTTTTCATCTTGAAAACAATTAACATTTCTCCTGGAGGCTTTGGATGCAGCATTATTGACTTTGTTATCTTCTTCTGGGTTTGTGTTTGGGGTCTTTCCTGTCACTAAACTTTCTATGTTGGCACATTTTGCAGTCTTATTTTCATTTAATTTTTTAAAAGCTGTTAAATTTGAGCTCTTTAATTGTGGTGAAGGCAGTTCAGCCCAAGCTTTAGCTTCTTCTTGCAGTTAATTGCTTTCAAAGCTGCTTCTGGGACTTTATTTACTTTCAAATCTTCAAAGACGATATGATTGAAGAAGTGTGTTTAATACCTTCCTAGCTGTGCTTTAATATGTGTGCAACCCCAAATACTCTTTTTCTCCCTTGGAACTGTTCCCAGGATCCCCTGATCCACTCTTGCCACAATAGTTGTTGCTTGCTAGTGCTCCTCCTTACCTTGAAACCTCACCCCATGACTACTACCTGGATCTGTACATGGGCAATGCAACAAGAGTTGCATTGCACCAGGATCCATCAAAGGCATTCCTGTAATCTTCTGATAAGCTGCCTAACTCCTTTTACTGTCTCTGGTTGAGTGGTCTAGAAGCCTTTTCTGCTAATTCAGCTGTGCCAAGGGTTTACTGTCATTATGGAGACCACCTTGGCATACTGCTCTTGCTCCCACTCAACTCAGTGCATCTTCTGATCTTCTAACTTGTTTTATACTGAAAATTATTTTATTCCATCTTTTTTCAGATTATGTTGCTACAATATTCATTTTGAAGCATTAAGTCATAATTGGGAGGTAATTTGGCAGACAACAATTGGATCTGTGTACTTTACCATCATGGATTGGCCTCTCACTAGTGCTTAATTAAATGGATATTATGTGCTATTCATAGACAAATATAAAGTCCATCATTACTATAAAAAAGATGAAATTCTTTTGGAAAGAAACAATATACATATGAATAAAATCATATATAACATATATAAAAAGTAGTTTTTTCCAAATTACATGTCAATACAACTTAAAATTTTTGTTTTTCTGGCATTTTGCATTCCATGTTCTTTCCCTTGCTCCAACCCCTTCTCACTGCCAAATAAGATGGATAATATGTTGTAGGTAGTATATATTTATATGTATATATGTATATTTTGTAATATGATGAATATTCCTATGTTTGTCATATTGTAAAACAAGAAAGATATTGCTTAAATTTGAGAAAAATTATAAAGGAGATCAATGAAGAATGGCATGTTTCAATCTACATTCAGACACTGTTCCTTCTTTGGAGGTAGATATCCTTTTGCATCATGAGTTGATTGGTGTTATCCTTGATCTTTGTAATAGTTGTCATTCATTATCGATCACTGTGTATTCCCTTTCATCCAGTAATTCTGCTAATAGGACTGTGTCCCATAAAGATAAAAAAAGGGGAAAGAATCTTTTTATTACTTATTACTTACAGCAGGTCATTTCACGATGGCAGAAAATTAGAAATTGGGGGGATGTTCATCAATTGGGGAAAGGCTGAATAAATTGTGTTATATGATAGTGATTTAATACTATTAAATATTTCTATAAAAATTATGAATAGAATAATTTCAGAAAAAAAGGTGGAAAGACTTATGTGAACTGATGAAAAATGAAATAAGAATAACCAGGAGAATATCACGTACAATAACAGCAATATTCTATGATGATCAATTGTGAAAGACAACTATTCTCAATAATATAATGATACAGCATAATTCTGAAGGACTTAAGGACTTATGACAAAGAATACTATTTACCTCCAGAGAAGGAATTCTAGGAGTCAGAATGCAGATTAAAGAATACTATTTTTAACTTTAATTTATGCTTGTTTTTATTTAGGGATTTTAATGTTCTCTTTCAATAATGGCTGATATAAAAAAGTATTTTACATGATAATACACATACACATAATCCAGATCAAATTGCTTGCCATCTCTGGGTAAGGGAAAGGAAGAAAGGAACAACACAATTTGAATATTATAATTTTGAAAAAAAAAGACATGTCAAAATTGTTATTACATGTAATTGGGAAAATAAAATATTAATAAAATATTTTAAATGGGTAAACTGTTATCTTTGTTCATTCTTGAACTACTTCTATTATTCTCCAAGACCTTTTAGAGATCTCTGATCTTTGAAAGGACAAGTGTTTGAAAATCAAAACTGTCTGCAAGGATTTCATTTTCCTTGGCTTGGTTACTTGAACTCATTAAATGATATTAATTATTATAATTACAAGATCATTTTTCTCTGTAGAGGAAACACATAAAATTAGATTTGAGTAGTTCTAATTTCTTTACGGTATCCTATTATCATTTCATCAATCATTTAAAAAGCAACTATTAATAATCTGTTTTGTGCTACCCAATGAACTAGATGCTCAGGATACAGAGACAAAAATTAAACAGATTGTCCTCAAGCATCATGCATTCTTTAAAGAAGAAAAGCATAAAGACATAGATCTGGTTAAAATATTCAAATACTAATACATAAACTTCCATTTTTTTAAATCCACCTTCTGATGTAGAACTTATGGGATGAGGACAAGATTCAGAAATTATCAGAGTTAATGAAGTTTTTTGGGTGTCTATTGCAATACCACAGAACCAGGGGAAGAATCCTGTTCCTACTAGCAAGTGTCTTTATATCTGAATTTCAGGCTTCATGAAGACAGAATGATATTCTAAACATGAAATCATAATAGAAAAGGAAAATTATTTTATTTTCTTATCCTTTTCTGGAAGGTAATTAATGTTAATTATTATTATTATTATATAAATTTAAGGTAATTAATAATTAATGAGCTGGTCATTTAAAGTTAATAAATAATTTACTAGGTTCCAAAAAAATAACTGATTGATACTGGATAAGTGTAGCTTTCTTTGTAGGACAGAGAGCTCTACATTAGTGTGGTCTCACTTTACTAGGCAAGAATGCTTGGGTATTTTTAAGAGAAAGGCAGGTAATTTTATGTTGTCAGGAAGGAAGAGTAATTTAGAATAGAAGTGCAAATAGCCACTAGCCTATCTTGAGTAACAATTTAAGCCAAATAGTAAAGAATTCTAGTTTAATTTATTTGACTTCCTCTGTACTTCCTGGCAGAGGAATTGGTGATAAAATATTTTTATAGTACAGTAAATTTTTGGTATTTTATTTACAAGGTTGTTTTAAATCAAAGTGTAACTGTAACAGGATGAAATGATACAATGTGGGAAACAAAAAACTTATTCTTAGCACAGGGTTTTTTTGTGTGTGTGGATATATAGCTGCTTTTCTTTGTGTCTTTGACCATTAAAAGGGAGCAAGCTCTAGATTCTGCTTGTACTGTTGAGAAAAATGTAGAATGGCAGAATGTTAGGTATTAAAAAAATCAAATGTCCCGTCCTCTCTTATATTCAGGTCCACAAGAGTCTGTCTGCATTTGGAGAGGCAGAAATAGTTGTAGGGAAGTCACAGTACTACTTGGGTTCCTAGCATATTTCTATGCAAATGAGATATCTCATTTACTTTAGTATTTGACAAGCTTTTCTTTCCTTTTCTGAGAAAAGTCATGTGAAACATGTTCTAAGGAGGACATCAGTATAACGTTACAGTTACGTGGACTCACTGCATTAATCAATGCAGAAGCTGAAAGAAAAGAAGTGTTTAATAACCTGGATCTTTTATCATTTCTGCAAAGACACTCTATTACTTTAAATCTGAAAGGAAAGTGCATTGAGTTATGAAAGTCTGAGCTATTTTAGTTCTAGTTCTATATACTAGGTATTTTGGGCCCATTACTAGAGGGATTGTTATGATGCCTATATTTCTTCCCCATTGCTGATTACTTGAGTTATGCATTTAGGTCAGAAAGAGAAGAGTCATTCCTGATGTAGAATTACAAGTAAAATAATATTTTCTGTGAAGGGTCATATATTTATAACCTATCCACCTACATTAGGCTGAGACAATTTAAGATATATATTTTTTGCAAAAGAGAATATATATGTATTTATATATTTATAATTGGTTATATTCAATTATACAAATATTTCTTAAAGGACTACTCTGCAAAAATTGCTGAGAAAGGAAAATGAACAGGAAAAAAATGAGCCTTTTTATCAAGCATATTTCCAGTAGTGTATACATTTTCTATAAAGAACTGGGCTAAGAAAAAGGAAGAATTAGATTCAAGACCCACTTTTAACACATATCAACTGTTTGATCATTTCGGTCACTTTATACATTTCCATAGATAATTTTCTAAAACTAGGGTTCTTAATGAATGTGTTCATGTGTGTGTGCATGTGTGTGTGAGAAAGAGAGAGAAAGAGAAAGATGAACCCCTCTAATTCTCTGAAGCCTGCATTCTCACAATATTGTTTTAATGTATAAAATAAATGAGAAAAGGATTAAAAAAGAATCTAATTATATCATTATCTTTTTATGTCACTCAACATTTATGGACAAATTTATGGACAATAATCTTAACAATAGTTAAGACCAGTTTTTAATATTGGAAATCATATGATTATGAACATTACTCTCCAAACAACTTTAAAAATTGCCTCAAGTAGAATTCTGAAGTGTCCAAGCCAATAGTATTTCAGAGTAAGACATTTCTTCAACCTAAGACAACTGAGAGGTATGCAGGAAAGGCTTATAATACAGAGACGTAGCACTCGAGAAGGGGTGGTTTAATTGAATTTAAACACTAGGCAGATAGATGTCTGAGAAAAATTGATTACCAGGGGAAAATATCTGTCAATAAATGGGTCAGTGGATTATTTCCATTCATGCCAAAGCCCCCAAACAATATGATAGTTACACTTCTAAAGGTTCTGAGGAGTACAGAGAAAAGAACAAAACATGATTGAATTAAAATAATTGTTTATAGAACTGAAGTTTAGAAAATATGATTGTTTGGAAATTTGGTAAGGTGGGCTAGAGACAATTCCGGTTCTTTCACAAGAAGAGCTCTTTGTCAGAGTTTAGGTAAAAATTAGTGGCCCAGACTTTTAGAGAGCAAATCAGACTTCCTTGATGGATAGCTTGATATTATAAAGATATCAGAATGAAACTATCTTGTTTCCACGTGCATTCCTAAAGGTCAACAAAATTCCTTGACACAGAACTAGATCAATAATTAGCAGGAGAGCTGGATCCAAACTTAATTACAGACCAACTGAAATCTGAACTTAGTTTAGAGTCAAAGGACCCTGACTTAAGCAATTACAGGGCAAAATAAATTGTATGTAAGTAGCATCAATAAATAAATTATATGAACTAGAGGAATTCCATGTGAACTGGAACAACCTCCAGGAATTGATGCAGAGAGAAAGGAGCAGAACCAGGAGAACAATGCACACAAGGATTGATACACTGTGGTACAATTGAATGTAATGAACTTCTCTACTAGCAGCAATGTCAATACAATGATCAAGGACAGTTCGGCGGGACTTATGAGAAAGAATAATATCTATAGTCAGAGGAAGAGCTGTGGGAATAGAAACACAGAAGAAAAACTGCTCGATCACAAGGGTCTTTAGGGATATAATTGGGGATATAGACTCTAAATGATCACTCTAGTACAAATATCAATGGTATAGAAATGGGTCTTGATCAGTGACATGTGTAAAACCCAGAGGAATTCTGTGTTGGCTAAAGTAGGGAGTTTGGGGGAGGGCTGGGAGAAAACATGAATCTTGTAACCATGGAAAAATATTCTAAATTAATTAAATAAAAATTTAAATATATATATATATATACATATATATATATATATATATATATATATATATATAATACATTTTAATCTCAGGTGGATGTCAACAGTTAGAATTTGCTGTGACAGTAGTAGCAACTTTGAAACCTTGCAGCCATGAGACAGAAAGGTCAGACAACCAAAAATGGATCAGAGTGAACTCTTTGTTTGTATTTATTATAGAAGGGTACACTGTTGGGCAACTCTATTATCCATATATAATTCTTGGTTACAATTCTGAGTGACAGTTTCAAGACAGAGTTGGAGATCTTTTGGTTCAATACAAAGGGGCACATGTCCTGGTCACAGTTACAGGAGAGAGAATAATACTAGTGTTTGCAGCTATTAGAGATCAAGGGTACTGGTTGCAATTCTAGGACAAGAAGGTTTCTAGAACTTGTGGCTGTAGGGAAATAGGATCCCTTCCTAGGTAAAAGAACACAGCACAGGTTAGGAGAGAGCAATCTACACCTTTGCCTGAATACACACCTTGGAAACAAAGGAAACATTCAAACACCTAGAACTCTGAAAATTCTAGTATAAAAAGTCCTGAAGCTTGGAAAACTGACTCTGAACCCTGACCAATAGAGCCCAACTTTAATATAAGATATAAAGCCAAGAAATAGTCTAGGAAAAATGGACAACCAATAAAGGAAGAACTTAACCACAAAAAAATATTATATTAATAAGGAATAGTAAGACACAAACTCAGAAAAAATAACAATTTGAACAACAAATAAGCAAAGCTTCAAAGAAAAATGTTAACTGGTCACAAGTCAAATAAGAATGCCTGAAAGTATTTAAGAAAGCGATAAAAATGATGGGAAAAACGAGAAAATAAGTGAGTATGAAGACAGAGAAAAATTGAAATGAGGATTTTAAAAAGAGACACAATAATAGTGACAAAATAATACTGTAAAAAAACAAAATAGCCATATGATAAAAGAAGCAAAACAATTAAATAACTTAAAATTTGGGGTGCCAGGGGAAAAGTTTACAAGAACATCAGAGAAAATAGTTTTTTGAAAAAATAGATTTGGGCAGTTGAAAACTACAGACTCCATGAGATATCAAGAAATAATGAAACAAATAAAAAGAATGATAAAGGTGAACAAATATTCAATATCTAAAAGACTTCACCTATAAAATTGATTGCAGAGAAATAAAGTATTAATTATATACAAAAAGAGTTCAAATATCATTTTTCTAGAAATTAACAAAGAAATGCCTTGATAGCTGCCAAAGGATTATTGTAGTCAATTTCTAGAGTTTATAATTAAAAAAGAAATATTGTAAGCAGTCAGAAAGCCATTCAGCTATTGTGGAGTCCCAGTTAGGATCACAAAAACAAACAAACAAAGATTTAGTGCTTTCCAGGTTAAAGGAATGAAAGTTTTAGAAAATGATATCCCATTAAAGCAAAGAACCTAGGATTATAAGCAAGAATAATCTACCTGAATAAACTGAGTATAGTACTTGGGGGTGGGGGGGAATGGATATTTAATGAAATAGTGGATTTTCAAGCATTCATGAAGAGTAACAAAGATCAGTGGAAGTATGGACTTTCAAACCCAAGATTTAACAGAACACAAAAAAGGCAAACAAGAAAGAGTAATCAAAATAGACTCAGAAATTTAAACTGTTTACCTCTATATGGCAAGATGATATAGAAACCTTTTAAAGAATATTATCATTATTAGGGCAGTTAGAAGAAGTCTGTATAGACAGAGTGAATGATCTTTTAAAATAATGGGGTGAAAAGAAGGTTTCTGTGAGAGAAGGGGGAAGTGAAAATAGGATAAGGGATTTTTCCTCTTTTAAAAGAAACACATATGGAAAAAATCACCGTGGAGGTGAAATGGGGGTGGGTTGTAAGCAATGCTCAAACCTCACTCTCATCAGAGTTGGTTTAAAGAAGGAATCATTACACACAGAGTTGGGAATACAAATCTTTCTTCATTCATAGTGAGATGACAGGAAAAGAATAACATGGAAATAGGATGGGGATGATAAAATAGAAGGCACATTAATGGAGGCAGTGATCTAAAGCAAAACAAATTCCTTAGGATGAGAGAGGGTAAAAGGGGAGAGAGAAAGATAAACAAAAGAAAATCAGAAAAATGGAAATTCACTATAAATATAACCAAATGTGAAGGGGATGAATTCACCCATAAAATAGAATCAGATAGCAGAATAGATTAAAACCATAATACATCATGTTGTTTACAAGAGGCACATATATGAAATAGAAAAAATAAACAGGTCTGAAACTAAAATGAGGGTCTAGGATATAACTTATTTTGCTTCAGCTGAAGTAAAAAAAAAACCAAAGGTAGCAATTATGATCTTAGGACAAAATATAAATAATCCAAATTAAAATATATAGTCAAATATTTGCCATTCCCAAATTCATAAATGGTCAAAAGATATAAACAGAGTTTTCAGAAAAAATCAAAATATCTATAGCCCTGTGAAAATGTTCTAAATCACTTTTGATTACAGAAATATAAATTAAAAGAATTCTGAGGTGCCACCTCTTACCTCTCAGAAATAACAAATGCTGGAGACCATGTGAAAAAAAAATAGCTACACTAGTGAACTGTCCTTAGAATTTTGAACTGGTCCAACTCTCCTGAAAAACAATATGAAACTATGCCAAAAAGGGCTATAAAATAGAACATACTTTTGACCCAGTAATACAACTGATTATATAGAATAGTATTGTACTATAATAAATAAGAAATATTTTTAGAAAGAAAAAAACTGAAAAAATCTAGAATTATTACAAAGTAAAGGGTGAAGAACCAGTAGAAAATTGTATATATTAATAGCAATATTATGATGATTATCAAATATGAAAGACTTGGATATTCTGAGCTAAACAGTGATCTAATACAATTCCAATGGACTTATGAAAAATGCTATCCATCTCCAGAGAGAGTATTGATGAGTTCTCTTTGGAAACAACTATGATGTTCTCATTTTGTTTTTGTTGATTTTTATAGTATGGCTAATATGGAAATATTGTTTGTATATTTTCACACATATGACTGATATCATTTTTCTTTCTATCTCATTTGGTGGGGGAGGGTCTAGAAGGAGGAAGATAATTTGGAACTCAAAATCAAGGGAAAAGAATGCTTAAATTGAATAATGTAAAAAAAGTTTTTGTGTGCATTCACTATAATGGAAAATAAATTGACTATAAATCTAAATTCCCACTGTCATGGGATATGTCCGAGTTCTGATATACAAAGTATTATTACTGATTCATTAGGGAAATTAAAGGGAAATTGTATACAAAGAATAGATGCAGAAGTGAGAATTAGTTAAGTTGTTTTTTATGGAATGTTTGGAAAATTATCATTTTTATTTACATCATTTTCTAGCAAATATTTGAGAATGTATAAATATCTATGCATAAGATATTATCTACTCATGACATAGCTAGATGAAGTAGTTCATAGAGTACTACTCCTGGAGTCAATAAGACAACATTTCAAATTCTGCAATTCTTTCTGGTTTTTTTTTTAGTTACCTCATCTGCATAAAAGCACATACATCCCATGTTTTTCTGAATATCAAATAAGCTAAAAATTACAAAGCCTTTAGAACCATTACCAGAATACAGTATATACTGCATAAATATTTGCTAATTGTCATCATGTCCAAAGCTCATTTTTTAAAATGTTTTATCAGCTTACCTTGGAATCAATTGAATTTCTTTGTGACTGAATCCCCTTCACACATCTTTTATTTTGATTTGTTGAGTTTTAAGTATAAACCTAGGAAGCAATATTGGATTAGGGAGTGGATAAAGATTCAAACTCTAAAGTGTTGATTAGTAATGGTGGAAATAGAAGCAGGTGCTACAGTCTCCTCTTCCTAGAAACATGACAGGGAAAAACAGGAAAAAAAATAATTAAGAATAGCAAAGTCAAAGATGAACACATTTATTTATTTGTTTTTTTCAAGTAGTATATGACCATTGTAGGGATAGAGGAGAGAAGCAAAATGGAGAGATAAGGGCACAAAAAGAAAGGTTACCATTGGAAAAAAAAAAGGATAGGATCCAGTGGCAAAAAAGAAAACAAAAGTTGTTAAAAATGCAAATGATAGCTTGCAATACAATGAGTATTTCTATAACTTCTTTTATCTAGAATAGAAAAGATTTTGCTGTTCATAAAGGGGTTACCACTTTTTCCAAAGATATTTAGAAGAAATGAATTGACTAGTGGCAAAATAGAAGTCACAATTATACTATAATAGGCATATGAAAAGGTATTATTCCATTATATTTAACTTTAATACACCTTCTCTTCCTTCTTTATCCTCCTACTCCTACACTCATAATTCATTATGAAATGTCATAGGTAGTAATAAGAAGCAGTAATATATCTTGTCAGTGTTTACTGTTTCCCAGCATTTCCAAAGCAGCAAAGTCAACTTGAAAAGCTCCTTTTTGTGTTGTTTTCTTATTGAGTCAATAAAGGAGAGGATAAGGACAACATTTCTCTATTTTCCTGGATTTCCTTTTATTAGTTGGAAGATTTGCCAATCAATATCACCTTAGCAAAGTATAGTTGTGGCCATCTAGTTTCATGTTAGTTTATGGTGATCCCATTAGTGAAATTGGTGGGAAACAGCAGAGGAGGTGGGTTTATTCCATTATATTTTCCAGTGTTCAACCTTTTTTTTATTGAGGGAGGATAAAGGGAGGAAGAGCAGCAATTCTACCCTATAGAACAGTAGGATAGAAACAGAATAATATCTTGATATATAGCAGGTACCCCTTAAATTCCCATTAATAAATATTTATGAAATATGTATAACCTTGAACAGTTTGTGAGGACTCTGGGTTTAGTCCAGATAACATATCTAATATCTTAATCTAAGAATTAAGCCAACTTAATTCTTCTAGTGCTTGAGTTGCATTATTCAGACTATATTTATTTTATGGAAAGATCACAAATTATATTTTTCAGATGAAAAAGACCATGGAAGTCATGTACTCTAACTCCATCATTTTAGAATAGGAAGTTGAGAGACAGTACACTTAAGTGACTTATCCAAGGTTATATGCATGTGTGTGGAGGGGTGTTAAGTTAAGCTAGAAATTGATCAAAGATCTTCTAACTCTAACTCCAACAATCTTTGCATCTATCATCCTAGATTTCATGAATGTGACATATATATCTCATTAAAACTTACATGGTCGGTAATCATGGCTGCAATCTAGACACCACACGCTTCCTCTCCCCGGCACCGAATGAAATAGACTACATCAAAGGAGCATAAAAATCACCTTTGGAGGAACAGAAGGACACCCCAGTACTCCCAGTACTCCACAGAGGCAAAGGTACATGGGGCTTGAACATTTCCACACTATAATGAGGAAAAGCTTGCACAGAAAAGTGAACTGAGCCGCCCTTCCCCCACCCCACCTCCCCCACCAAACCAGAGTGAGCTACCTGTGTGCTCACCGAGACAGCGAGAGAGTGGGGAAGGTCTCTGTCTGGGGGGGGGGGCACTCCAGGGTCCTTGGGATCTGGGGACTGCCAGGAAAAAAACGTCTCAGGGCGGATTCACTGGAGAATCCAGCACTGATTATGGGGGTCAGCAGAGCTGTATTTGGGGAGGCTGCACTGAACATCTCCACGGAGCTAAACACCAGGGGTGGATCTCGCGCTGATTATCTGGGTGGAGCTGAACACCTGAGCAGTGTGGCTGTGATCAGGGACCCAGTGCTCTAAGAAACCTCAGAGGCTGGGGAGAACTAGTCTGAAGCAACCTAAATTCACAGAAAAACCGCCCATATAACCCAGACCCCAGACCAAAAAGGAAAGGGGAATAAAACCACCAAAGGGATGGCTCACATGGCCCAAAATCAAGCCTCCAGGAAGAAAGGGAAAAAAGTGACTATTAAAAACTTTTATGGTGGAAGTACCCAAGGAAAAGAGGAGAATGAGGAGGAAATCCAAAAAAATTCAGAACACGCCTCCCAAAATGGAAACTATCAACAAGCTCTGGAAGATCTCAAACTGGAACTTATCAAAAAGATGGAAACCTGGAAAGAAAAATGGGAGAAAGAGATCAGCAGTCTGACAGATAAGACTGCTCAATTGGAAAAAGAACTCAAAGCATCCAATAGAAGGGCAGACAAGGCTGAAAAGCAAAACCAGTCCTTAACGACCAGAATTAAGCAACTCGAAGAAAGCGAGATGATAAAACAGCAAGAATCAATAAAGCAAACCCAAATAATTAATGAATTAGAAGAAAACATAAAATATCTCACTGAGAAGGTCACAGATCTTGAAAACAGAGGGAGAAGAGAAAACCTCCGAATTATCGGTCTCCCAGAAAAACCAGAGATAAACAATAAACTCGATATTATTCTACAGGAGATTATAAAAGAAAATTGCCCTCACGTTCTGGAGCAAGGGGGCAAAATAGAAATAGAAAGGATTCATAGAACACCTTCTATACTAAATCCCAAAAAGACAACCCCTAGGAATGTAACTGTCAAATTCAAGAGCTTCCAAGAAAAGGAGAAAATCCTACAAGAAGCCAAGAAAAGGAGCTTCAGATATAAGGGGGCTCCCATAAGGATCACACATGACTTAGCGGCTAACACACTAAGAGACCGCAAAGCATGGAACACGATATTTAGAAAAGCAAGAGAGCTGGGTCTCCAACCAAGAATCAACTACCCAGCAAAACTGACTATATACTTCCAGGGGAAAGTATGGGCATTCAACAAAATAGAAGATTTCCAAGCATTTGCTAAGAAAAGACCAGAGCTCTGTGGAAAGTTCGATATCCAAGCACAGAAAGCAAGAGAAACATGAAAAGGTAAATATGAAAGAAAGGGAAAAGGAGATAAATCTTATCTTTTTCTTTAAGTCAAACTCTCTTCTATAAGGACTACATTTACATCAAATTATATATACTAATATGTGGGGCAAATGTTTTGTGTAACTCTCATGAATTGTAGCATCATAAGAGTAGTTAGAAGAAACATGTATAGGGAAAGACTGGGGCATGAAGAATATTTGGGGAAAGTGTGGGCAAAGAAAGGAAAAGGGAGAGGAGAATCGTCGATAATACCAAGATTAACTTCAAGAAATAGGGAGGGACTCAATAGAATAATCTTTCCCATATAAAGATACACATGGGAAGGGGAGGGGAAGAACTCTGATATGAGAAGGAGAGGAAGAGAGTGTGAAGTGGAATTACTTAAACCTTACTCTCAGCGAAAGCAAATCTGAGAGGGAAGAACATCTAGATCCAGTGGGATCCTGAATTGTATCTTATCCATTAGGGCAAGAAAGAAAGGAAAAATAAGGAGGTGGAGGGGGGAAGGAGTTTAAAAAAGGGAGGGAAGGAGAGGGGGGAGGGGAAGGGAGCATAAAAAGGGAGGGGCTAGAAATGGAAGCATCTCAAGGGAGGGGACTAGGGGGACTGACCTAAAGTAAATCACTGGTTCAAAAGGAAAAAGCTAAAGAAGAAAGGTCAGAACTAGGGGAAGATATCAAAATGCCAGCGAATCTACAAATGACAATCATAACTTTGAATGTGAATGGGATGAACTCACACATAAAATGTAGACAAATAGCAGATTGTATTAGAACCCAAAACCCTACCATATGTTGTCTTCAAGAAACACATATGAGACGGGATGACACTCACAAGGTTAGAATTAAAGGTTGGAGTAAGACCTTTTGGGCCTCAACTGATAGAAAGAAAGCAGGAGTTGCAATCATGATATCCGACAAAGTCAAAGCACAAATAGACCTGATCAAAAGGGATAGGGAAGGTAAATATATTCTGCTAAAAGGGAGTATAGACAATGAGGAAATATCACTAATCAACATGTATGCACCAAATGGTCTAGCATCCAAATTTTTAATAGAGAAGCTAGGAGAATTGAAGGAGGAAATAGACAGTAAAACCATATTAGTGGGAGACTTAAACCAACCACTATCAAATTTAGATAAATCAAACCAAAAAATAAACAAGAAAGAGGTAAAAGAGGTGAATGAAATCTTAGAAAAATTAGAGTTAATAGACATATGGAGAAAAATAAATAGGGACAAAAAAGAATACACCTTCTTTTCAGCACCACATGGCACATTCACAAAAATAAACCATACACTAGGTCATAGAAACATGGCACTCAAATGCAGAAAAGCAGAAATAATAACTGCAGCCTTTTCAGATCACAAGGCAATAAAAATATTGATTGGCAAGGGTACATGGAGACCCAAATCAAAAAGTAACTGGAAATTAAATAACATTATACTCCAAAATCGGATAGTTAGAGAAGAAATCATAGAAACAATTAACAATTTCGTTGAAGAAAATGACAATGGCAAAACATCCTTTCAAACCTTATAGGATGCAGCCAAGGCAGTACTTAGAGGAAAATTCATATCCCTGAGTGCATATATTAACAAATTAGGGAGGACAGAGATCAAGGAAATGGAAATGCAAATCAAAAAACTTGAGAATGAACAAATTAAAAACCCCCAGAAGAAAACCATACTAGAGATCCTAAAAATTAAGGGAGAAATTAATAAAATCGAAAGTGACAGAACTATTAAGCTAATAAACAAGACTTGAAGCTGGTACTTTAAAGAAACAGACAAAATACACAAAGTACTGCTTAATCTAATTTAAAAAAGGAAAGAAGAAAGGCAAATTAACAGCATCAAGGATGAAATGGGGGATCTCACCTCCAATGAAGAGGAAATTAAGGCAATCATTAAAAACTACTTTGCCCAACTATATGGCAATAAATATACCAACCTAGGTGATATGGATGAATATTTACAAAAATATAAATTGCCTAGACTAATAGAAGAAGAAATAGTTTTCTTAAACAATCCCATATCAGAAAAAGAAATCCAATAGGCCATCAAAGAACTTCCTAAGAAAAAATCCCCAGGCCCTGATGGATTCACCAGTGAATTCTATCAAACATTCAGAGAACAGTTAATCCCAATACTATACAAACTATTTGACATAATAAGCAAAGAGGGAGTTCTACCAAACTCCTTTTATGACACAAACATGGTACTAATTCCAAAGCCAGGCAGGCCAAAAACAGAGAAAGAAAATTATAGACCAATCTCCCTAATGAATATAGATGCAAAAATCTTAAATAGGATACTAGCAAAAAGACTCCAGCAAGTTATCAGAAGGGTCATCCACCATGATAAAGTAGGATTTATACCAGGGATGCAGGGCTGGTTCAACATTAGGAAAACTATCCACATAATTGACCACATCAACAAGCAAACCAACAAGAAGCACATGATTATCTCAATAGATGCAGAAAAAGCCTTTGATAAAATACAACATCCATTCCTATTAAAAACACTAGAAAGCATAGGAATAGAAGGGTCATTACTAAAAATAATAAACAGTATATATCTAAAACCATCAGCTAATATCATCTGCAATGTGGATAAACTAAATCCATTCCCATTAAGATCAGGAGTGAAACAAGGATGCCCATTATCACCTCTATTATTTGACATTGTATTAGAAATACTAGCAGTAGCAATTAGAGAAGAAAAAGAAATTGAAGGCATCAAAATAGGCAAGGTGGAGACCAAATTATCGCTCTTTGCAAATGACATGATGGTCTACTTAAAGAATCCTAGAGATTCAACCAAAAAGCTAATCGAAATAATCAACAACTTTAGCAAAGGTGCAAGATACAAAATAAACCCATATAACTCATCAGCATTTCTATATAATTCCAACACAGCTCAGCAACAAGAACTAGAAAGAGAAATCCCATTCAAATTTACCTTAGACAAAATAAAATACTTAGGAATCTATCTCCTGAGACAAACACAGGATCTATATAAAAACAACTACAAAACACTTTCCACACAACTAAAACTAGACTTGAACAATTGGAAGAACATTAACTTCTCATGGGGAGGACGAGCCAATATAATAAAAATGACCATCCTACCCAAACTCATCTATCTATTAATGCCATACCCATGGAACTTCCAAAAAATTTTTTTACTGATTTAGAAAAAACCATAACAAAGTTCATTTGGAAGAACAAAAGATCAAGGATATCCAGGGAAAAAATGAAAAAAAATACAAAGTTAGGGGGTCTTGCAGTCCCAGATCTCAGACTATATTACAAAGCAGCAGCCATCAAAACAATTTGGTACTGGCTAAGAGACAGAAAGGAGGATCAGTAGAATAGACTGGGGGCAAGCAACCTCAGCAAGACAGTATATGAAAAACCCAAAGATCCCAGCTTTTGGGACAAAAATCCACTATTTCATAAAAACTGCTGGGAAAATTGGAGGACAGTGTGGGAAAGATTAGGCTTAGATCAACACCTCACACCCTACGCCAAGATAAATTCAAAATGGGTGAATGACTTGAACATAAAGAAGGAAACTATAAGAAAATTAGGCAAACACAGAATAGTATACATGTCAGACCTTTGGGAAGGGAAATACTTCACAACCAAGCAAGAATTAGAAAGAGTTACAAAATGCAAATAAATAATCTAGATTACATCAAATTAAAAAGTTTTTGTACAAACAAAACCAATGTAACCAAAATCAGAAGGGTAGCAACAAATTGGGAAACAATCTTCATAAAAACCTCTGACAAAGGTTTAATTACTCAAATTTATAAAGAACTAAATCAATTGTACAAAAAATCAAGCCATTCTCCAATTGACAAATGGGCAAGGGACATGAACAGGCAGTTTGCAGCCAAAGAAATCAAAGCTATTAATGAGCACATGAAAAAGTGCTCTACATCTCTTATAATCAGAGAGATGCAAATCAAAACAACTCTGAGGTATCACCTCACACCTAGCAGATTGGCTAACATAACAGCAAAGAAAAGTAATGAATGCTGGAGGGGATGTGGCAAAGTGGGGACATTAATTCATTGCTGGAGGAGTTGTGAATTGATCCACCCATTCTGGAGGGCAATTTGGAACTATGCCCAAAGGGCGATAAAAGAATGTCTGCCCTTTGATCCAGCCATAGCACTGCTGGGTCTGTACCCCAAAGAGATAATGGACAAAAAGACTTGTACAAAAATATTCATAGCTGCGCTCTTTGTGGTGGCCAAAAATTGGAAAATGAGGGGATGCCCTTCAATTGGAGAATGGCTGAACAAATTATGGTATATGTTGGTGATGGAATACTATTGTGCTAAAAGGAATAATAAAGTGGAGGAATTCCATGGAGACTGGAACAACCTCCAGGAAGTGATGCAGAGCGAAAGGAGCAGAACCAGGAAAACATTGTACACAGAGACATTTTGGTACAATCGAAGGTGATGGACTTCTCCATTAGTATCAATGCAATGTCCCTGAACAATCTGCAGGGATCTAAAAAATACTACCCACAAGCAGAAGATAAACTGTGGGAGTAAAAACACCTATGAAAAGCAACTGCTTGACTACAGGGTTGGAGGAGATAAGACTGAGGAGAGACTCTAAATGAACACTATAATGCAAATTCCAACAACAGAGAAATGGGTTCGAGTCAAGAACACATGTGATAACCAGTGGAATCATGCGTAGGCTATGGGAGAGGGAAAGGGGGGGGGAAGGGGGAAGGGGAGGAAAAGAAAATGATCTTTGTTTCCAGTGAATAATGTACGAAAACGACCAAATAAAATAATGTTTAAAAATTAAAAAAAAAAAAAGAAAAAAACCTTACATGGTCACTTTACTAAAGTCAATGCTATATGAAAAAATGCCTTTTGATTTGTCTGACGCTATTACTTTGTGAGTCACTCGCTGAGGTTGGATTATTCCATGTTGTTGAAGCTGTGTTGATATTTATCTTGGAGAAGAAAATGCATAAAGATGATATGACTGTGGTCACCAGATATTTGAAGGGCTATTCAAGGAGAACTGATTTATTCTGTTTTTTTTTTTTTCCAAGAGAGTAATTAGAATAAAAGATTAGAAGTTACAGAGAGACAGATCTTAACACTGGACCAGTCAGAGCTAGAAAGGTCCTCAGAACCCAACTAGGCCAGCCTTCTCATTTTACAGGTGAAGTAGCAGGGAGGTTGTGTCTTTCCTACTGTTACACAGATATTAATCATCTTAAGTGTATTTGAATCTAGGTCCTGTGGAGCCAAAGAGACATTGCTTATCCTACTGAACCATACATTTAACCTATAAATTAAATTTTAAAAGCTCCATCAAAAATTATAATTTACAAGAAGTTAAGGAGTATAACAAAATTTTCTTAAGAATAGTAAATTGAGATAGAGTCACATTCTCCAATCAAGGTAATTATTTAGGTTTATTGAAGTAGGGTCAAATGTTCCAACAATGTGGGACTCCTGATTGATATAAGAAGACCCAGCACACTGGAAGAGACCTTCTTTTATAATCTTAAAATAACAGTCAAGTTTTCAATACAAGGAAAAATATAAGATTAGTCAAACCCTTCAAAGGATAAAGACACCCAGGAACACTATTTATTGGTGAATTCAACAAGGAAGCAACCCTTATTTGTCCATAAGTTAGGTCAGCTAGGAAGTATCCCTTATTGGGTGAAAGAGATATTTTGACCATGACAGAAGAGTCACTTGATGGTTATCAGGGTGAGAAAGATTTTCTCTGGGCCTACACCTGATAAAGGTGGATGATGATGGATAACATCATATCTGGTTATGAAACTAAGGTCAAAGACAAAGACATATACCCAACCACAAGGAACACAAGTTAGGTGCATAATACATCAATTTAGAGAAGGGTGGACTGATTCTAAGGTCTAAGTTAAAGCACTTTTAAAAATTTACTAGAATATAAATGAAAGAGCCTGCTAAAATCATAATTGATATTAACTTATAAATATAATTGATTATCTAAAAAGTATTAATAACATCAAAATCTAATCATGTATAAGGGTTAGAGTTATTTTCTCATTCACAGTGATCAAATGCAGGATAAAATTAAGTCCTTATTTTTGAAGTTCTTCAAAATCAAGCTTCAAAGTTAGGGTGCTTTAGAAAAAAAGTATACCACACAAAGGTGGTAATAGATGTCTTTTGAAGTAGCTAATAATTTTCTGAGTATATGAAACTCTTCTAGCCTACATCTTGTATTTTATATTTTATAGTTTTTTTATATCATAATGTAGAAAATTATATGTTCCTATTTAATTTCAAATTAGTAGCATGCTTCTTTTTTTAGCAATTTGCTGGACTTGGTTGTTGGCTTCCAATGTAATAATTGTTCTGTTTAATTTTCAGGCACCTACAAAAGCATTATGTGTGGCACCTATGTCTTCAATATACATGATACTTCCAATATGTCTTCAAATCTTTTCTAAAATTTTTGAAAATAACTTAATCAGAGATAGATCCCTCAGATACATCACTAGAATTTTTTTTCCACAGGATACTTTTAATCCACTAGTAAATTCTCTTCACATCTTGTTAATTCTATTGATTTTTGAATCTACTTAAATTTATTATCAATTGTTTAATATTTTTATCCTTTCCACAAAGATATTGTGGGTGACTTTGTCAAATGACTTAGAGAAATCCTGGTATGTTACAGTTGTAGCACTGGTGCTACCAGTATAATAACCTTTATTAAAAAGGAAGAAATTTATTCTTCCTTAACTTGTTCTCAGTGAAATCATGTTGTCATATAGTGATGACTTTACCTCTCCATGTGCCCATGTACTTTTAATGATTTATTGTAAGAAATTGACATTAAACATATTACCTATGGTCACAGAGATCTGCTGTCTTCTTTTTTTTTACCTTATAATTAAAATAATGCCTATATTTTCAGTATGAAAGTACCTCTCCCCTTCTCTTTAATTTATCAAACATCACAGAATCACAGAATTTTATTTGGAAGGAATTTTAGTAGCGATCTAATAAAACCAATAGGAAAAATGTTTCTAAAACCTAATCAAGTTAACACTTAAAATTCATCACAATATTATTATACTGAGGGAAGAACCCACTACCTCCAAAAGCAACTAATTTCACTTTCATTTAGTTCTAATTCTAAAGAGGCTTCTGACATGATATATATATATATATATATATATATATATATATATGTCTCTAAAATGTCCATTTATCAATTCTGATTCTGCCACTTAGAGGTGAGCAGGATATGTATTCCACATGACAGTTTTTATCATGTCATCTCTTTCACTGAACCTGATTCTAAATATCCTATATATTAGCCATTATGATTTCATTTAACTCTTCCTCACATGTTAGACCTTTGGGATTTTTAATTGTTTCATTAATCCACCTTTGGCCATTCTCCACTTTATTAATAAATTTCCTAAAATATCACTGAGAGTATTATCAATTTTATCCAAAAAGTTCTTTTTATTCCCTAGGATATGTTATCAGACTCAGTAGACTTTAAATAATGGCTAACAAATTAAGTGTCTTCTTACTGTCTCCTCACATTTCAGATTTAAAATAAAAATATTATTTTCATTTTTCTAATTTCCTCCAAAAGATAACTTTTCAGGTGTAAGAAAGAACAAGTAAAGGAAATTGAATGCTTTCACCTCTCCATTAACTATTTTTGTTACTATCCAATTCATCTTAATCCCCAAGGTGCACATCAAGAAAATAACTAAATTTATTTATTTCTGTTAATTTGCAAAAAAAGCTGACACTACATATAATTTCCTTTATCAAAAATGTCTTGTTTCCACATTGTTCATTTGGGAAGTTTAAATGTTTGTTTACATAGAACTTGTAACGTATTTATTTATCTTTTCTTTTTTAGGTCAGCTTACAACAGAGTCAGCATCTGCTGTATTTTGCTATTTGTAAAACAGTCATAGTTTTCAACTGAAAGAAAATAAGAAATAAAACAAATCTCACCTGATATTACCTAAATTCCCTTTTAAAATGGAACACAAATTTCAGCTTCATTAATTTTGGAGCCATTAGAGTTAAGACTAGTTATCATTAGTAATAACAATTACCACTATTAATCAGAAATTTAATGGAAATGAAAATCACCACCATAAAAACTTCAAAACTCCTCAAAACTTGGCTGAATCATGGAATGAAGGTGAACCTTTTGTAAAATTACACGGACCAAGTTTAATAACCTCCAAGTCAAGAGTAAGTCAAAAAATATCTGGAAAATTTCACAATACAGTATAGCAAAAAATAGATGTATTGATTAGGGAAAGAAACATTTCAATTATTTAAGAATTGGTAAACTTGAAATCAAATAATAATATTCAAAGCTTTTTTTTTTCACTAACCAATTCAATTCAAAAGTGCAAGAATTTATTAAATATTTAAGGGGTGACCAAACTATGCTACCATCTTACCATATGTATACCAAGTAAAAACCAATCCAAAATTTAAAACACCTTTAAAAATTATGAGTTTTTCAAGGAAGTGTATTCTTTCCCTGCCCATCCTAATTCCAGTTTTAAATTATGTGGAAAATGTCAGAAATATCAAAATTTTAAATCCCAACAAAGTTGCTTAGTCAAAATTTGAAGAATATATAACTTCTTCACAAACAGTTATTAAATAATTCAGTGATGGAATCATCATAATAGTAAAGCATAGACAATATCCAATTGTATCACAAACATAAAAGAGAATAAAAAAGTACACAAGTACAAATATACCATGTCAGTTACCCATGACTCTTTCTAAGTTTCATATAGGCAAAATTTAATGTGCTTCATCTTAAAAAATAATGCTAGTTTTCTTTGAATTTTATTTTTAAAATTTCATTTAATTGGTTAATAAAGAAAAAATTTTCATGATTACATTATTCATCTTCTTTCTCTTCCCTTCCCCCACCCCCTCCTGTAGCAAACATGCAATTCCACTGGGTTTTACATGTGTCATTGATCAAGGCCTATTTTCATATTATTAATATTTGCACTAAGTGATCATTTAGAGTCTATATAACCAATCATATCCCCATTAAGCCATGTGATCAAGCAGTTGTTTTTCTTCTGTGTTTCTGCTCCCACAGTTCTTCCTATGAATGTGGATAACCTTCTTTCTCATAAGTCCCTCAGAGATGTCTTGGATCATTGCATTGCTGCTGGTAGAGAAGTCCATTACAATTGATTATACCACAGTGTATCTATCTCTGTGTATAAGATTCTCCTGGTTCTGCTCCTTTCACTCTGCATCAATTCCTGGAGGTTGTTCCAGTTCACATGGAACTCCTCCAGTTCATTATTCCTTTGAGCATAATAGTATTCCATCACCAATAGATACCACAATTTGTTTAGTCATTCTGCAGTCAAAAGGCCTTCCCCTCATTTTCTTTTTTTTTTTTGCCACCACAAAGAGTGCAGCTATAAATATTTTTCTACAAGTAAAAGAATGCTAATTTATTAATGTCTAAATTAAAGGAAGTATTGTCTCCAGCCTATCACTTTCAGAAAATAATTAAAACAATGTATTTGTTTTAGATGTCACAATTTTGAATGAACATAAATACATTAGAGTTGTTGAAAGCAACCTTTTGTAAGGAACCTGGAAGGCAAATTTTATAAAGTATGGATGGACATATGGATATTTTCATGAGAATATGACAGTATATTTAAGTATTTTAAGATAGTGGATGAGCAAATAATAGCATGCATACATATATATATTGATATTAATATTAAGAAAACAAAAAAGGACATGTGAAATGATCTTTAAGAAGAGACTCTTCAGCCATTTGTTCTAGAAATGAATAGACTTAGAATTGTCTTAATATGGAGGCAGCTGGGTGGCTCAGTGGATTGAGCGTCAAGCCTAGAGATGGGAGGTCCTAGGTTCAAATCTGGACTCAGATTCTTTCCAGCTGTGTGACCCTGGGCAAGTCACTTTATCCCCATTGCCTAGCCCTTACTGCTCTTCTGCCTTGGAACCACTACACAGTATTGATTCCAAGATGGAAGGTAAGAGTTTTTAAAAAAGAAGTATCTTGATCTAACTATAATTAAAATAATTTGAAAAAAGTTTAAATGATTATCTTTCAGATATATGAAAGAATGTATTTTTGTACTGTATGAGAGATTATTAAAACTGATCTCTGACAAAATTTACAAAGAAATCTCTGGGTCCGAATAATTCTTGCTCCTTATTTCTGTCACATCTTTTTTTCTTATGTATATATTATTTATTTATTTGAACTTTTTTGTCTTTATAGGTTTTAATTCTTCTAATAAGCTGTTAAGCATCAACAGATATTGTTATAATGTCAATTTAAGGAACACTAAATGATCCATGTAATCATATAAAAAAACTAAAATCAAATTTTGCCCTGATGAGATAAGGGAGAGTTGATTGTCATGTTCTCTATATTAATTCTTTATGGTCAACCTTGGAAATATAATTCATCAATCTTTCTTCTATAATGATGGGAAGAAAAGTGACCTTAAGATATAATGTAGAGAATAACTAAAGACTTCAAAATATTATTTTAGATGTAATAGATAAAAATGGATATGTGTTAGAGGAATTCATTCATAGAAAAATAAAAAGCATTATAGAGCAAACTTCTGGAAGGAAACAAAATGTATTATTATTGGAGAGATGGAAACCAGTTCAAATGACTTAAAGTAATAACTTAATAGTGCTTTGATGCTTATAGGAAAATGAGTAGTCAAATATGAAGGGATGGCATGAAAAGGGAACCAATTGATATATTTTGATCTGATCAATCATGTCACTTATGATGGTTTCTAGGTCACAAAGTGGATAGAGTGCAAGGTCTAGGATCAGAAATACCTGAGTTTCAAACTGGCTAACTAAATACCTATGTAGGAATCTGGGCAAGTCACTTAAGTTCTCTGCCTCATTTTCCCCCACTATAAAGTGATGATAATATTAGCATCTATCTACTGAGGTTGTTATGAGGATCAAATGAGATATTTGTTAAACATTTAACAGAATGCCTTGTAAAATTTGTAACATAATTTTTTAAAAGGCAACAATATTTAAAAGTCCATAGTCCATATTAGGCACTTAATAAATGCTTATTTACTCCCTTTTCTCTCTTCCTCAATAAGTAAAAACAAAATCAAATGGCAATTATATTTTTCAAATAACTTCTATGTATTCAACACTTTGCCAAGAATTCTGAGGCTACAGAAGGCAAAAACCTTTAATGATATGCACTTTCAATGAGCTTGTATCTGTTTAAGAGAACAAGAATAATACATATGAGTATCATTTAAGAAATAACTTAAAGGTACCTTGGTGGCATGACAGATATAACGTTAAACCTAGAGTAAGGAAATCTGAATTAAAGTCAAAACTCATACATGTCTAAGTTGTGAGAACCTAAGCAAGTCGCATAAGTCATATTTGACTTGATTTTTTCAACTACTAAAAGGGGATCATAATAGCACTTCTATTATATTAGTTCTTAAGATAGTAAGTAAAATTTTATTCATTTGAAATCACTGCTTCTGAGACACTATCTGAGATTAGAAACTATCTTTCTTTGATATTTGTATCCCAGCCACTAACCACAGCCCCTTTGTACATTGTAAATACTCAACAAATGCTTCATTCATTCATTGATTCATTCTACCATTTATTATGTCTTTTAATAATTTTCTCAGTTGAAATTATAAGCAGAAAGAAATTTCCTTTAGTTTATTTCTAAATTAAGAGATTTTTGTATTCTAAAGGATATTTTAAAGGTCAATATATGCCAAAACAAAGTAAATAATTATTTAAAGTCATTTATTATAATGCCCTTCTAAGCTAGTTTTGGCAACTTATTCAACTCATCTGCTTTTATGTTCCGTATTCTCTAATTACGCCTATTTTTCCTGTTATTGGGTAAGTTTGTGATTCTAGTAAAAAATGGATATGTGATTCATATCCATTTGGATGCCATTTAGAAAACAGCTCTAGAGGAAATTGGTCTGAACTTCAAACAGTATTATCTATTATAGCAAGACCCTTTCAGAAAATTTGATGCATTTGTATAGAAAGAGATACCTAGAACATGTTATTCAAACTGTAATTAAGTCTTATATGTTCAAGAAATATTGGGATAGTTTCCATGCAAGGCTTTTGAAAGATAGCTGGATGCATGGCTGCCTGTTGATCCCAGGACTAACATTCCCATGAAGGGAGCCTAGAGATTGTCTTGAAAGCCTTGTGGATATATCCTTGTACATTTTATTTCCTCAGATAAGATATTTGATTGTCTTTCCCTTTTTCAAGTTAGGTGATCATTAATCCCAGATGGTTCTTTTTGTGTTTATGTGTATTCAGAGTATTGGGGCTCCTTTAGGAAAAAAGGTAAAGAATGAATTATTTCATTCACTCCAGAACTCTAGTAAGGGATTATAAGTGGTACAACTAGAACCCATATATTCTAAATCTAGGACCATCATTCTTTCCATTCTCATGATATTTTTTATTATTACATTTCATAGCCAATTGACACCAGACTAGATAATCTATGGGAGAATCAGAGCATCATAATCTCAGTTTCCTCAAATCAATGGATAAATGTTGTTATCCTCCATTCATTTTTTTCTTACCTGAAGAGTGAGGGGAAGATTTCCTGTCCACACAATATCCCCAATCCTTGTGAGCAGAAGCACACTTGTTCCATGGATCCTTTAGAATACCAAACTTTTCCTCAGAGAAAGGGTCAGGGTGTTGATTTTTTAAAAAATTATTATATGTGTAAGAGCAGTTTGCAAAGGCAAGGATGGAACATTGAATGAAGAAATGATTGACACAAAGAGACCATTGGTAACAGAGGATCATGGGAGAAAAGAATAGACCTGGGGGAATTCCTAAAAGAACTTGAGGCTTTTGAGCTGGGATATCAAGGCGGTAGGAAGGACTTTTCCTTGCAGAGATCCTGTCATGAGCCAGCTGAGGATTTACAAGTGACTATCCCTGGGACTTCACCTGAAGATTATATCTACATCATTGTACCTCTGAGAATGCCTATCAAGGGTGTCAAGTCTCTTCAGACCTGTGGGGCTCTTGGACTCTCTGACAGAGAGTCTGACTCTCTCTCCCTGTCTATTGTATTTGCTTTACTATTCCTTGACCCTTCTAATATTTGATTTAGCATAAGAAATAGCAGGAAGCAAAGGTGAAACTCTGCCAGGCTCTGCATCTGACAGAATTAAGGACCTTTTGTGACATAGATAATAGGGACCCCAGTATCTTCAGTCCAACTCCCCACTACATTATATCCAACATCTATTAAATATATTCAAATTGCAGTCAGGTATTTTCTTGAGAATTATTCAAAGGAGCTTAGAGGGAGTTACTCAGTGAAGTAGATAACTACCAATAACTAGTGTTGACCAAGACCCCTCCCCCACTGAGTCATCAGACGCAGGGAAGCTTATCTTTCTGGCCAATTCATGCAAGGGAATTTGGGGGTACCCTTTCCATAGCTGGATAGGGGAGACTTCCTTTCAACTCCCCATCACTGACTTATAACAGGGGAACCCCATTTTCCTTAGTAACACTTCTTGATATCACAGCCCAGAAAGAATGAATGAGTGAGCATAGTAGGAGTCAATCCACCTGGAAATCTACTCTTCTCCACTTCACTTTGCTCATCAATTGTAGCCTCCATCTAGCTCCACCAGATCCTCAATTACCACCCCTAAAGAAGAATTAGTTACAGTTTCATAAATAATCCTTACATCTATAAATTCTAAGGTCTTTATATAGGTGATTATATTTGTGATGTATATAGAAACATATCACTACTATTTTATATATGAAGTTGAGAATTGCATAGGGTGAATAATTTGCAAAATACACAGGTAGTCAAAGGATCAAATGGAATTTAAACTTGGGTCTTTTGCTGCTAAACCTAAATGTTTTGTTAGGTAATAAATAATGGAAACTGGGTCTATTATTCATTCCATTATGATTTTTCATCATTTTAACTTCTTAACTGATAAGTCAGGCACTAGAAGCCTGAATTTCCAATTGATATCATCTATTAATA
The DNA here is from genome assembly GCF_027887165.1 of Monodelphis domestica. Taxonomy (NCBI): domain Eukaryota; kingdom Metazoa; phylum Chordata; class Mammalia; order Didelphimorphia; family Didelphidae; genus Monodelphis; species Monodelphis domestica. The sequence continues at coordinate 118,829,889 of NC_077232.1, read as the reverse complement.
GTCTCAGGAATGTAACCTGATTCTGCTAGTGACCTCACAAGCAGAAGGAAATGGATGAAATCTAAGCTGCTGACTGTTTCATTATAATCGCAAATATTGATTGTGTCATGAGTAATCCAATGATTATCCAAGAATAATAGGTATTGAAATAGCTCTTCCAAAGGCACATAAGTGTTTAATAAATACTTTTTGATTTATGGTATTCCATAATTGAAAGAAACTATAATTCATAGTTTATAATAGAATCATATCATGGCCCTTTCAGGCTAGATTTGGGGGTTCTAAAACTTTTCCCTGCTGCTTCTTCTTACCAGTTACATAACTGGATAGACATAACTGGATGGAAGTTTTATACTATATAATAGAAATACTTTTTTGTCTTTCTTTATTGCCTAAGATAAGATAAAAGATAGAAAACATCAAATTAAAATTAATTAATAAGGAATTTAAAAAGTAAGTTCTTCCAAAGCAAACCCAGGAACTATACAAACATAACTATAAAATACTTTTCACACAAATAAAATTAGATCTAAAAAAATAGAAAAAAGAATACTTGCTCATGAGTAGACTAAATCATTATAATAAAGTAAAAATTCTTCCCAAATTAATCTATTTTCTTACATATCCATTAAATTGCCTAAAATAATTTCATAAAGATAGAAAACATAATGACAAAATTAATCTAAAAGAATAAAAGGCCAATAATATCAAAGGGATTCATGAAAAATAATTTGAAGGAAGATGTTCTAACTTTACCAGGTCTCAAACTATATTATAACATGGCAGTCATCAAAACAATTGTGTAACAGTTAAGAAAAATGTAGTGTATCAGGAACTCAAAACATAGCAATAAATGACTACAATAAGCTAGAGTTTGACAAGTCCAAAGATCATATAAAAATTATTAAAAAGTGTTTCTACATATTATTGAGAACATAATTAAAAAATTAGAAGCATCAGCTGGATTCCAAATGAAGATTGAAATATATTCTTCACATTATTTCTACCATGAATTTTTCATACAAGTAAGCAATATATCTCTTGTTTTACAATATGAAGAACAGGGAAATATATATTATCTGATAATATATGTACAGCATATATCACATTATCTGTCATCTCAGGAAGGGGGGAAGAATTGGAGATAGAGAACATAGATTTCAATGTCAGAAATGTCAGAAATTAATATTAGAAATTGAAATGAGATTAATTCACATGCAATCTCAAAAAAAAGGACCAGTAGGAAAAAAATAAAATATGATTCTTAAAAAAATAAGTTCTTTTATTTTGGTGATTAAAACAAAATGATTAATACAGAGAATAGAGACACAATAATTTCCTTGGATATGTGTCCAAAGTACAATACAATTGTGAGCCCAGAGATACATTATTAGAAGTTATACATTATAGCCTTTTTCTATATATACGTAGGGAGACAGACAGAAACAGATAGAGGCAAAAACAGACAGATTAGAAGCTAAATTGTCAAATCTTCTTATTTTTATATACAAGGAAACTGAGACCCAGAGAGGTTAAATGACTTGCACATGATCAGCAATATTAATAACTGTTAGGGACAGTCTGAATCCCTAACTTGTAATGCAGTACAGACATTAGATCTAAATTTTAGATAAGAAAAAAGTATCTTGATATTTCTAAGCTCAATTGGGATATGAAGGCATAAATTCTAGGACACAATGGTGTTTCAGAATGAATCATATCACAGACTTTATGTCTAAAATGAATCTTAAATATAATTAAGTTCATCACACTCATTTTAAAGTCTAGGAAACTGATGTTCAGGATAGTTTATTGGTTTACCAAACATCCTACTGAATAAGTAACAAAGCTAGCAATCTATAACAAGTCATGACATAATCAAAGAACATGGGAGCTGAAATGGACCTCAGAAGCAATCTGAGCCAATGTATACATGAAATAAATCCTCATTATCCTCTCTCTCCAAATCAAGTTCTAATTTCACAATGCCATACTATTTTTCTACATTAAAGGAATTCATTGTTATAGTGAAAGTCCATATACATCACAGTCTAATGGAAGATGCAACTTAACTCAATATAACCTTTTTTTCTAAAAGGATTTTAAAGCATCTCAAAAAGACTGGATTGATCTGTTTCTTAAATTTATAATCTCGAGGCATGTCATTGTGCAAGCTTAAATCAATGGATGTACAGAATTGTAAAGTCAGCAAAGCAGAAGGCCACAGATAGATTAAGTACTCTCACCATCAATGTCCTATCTTTGGCTACAGCTTTGAGGTCAATGAACAGAGCAAGAAGGTTAATTTCACTTCTGTACGAACAAGGTTCATTCTAAGTCCAGAATAAATTTCACTCTAGCCTATTTTATGTTTCCTCTGGGCTTTGCTGAATCAAAATCATCTCTAGGGTCTTTTTAAGCTGTATAGAGATAGCATATCAATCAAAAACAGTAAAAATAGCTTTTAAATACTCAACAGAGACAATTTAATATTAAAATTAATAATTTTTGCTAGAGGGAGGAAATATTATTATAACAAAGGAGGAACATCTGGTAATCCTATAGATCCATATTTGCTCTTCCTCAGGTTTATGTTGTATTTCATACATAATCATATAAATTAATGAAGACTCTGCCCTGTAAATTATGCAGGATTAAATAGGAATATGGGAAATTCTTTTGAGATTTAGAAGAAATAACACAAAAGTAAATCAACAGAATGAGATCAGGTATATAACATTGCATTGGTGTTAGGAGACCATGAGTTTCAGTTCTTTTTTGGAACTCAATTTCCCCAATTTTAGGAAAAGGATTATTAACATTGAAGAATTTTCCAAACCTAATTCTTTGGTTAGGATAAAAAAAAGTGCTACTATAAGATAATTTGGTTTAGAAATTGTTAAACCAATGTGTATTTTCTATTATAAATTAGAATTGCCCCATTTTTGATTAATTCAAGATTTCTACAACACTTTTGATTTTGTATTATTCAAACCCAGTCATATGTAAACTGCCCCATCCATCTCCTTTTGGATTCAAAAAATATAGATAAGATTCTAATAATCATTTAAAAGTAACCTTTGACATCTTGGATTTATTTTACCCAGGATTTAATATAATAATGTTTTTTTTTCATTGAATTGTCATGTCCATATTACCAAATCCCTACTTTACAATAATTGATTTTCAGAATTCACTGATTTGAATGTAAATTTTCCTGCCAAAATATGTACCAATATAAAAGTGGCATATATATTTGAAGAGAAGTAATGAAAGTATATGATTTAGAGGCTGAAGAGAACTTAGAGATCTCATATTGCAACCCCTTCATTTTGCATATTAGAACACTAGTCAAAAGATTTTAATTTCATATGTAATAATAAATCAGAGTCAATATTTCAGGACAGTCCAATTCTCTTGTTCCAACTCCTTCAAATGTAGCATGGTTCACATAAAAAAAAAACAAATTAGGATTTGAATTAAGGAATTGTGTAGGAAACAAGTTCTGGAAATCCTTAGCCACACATCCCCCATGACAATGAATAGCTTATATTAATAGAATTCATGAAGGTTTAAGAATAGTTCATTATACCTTTGAGGGGCGAATCTTACATGTGTCCTTATCCCTATTTAGTAGATGAAGAAATTAAAGTTCATGAAGGTAAGTGACTTGATCATAGTCACATATATAATTTGCATTAGAAGTTGGATTTTAAATGAAATCCTTTCTCTTCAATTTTAGAGGAATTTTGATTTTATGATGCTGCCATTTTCTCTATTCATATTCAATTTTCAATGCATATAAGGGTTGAGAAGTCTGTATTCATCATTATTTTTCTATACATTTTAGAAATGTTAAAAAAAAACAAGTTGGATTCTGTCTCCCCTTCTCTACATTGGGAATTACTTTCAGAAAACCTTAAAATCTTAATGTTGTGACATCTTTTGTAAACCATCTCGGCAAAACTCATGTTTGAACAAGAATCACTTCTAATATAGATTATCTGAAAAGTAACCATCAAGTAATTATTTGAAAATGTCAAATTGAATACCTCCTCATGCAATCTATTTTTTAATTTCCAATTTTGTCATAATTTTTTCCATCGCTCCTAAATACATTTCTGCAAGTTCCAACTATAACTTAGAAATCTGTGTTCTAGAGTCAAGGAAAACAAGTTAAATCTCTCATGTAGCCATCCTTCAAGTGTTAAAAAGTATTTAAGTCTCCCTGGGCCTCATTTCTCCAGACTGAACATAGTGTCTTTAAAAATCATCAAATATTATATACTCAAGATCTCTCACTGCTATGATTGACCACTTCTGGACAGATTCACTGGTTCAATTGCAGTTCTTCTAAAACAGTGGTTCTCAGATCTAACACAATATCAAAAACTAGAATTACCAGAATAATAATATGTAGTAGAATTATCATCTCCTAGTGATAACAAAGTATAGTGTTCAAATCTGCTAAGCTTTTTTGGGTTCTGATTGTAATCAAACATGTTAGCTAATCTTAATATCATTTCATTTTTGGAAAATAGAAAATGCAAGCCATCTTTATCTTTAATACAAGTCATTGATGATAATGTAAAACAAAACAGATCCAAGCAGAAATGTATGAGGAACTCCATTAAAAGTCCCCTTTCAAGGTGACACAATACATTAACAATTATTCTGTCTGGTCACTCAACTAGTTTGAAACCATTAATTCTATTGTCATCTAGTCTTTGGCTCTCCATATTTTACACATATTTTTATACAGAGATTTTGCCATATATTTTGCTCAGAGCTTTGTAAACTTTCCATACAAAAGTCTCTTGATATGGCAGTATAAATTTGTTAAAAGGAGAATTAACCTAGTCTGGTATGCCATGTTCTAGATGAAACTATTAAAACTGACTTTTCTACTACAACCATTGGCTTTGATATTATGTAACACTGACTATTGTAAACCTTAAAATTCCTTAGACTTATAAATGTTGGAAATTTCACCATTGGGAAATTTCATACTTGAAAAATTTCCTATTGATAGTGGGAACTCTATTGGAATGTGAACCCCATTGGAATGGGAGGTTCCTCCTCCTCCCTTTTTAAGATTACTTTAGGACAGAAACCTTTTTCTGAACAATGGAAAGGGCTTTGACCTATGCTTAAGCATAGAACAGGAATTTCTTTGAGTCATGATTGATTTTAGAATTGATACAATAGAGTCATGATTGATTTTAGAATTGATACAATAGAGATACTTGGAATGACAGAACCAGGTCTTGGAAAATACAATTTCCACCCCACTCACTCCTAACAGGATTTAGGAAGGGCTGCAGCAAAGGATCAAGATTTAATTATTGAGAATATGACCTTCAACAGACATGTGCAAAGCCACAGACCTCTGGGTGGTCCTGGGTTAAGCTAGAGCCACCATTGGCACAGGGAAGAGATGAACAGTGATTGGTAGATGTGAGAACTGAGGGGAGGGAACTTGGATGGTTTCCTTAAAGATTGTAAAAAATAGACTCGAATACAGGACTACAATCCCCACAAGCCTTTGCTCCACTCCCCCAGAATGCCTTGTAATCTCACCTGGGCCGAGATCAAGAAGGTATTTAAGCTGATTCAAAGGCTTTTGAGTCTCTCTTGGCTCTTTTTGGACTTCTATTTTGGAGCAGGAGGTCTCTTGCCTGATGTGAGGTTATTTTGTCTAGGCCTCTGGCCTAGGCACATGTTTCTTACTTGTATATTCTTTAATCTTTATCCTTTAATAAACCTCTAAAAAATATAATACTCCTTGCAGAGAGAAACTAATTTCTACCTGCCTCAGTGTACCTGTCTCCCCTAAATTTTAATCTTTACTGTTTGGCGACCCAGATGGGACAAAAAAACTCAACCTTCTGAATTCTTTTCTGATCTTTAGTTCAACTTTTAATAGCTAGTACCTAAAAAAAATTTTTTTTGAGCCATATTTCTCTGGCCAAGGTTTTCTATCCTCGCAAAGCTGCTACAGGCTCCAGACCTGCTGCCCACCCCACCTGGCTCAGCCCTGCCGCTTCCTGCCTGCAGCCTGCTGCCCTGATTGTCCTTACCTGGTACCTGGTCCCGGCCTTGCCCACCCCCGCAGCCACTCCTGCTCCTGGCCTCTCACTGGCCGGCTGCCTGCCTATTTCTGCGCCCCAGACCCTCGAGCACAACCCCAGTTGGCTCATCACCCTGATCCTTGGAGCAGATCGCTCAGGACTCATTGCGACAAGCTGGTAACAGTATTGGCCACATGGGCAGAGGGGAGAGACGAGAGGGAAAGGAGATCGGGTAATTTTCCCTTAGGCTAAGCCTCCATGTGGTTGGGGGTATTGGCCACAGGGGTATCAGAGAGGGGAAAGAGAGAAAAGACTAGAGAGAAGAAACAGATCTTTTCAAACAGAAACCTAAAAAGCAATGGGTTTAAAAGGATTTTTTACTCTTCTGGCAATTTCATTGATTTTACCTGCCTGTCAGGGAGCAGACTCAGCCCAAAGATTCAACTTTAACTTTGGGGAGGAATATGGGTGGCCCAGCAAACTGGAAGCCAGGCCCAGAGACGGGAGGTCTCTAGTTAAAATCTGGCCTCAGATGCTTCCCAGCTATGGGGCCCTGGACGGAGCCCTTGAACCCCATAGCCTAGCCTTTACTACTCTACCTTCGGACAATAGACATTTAAATGGATAATTAAAAACAAACAAACAAACAAACAAAAACAAACCCCAAGGAACTTTGAAGAGACTAAAGGTTATATTCTAAGGCATTTCAAACTCCAATGGTTTATAAAAATTTCTGTATTTTATTGCATTTTTTGTTATGGTTTAACTTTGTGATTTTAAGTTCATATATTACTGGATTCAATATTATTCTGATGAACTGAAGGTTGATTGAATTTATTTTGAATGTACTGAGTTTTAAAATTCTGTTGTTTTTCCCCTATAACTGTGTTGAACAAATATTATTGTGAATAAGCCCATATATGAAAAAACAGCTTTTTTTCTATTTTGCTGAGGATAGATGGACTTCAGAACTGGTTATAATTGTATTAACAACCTTTGGAAAATTTAATGTGCTAAATACCTCAAATGATTTGATTTTAAGGGTTTTTTAAATATGATTTTTGGAATTTTTTTAACAATCTAGTTATTTTTGCCTGCCCCTACCATGAGCTAAGGCCCATTCTAGTAACTGAAGTGAAATTCATTTTATAAACCAAAACCTTCCCACATGTGAATGGAAGTTGGGCAGTTAATCTTAGGGCATTTGTATCCCTATAAGCCTCCAAGAAAAAGGAGCACCCCTTTATTTATGCTCTTCAGCTCACTATTATACTTCTACCAGAATGATATATAGATTTCTTGATTATGTTCTAAACCGAAGATGAGTTTTACTTTGTTTTAAAAAATATGTTTAAATACCAAGGTTGAAGGATTGCTATGTTTGTAAAAATTGTGACAAATGTCCATCAATTCATAGGTTTTAAAAATGTCATACAGCAACTTATGTGAAATATGAAAGTGTGTTTGTTTGCTATTGTAATTAATTGGGCTATTGAGAATTTTGGGGATTTTGATTTCTACATATTTGTACTACTGTATTTTTAAAGATGAAAAAATTGTTAACCTTGTTCAATTCATTTGCCTTCTACTCACAGTGATCATGGCCAGATACAAAGAGGAAATGGATCTCATTTTTTGGTGAGAAAGCCTTGTATTTTATATTTTCTTAACTGACAAAGTGTCAATGGTTATAAGCTATGTTTTTGAATTTTTAAAAGCTCTTTTATTAATATATATTTCTTGATGTGCAATATACTTTTTTTTCAGTTTTTTATTATTTTTCTCTCCTTTTTATATTTGAAGCACATGTCACCAGTATTAAGATTTTCTTTAACCTTTTGATTTTTAAGTTTAAGATATATTTGCTAATACATGCCCTAAAAGGCTTGTGACTATAAAAATGATGCCACTAATTATTTAAATAAATTATGGGACTTTGCTTAATCATTCTGTCTGATTCCAGGACAAGAGATACACACAAGAGCCATTGCACAGGACCAAAGAAAGGCCCATCTAGGATGGATTGATGCACTTCTAGGCCAATACAAAGGTCTTGAACCTAGTGTGAAGACTCAAGGTTACTATGTTTAACATGTGTTAAGACATAGGCTTTCCTTGTATCCACACTCACCCTGAAGATACTCACAGAGGAGTATCCCCGAAACCTTGGCTTCTATAATCTGGTCCCTTCCTTTTCTGCCTCTCATAGTGTGGTACCTTTCTGTAGTCCTGGCACTGACTGGGTAAATGCATCATTACTTAGATCATTTTGATTGGGCCCTGATTGAAGGACCTGTTATAGATATATTTTTCTTCTACTTGGAATTTTTACACATAAGACTTTGATAGTCTATATTTTCATCCAGAAATTTTTCTTTTCTTTTGGATTTTCTGATGTCTTTTTAATATCTCTTGCCAATTCATTCATATACCTCATACCTCAGCCATGGATCCTTAACTGATTCTGAATCTTTCAATCACCCACAACACGGGGGAATGCAAAAAATATCATTATTTAAATTGCAAAGTTTAAATTCATTTTGAGAAGAATTTTAGGTAAAGAAGATGCTACCTCTCTGAATCCAGAACTGAACTGTTGGAGAAGCCACCATGAAGAAGCCTCCAGACCACAAGTTGCACAAAATTGAACTTTGGGTGTGGTTGATTGAACATTTATTTGTATGTATACTTTTATGCCAAAGGGGACTGCCCCCTAATGGCTTTTTGTCAATGTGTTCAGCAATTATTGGTTTTATTATTTTTTCTCTTATCCTAACGCTATTGTAATCTTTTAAGTTTATTATGTTTTTATGATCCTTTTGGGGAAAAATTAATTTTTCCAAAAATGATCATCGAGGGATTGTAAAAAATAGACTCAAATACAGGACTACAATCCCCACAAGCCTTTGCTCCACTTCCCCAGAATGCCTTGTAATCTCACCTGGGCCGAGATCAAGAAGGTATTTAAGCTGATTCAAAGGCTTTTGAGTCTCTCTTGGCTCTTTTTGGACTTCTATTTTGGAGCAGGCGGTCTCTTGCGTGATGTGAGGTTATTTTGTCTAGGCCTCTGGCCTAGGCACATGTTTCTTACTTGTATATTCTTTAATCTTTATCCTTTAATAAACCTCTAAAAATATAATACTCCATGCAGAGAGAAACTAATTTCTACCTGCCTCAGTGTACCTGTCTCCCCTAAATTTTAATCTTTACAAGATAGATGGGTCTGAGGACTGAGGGGGGTTGGTTGGAGAGGTTTTTGGTCTGAGAGGTGGTGCTTTGAGAGTTGGCTCTGAAGGAAGCTGGAGGTGGAGGCCCTGAGACTTTTTCTCCATTTTGGTCACGTGAGTAATAGGGACTGATCTCCTTTCTTTGCCTCAGCTATCTAAGGGCTTGGGCCTTTTGGCCCAGCCAAAACAGAAGGGGTATTTAATCCCTATTCCCTTCTCTCCCTTTTCTCTCTCCCTCTCTCTCTCTATCTCTAATTCGTTTCTTCCTCCTGTTTGTAATTAAACTCTATAAAAGGTTGACTGCTGACTTGAGTTTTCATTTAGGAATTACATAGCTGAATTCCTTGGCGACCTTAAATTAATATATATCAGTCTTTTAAAGGGATTTCCTTGTCACACTACCCTGCACCCAATGTCTGAAGTCCAGGTGTGTTACATTCCATTGCACCCCCAGGGTTGTGACTGGATTTTCTGCAAATGGCTTCAGTCTCCACCCATGATGTTCCTTTAAGTAGAGGAGTCTCATGAACCTCAATTCCATTTAGTCAATAACAGATTAGATTTTGCAAAGGAATATTTATTTCAAATGGTATAATGATAAATATGAAAATGTATTCTTTAACATGTGGGAATTAATTTTCTTCCCCCATATCACCTTATTCTCTGTTGAGAGGAAGGGGATAAAGTTTAGAGCTTAGTTAATTCTTATATAGCATAGTTTCAATTCCAACTACAAAATCCCTCTACAGAATCAATTCCCAAGTACCCTGGCTTCTCTGGGCTTCCTGACCAGGCTGTCAGGTCACACCATTCTGCATGCTATCCTGGCCATGAGTTTGTTCCATGGCACAAACTCTGGATCACATGGGGGATCAATATTCACAACTGAAACTGAGAAAGAAAAATAAAACCAAACAAGACAGATACCCCAGCCACAGGGCCAAGAAGAAGAAAGAAGGGGAGAGGTTTCCCCACTCCTGCTTTAGTACATAATTCCCACTCTGTGGATGAACTCTGATCCTTAACTCTTGGCACTACAGAAAAGAACACAAAAGCAGAGAGAAAGGGAGAAAGAGACAAATACAGAGAGACAGAAAAAGCTACTGAGAGAGATAGAGAGAAATAGGCAGAAAGCAAAAGTGGGATGCGGAAAAAGATAAAAGAGACAGAGAGACAGGCAGAAAAAGAAAGAAAAAGAAAGGAAGGAAGGAAGGAAGGAAGGAAGAAAGAAAGAAAGAAAGAAAGAAAGAAAGAAAGAAAGAAAGAAAGAAAGAAAGAAAGAAAGAAAGAAAGAAAGAAAGTAAGGAAGGAAGGAAGGAAGGAAGGAGGGAGGGAGGGAGGGAGGGAGGGAGGAAAGAGGGAGGGAGGGAGGGAGGGAATAAAAAGGAGAAAACAGACAAATAAAGAAAAGACAGAAAGAAATCTAATTCAGATAATCAGGAAAAAATGGAGAAAAACAGACAGAGATACATGCAAACAGAGAAAGAGAAAGACAGACAAAGAAGGAGAGCAGTGAAGAGTGAGACAAAGTGAGGGAAAAAGAAGTATTAAAAACATGTTTCCTGCTCTCACTAGTAAGGAGAAAGGAGGTTCCTCAAACTCATATATTTGAAAAATATAGGACTCAGAGTGCCTCCCATTTAGGTGATATAGGCATGCCTTTAGAAAGCTCCTTAAAATATATATTCCAGAATTTTGTCAGAAACCAAAGTGAAAGTCACTGCTTTATCATATGCAGGTTCTTCTTTCTGTTTTATTTGGAAAAATAATAGATAATTTACTTTTTCTTTCCTCTTCTGCTTTTCAGGATCTTTCAAAGATTACTGACAGCAGTTCAAAGATTATATAGAGCATTTCTTCCAAGAGTGTAGCATATAGTTCATCTAGACCTGGTGAAGTGAAATCAAATTCTCTTACCTCCTTCTCATATATCTTGTGTCAGCTAACTAAAATCCATCTTTGTTCTGGACTTTCTAGTAAAAAGATTTTTGTGCTTCACACAGAAAAGAGAAGTAAAGTAAGAGTATAACATTTCTTCTCACAGTTATCTATCTATATCTACATATGTATATATGTATGTATGCATATGTATCAGTATATATACAGGAGCATATATTTACCCATAAATACATACATACATGGGATTATATGTGTATTCATATATAATCAATAAGAAATGTGTATTATGAAATAATAATAAAAAATAAGCAGTAGCTTTAAGGACATTTAAAGGGGATAAATATAAAAAATGGACAAATATTTAAGAATATTTATATTACAAGTGGTACTCCAGACAAATTCTTAAGATAAACAAAAAATAAATCTATTTTCACCTTTTTTGTTGTTGTAGCCTTTTTCTAACAAACTTTGTGATACTCTAAGACTGTCCACTTCCTATCTTATTTTCATACCCTAGTCATAGAAAGTGTTGTTACAAAAAATACCAGGCTTTACTTAGTTTTCTGAAGATCCTCTTTTAATAATTATAAAAATCCTTCATTTAAGTTACCTGATGAACTTTTATCTATAAAAATAATGGGAAAGAATTTGGGCCAGAAATATGGATAGACAGGTAAGTGGAAAGAGATATTTGAGAGAAAAAGTACTTTGTAAATTAATTTCTCCATGGATATTTTCACTTTCGAATTTCTTTTTATCTTCTTACATTCTCTTTTAGTATCAGTTCTGAGGTAGGATAGTGACAAGTAGTGTTAGTTGATTTACCCAAGATTATACAGCTAGGAAATGTCTAAGTCCAGATTTGAATCCAAGATCTCCTTACTCCAGACCTGGAGCTCTATCTACTATATTATCTAGCTGCCCCTCCTGGCTTATTTCCCTATAAATGCTCTTGAGTAGCATAAGGATAGAGGATAAAGAGTTAGCATCAGAATCAGAAAAACCTGGATTCAAGTCCTAGGTCTGATATATCATATTTTTATGATCTTGGTCAAACCAATGAAGTTGTCAGTGCCTCAAGGCAATACTCTAAACCTATGCATTGTATTTGTTAAAGTTGTTTTTATGTCTTGTTAGAGGGAATTCCACACCTAGAAATCCATACATGCATGAAGTAAAAAATTTAAGACAAAACAAAATGCAACCTGGTAGCTTTGAGATCATGTACAAATAATAAACAGAAAAGGAGGGTCCTTGTATATATAATACAGAATCAACAAACATACTTTGGTTTACACAACCAATGTGTGCTTGAAAATTTTGAGTTAAAGTTTCTCTATAAAATCCTTTTCCAAATATAATTTCATTTTAATTTAAGAATTAAATTTGAAAGGGAAAGGGGAACTGTGTAGAAATGATGTATATACATAGGCAACCCAACCCACTGACAAACTTATTTTTTTAAAACATGTACTGAGAACTAAGGATAAGTAACAAAGAAAACCTAATCATGGCATGGTGCTGAAAGAACAGGGTTAGAAGTATTAAAACTCCTAATGAGCTGAATCTGGTGAGATAATCAATGGATATTTTCAAGATGGTTTTAGGGTTATATTTGGGAAAAGAGAAGGCTCAGAAAAATATAATATCACTACTTGATTGAATACAAAATGCAGATAACTTAGATGTTCTCACTTTGCTTCTCTTTTCTGTCTAAAGGAGAATGATCTTTGCTAGAAAGGCCAGACCAAAGATGGATTTTAGGGAGTTGACAAACAAGATATATGAAGAGGCGATACACAAACTAGACTTCACTTCACTTGGTCACTTGGTCTAAATGAACTGAAAAGAAATGAAAGAAATGGCCTTTGTGATTGTTGAACCATTGGCTGTGACTTTTGGAGGAACCTGATTATGGGATGAAGGTTGAAATAAAATAATTGTTTTTATTGCATATTTTAGAGAGGATAAGAATGAATTAATACGTTATGGATAAGTCAACAATTGTTAGGAACATAGTATGGCAAAAGTTGGTATGGTTGTCACTAGAGAGTTATTAAAAATACACAGAAACTAAAATGTTAACATGTGTATGCTTTGAAGTATAAGTATTTATATCTAATACACACAAATATATGACTTCAAAAACGTATTTATTGAAATAAATTCAAAAAATTATCCAGCACCTATCATGATGTCTGGAAAATTTTAGGAACTTAACAAAGACTTCACAAACAATTTTGTGGGGGACAATATGTGTGCTCTCCTCTCTGTAAAAATATAATCACAGGAGGACTAGTATTTCCTAACATAGTGATTTGGAACTGGTACATTTTTTCATGGGTCTCAGTTTATTAATATTAAAATAGGGTGGGGAGACAGTGTAGATGACCAGTGGGTTTAAAGAAATCTTTGGGTTTTTTATCAAATGATTTTGTAGGAGTTTCTGACTAATTGATATAACCAGAATTTGATCAGAGATGCCCTTACTTTGACCAACAAATTTTGAGAAAAGATATTAAAAGTCTTTTATTTTAAATTGATAGTCATGATAATAATAGTTATCTTTTGATCAAAATAGGAAAGAAGGGGGTATATGTAGATATTTGATATTAACATGAAAACATTTATAAAAATATATTTGGATTTCAGACGAATCTCATGAACACTCCAACACAATAATCTGTTTTGAGAGAAATCAAAAGTATTATGAACTCATTTCATTAGAGGGCAGAAAAGGAACCAAGAGGCTTTTTGAATGTAGCCCCAATTAGATGAAACTATTATTCTTTAGCATGCTGTGTTTCCCATTAGGTGGTTATCAAAAGAAAAATACCAAAGGAGTTCAGTAGGATATGAGATTGATTACAGACTGATTCAGCAGTGCAATCACTAGCTGGTACAATCTCAGCATGAAGGAATTCCTGGAGAATTGACTATCTGATAGCACTTTGGAGAAGCGAAAAAATCAAACAATGTTCAGCATGTAGATTGGCTTAAATTGCATTAAACTGGAAAGGATTATATCACAATATGCCATCCAAGAAGAATGAGTCTAAAACATCTCATTTCCAATGGAAGCTCTATGTCAACTCCATAGTAACACCTCATTTGGAAGAAAAAAAGGCAATATCATGTTTAATAGAGGGGAAGCGCAACTTTTAGTTACAATATGAATTTTGGCTTTCTTATGTAGGATGTAAGGCAAATAATTAATGAATATTAAATTTCCTGAAGATGATAGGATGAAATTTAATTCAGGAATTTTAGGGTTCATGTCCCATCTCACATAGCTTCTAGCTATGTAACCATGACCGAATTACTCAGTCTCTCTTGTCAGTAAGTCAATAGGTCACAATCATGAATTCTGTCAATATCAATACCAATATAATGCCCAAAAGAAAGGCAATCCAAATACTCAAAGACTTTATATTTTAAAAAGGAAATACAAAATGTAAAAGAGGAAATAGAAGGGAGAAAAGCAATATCAGTGAAGAATCTTGATTGTGATCATGATTAGTCCTGTACTTTCTTCATATTTGAATTAATTTTTTTTAAAGAATGCAATAATGGAAAATACATTCTACAAAGTTTACTAATTTTTATCAAGAGATATAATCCATATGGATAAATAAACATGAAATACATGAATGAAGAAAAAAATAAAACACACAAAACACAGGAAAACTAAAAAAAAATGCTGTGGAAGCCTGCTGCCTCCTCATCTAGGTTTTTATGTAGCTATATGAGAGAAAAGGGCTCTTTCATACATAGCATATATGAAATCTGATTACCTACAGAAGAGTAAATGGAGGCAAAGAGGATGAAATACCAGAGGTCAGATAATCCCATGACTCCTTTCCTTGGGCAGCAATAACATGACTTAGAAAGAGAATCAGGACAGTATATATTCCTTTTAGTCTCTTGGTAAAGAGATGGAACATTACAGTCATTTAAATAAATTTTGGAACTTTTTCATGCATACACACACATATAATTTGCAATTTCTAAAGCCTAACTTTGAGATTTACCTCTTTTAATATGAGGATATTTACAAATCCTTTGGTTTTATAATCATTCTTTCTAAATAAACTTTGATTCAGAGATTCTCATTGGAACTTTGAAGCTCAGGTTTATGGAAACTGCCATTTGGATTATGAATTTTAATATATAGTAACATGTGACTAGCATGTCTCTAATGTTTTTTTTTATGTTTTCCAATCTCTATATGGAAGTCACTTAGTCAAAAACAAAATGTCAACAGAAAATATTTCTTGAATTAATACTAGGATAAATTTAGCTATGGATGTGATAAAATGTGATCTGATTTTGTTAATTCAGAAAATTTATTGGTAAGTCACTGAAGAATTTGATCTAATTTACAACAATCTTGGAAATCCAGACTCAAACGTATTTTCTGTGGCACTAAAAATGTTGAAAGTGACATTATAATTTTTAAGAGATTAACTGATTGAGAGATTGAATTAGTCGAATTTGCTTTAGGATATGAGTTTGAATATGGGAAGTTAATGTAAGGTAGAGAAAGTTTTTGGTTGTAAAAATTCTCAGTAAGCATAATTGAAAAACATGGTGCTTAATGCTTGTTGAGCTAATGATAGTATTTAATTTATGAAGCTGACCCAATATTTTTATCAAGAATTTTCCTTTTTAAAAAAAGAATGCTCTTTTGCCAGTTATGGATTTTGATAAATATACATTCTGACCTAATTGTTATGTGTCCCAGAAAACACATAATTACCTAGTTGATCCTCATAGAAGCAAAGAGCTAAGAGACTATAAGAGCAGAATGTTGGATATATTTTTGGATGTACTTGCTATCATAAAAGATTTTACTTATTTTATCTTTTGAAAGAGTTCAAATCTGGGATGGGGTAGAGGTAAAAGCATACATAGAAATGACAATGATGTTAAGAAAGAGGAGGTTCAATAAAAAGTAATTTAAATATTTATTCAACTAATATTTTTTTACTTAAAATTATAAAATAATTTAAAAAATATCACTTCCCTTTCGTTATTTTTCTACTTTTTTATTATTAAAAAAGAATTTATTCTTTTCCATTTCCTACCAGCTAAATTGCTTTTAGACTTGTCCATCATACCTTCTTTCTTCAGGAATTTCTTTATTGAGAAGTCTCATTATACTGCAAGTGTAAATTTTACCTAGTATTCACAGCTCATCAATATCCTCTGCTCCTCTTATTGGATCCTTCGACTGGCATAAAAGGCCATAGACTCTAGCAGCTGTATTTAGAGAGACCTCAGCATACATTTTCTCTTTATTTCCCACCAGTTACATTGCTTTTAATTTCTTTGGAACTATTTATCATTGCCCTGGTCTGGGTAACTCCCACTCCCAAACTAATTTTTTTCACCTTCCTTCCCCTTTTAGATTTTTAAGCTCTTAAATAACAGTGATTGACCTTATTTTCACTTGTGTTCATAAACCTACCACTCAACACAGTGCCATGCACAATATAGGCCCATAATAAATGTTTTTTTTTTTTTTGTCAGACTGACTCTGTTTATTAAAAAAAAAAAAAAATCTGTATCTGTATTGAAGGCCTTTTCAAATTCCCTTTCCTGAGTAGTTTAGAGGTGGAATAACAAAAGTAAGCAATATATAGTGAGGGATATCCATCAAAAAGCATTGGTTTCCAAAAGAGCTTTTTCATATGGAAAGATGGTTGTTCTAACTCAGATATGAGTCATGAACTGGTGCCAAAGAGAGCCAGAATTTAGAGTGACATTCACGTTAGTAAATCAAAGATCTGGATTTGATTTTTGCCATCATGGAGTCAAAACAGTGGGATACTAGAATTGAAAGATAATCTTAGTCATAGTGGAGAAAAAGTAGTTAATATGTAGGTTCTGATAAAATATTCTACAAAAAAGTAGAATATTTACTTCTTTCGTTTTTCCCATCCAATTACTTCTTCATAAATTTGACAATTTAAATTCCTTAACATAGAGGTCTTGTTATATAATTATTTGAAGCCAATATTCCTTATATCATCCATACCAAAAAAAAAAAAAACTGTTTCTCCCCTTTAATACTCAAATACCACCTCAGCTCCTTAAAGAGTATATAATAAATAAATAAATGTTTGTGATTGTCTAAACAGTTTCCAGAGATACAATAAAATTAAAATGAGGAAAAATATGTTTCAGAAATCAGTTTGAATTAGATAAGTGGTAATTCACTATTAACAAAAATTATGCTCATAAACTTAAATGAAGATAAATAATTCTTTTTCCTGAAGATGTCTAGAGAATAGCAAAACATTGTTTGATTATATTGTTGTTTACTTGACTGACAAAAAAAGTGTTCTGAATTTTGAATACAACCTTTAGTTCTGCAAACAAAGTTGTTTCAAATAGCACAAACTTTCAGAAGCAACCTTGACATTAATTTGATACAAATAGGATACCTCAAAAGCTGTCTCTGTAGAATAACATCCCCAAGGCAATATTAAATCTTTATCTATTAAGTTCAACTCCAATGTTCTTTGTAGAGATTTTGCCCCTAAAGTAGACACCAATAAACAAGACTAATTCAGTCAGCAAGGACAGAGTAACACTGATGTTACCGCCATTCTTCAAAAACTATGCACAATTGCACATTATTATTTTCCTATATCTAGCTTTCAACATAAGTCTTAAGAGCTTGCTTGTCAGCATAATGTGAGCACTGCATCACTAGTCTAGCTACAAATTCTCTTCATGGGAAATAAATGGTGTTTATATTTCCTGTTATTTTTGACCCTTTTTGTACCTGACCTCTATAGTGTAGATTGTTCTAAAGAACATTAGATTTTTTATAGGTGCTACATGTATATGATGAAAAAGTTTGATTCTGAAGTGTTTTTCAACTTTTTTAGAGTTTTAGATACCTTTACAAAAAAAAGAACTATAAATTCAAAGCATGTCTAAACTTTGGGGATTATTGCTTTAGAAAGCAATATGGAATGACAGAAAAACTTTTGGCATTTTAGTCAAAACACTTAGGCCCAATTCTTACTTTCCAAGTTTACCACTTGTGAAATCCAAGGCTTTGGCAGCTAGGTGGTGCAGTAAATAGAGTACCTGGCCCGGAGTCAGGAAGACATGAGTTCAAATACAAGTCTCAGACATATACTAGCTGTGTGGCCCTATTTGTCTCCATTTCCTCATGTAAAATAAGGTGGAGAAGAAAATGGCAAACGACTCCAGTACCTTTTCTGAGAAAACCCCAAATGGGGTCAAGAAGAGTTAGACATGACTAAAATGACTGGAAAACAAGAAAACCTTGGATGTCATGGAATCCATCTGGTCCCAAGTTTGGTATCCTCCTCACTACACATCCAGTATCAGAGAAGATATGTATCTCCAACTACTTCTAGATTATCTGGATTTCTCTTGCTGGATATCTGTGTTTTAGAACATGTTCATTCCATTTTATTTGGAAATTATGAATATTTGCTACTTTTTTATCCATTAAAGTATTACACTTGGAATTTTTAATTGATTATTGTTATGTCAGGACAATTGTAGGTTGTTTGCTCTGTAATAATACAATTTTCAGTACATTTTATTTTTCTTTTGATAGGTTAAATATGAGTGATTAAATTGCATTCCTTAGACCTTCATTAGAGCTCCATGACCAGTTTGCAATTTTAGTTTAGGGATTTGTCATATGTGAACCCTCCACAAAAGGGGAGTTGCTGGTGCATATTTCTAGCCCCTAAGTTGTGTCTTATAAGGATGATGACATGTGGGAATTTCTAGCATTTTCTTTTGTATTCTTCAAGGAAAGCTCACATGCAATTCCTAATTTCTGCATTGTTATGAGAAAATTTTGAAACTTTATTTCCCTAAACAAACCTCCATGACTCTTTTTACTTTTAGATTTTTTTTTCTCTATAAATTGTTGACTGATTTGGTGGTTCTGTTTGGATTCTGAACTTGGACCTTAGATTTTTAACCAGTATTATCTAAAAGTAAAACCTTTTGATTATATTTTGAATGCAATATTTAGCATTGTCAAGCACCTTCAGTTTGCTTATAAAGTGTCCTTTATCTTGACACTGTTTTCTCTCCCCTCTAAAAATCCCTTTACAACTTTCTTTGGCCTCAGCTTCCCTAATTTCATCTTTGATGAAGCTTCATCTCCTCATAAACCCTAATTGATTCCAGCTTCTCTTACTTAGCTCCTTGACTTAAGGCCAAAAATGACCTAGATAAAAGGGCTCCATGTCTCTCAGACTTGGTGGGTGCCTGACACCACATAAGTTGCTATACAATGATAAGTTTCTGGGTAGAGATGAGGAAGTCCAGGTCTAGATTTTTGTATATTTTCTGCATATTCTTGTTGCAAATGTTTGCTGTATTGGGGAAAAGTAAAAGTCAGTTCAGAAAGTATAATTTAAACATTACCTATATTCTATGCACCATTCTAAAAATGCAAATACAAATAAAAGAAAAAGAAAGAAACTGACTTCAAAAAGCTTACATTCTAATTTGATAGATAAATAGAAAAGAAAATAGAAAAATAGAAATGCGGATAAGAATTCCATGTATGAGCACTGTATGGAAAGAAGTTTGAAGAATCAATATTGGAGTCTGTTGAGGCATGAAGCAGTGGATGTCCTGTATCCTAGAACCACAAGAACAAAATAACACATCTTTATTTTCACTAAATTATAATTGAATTTTAATCTATCATTAGAGTTCTGTTTCCAGTTAGGGAATTTTTCATCTAAGAATAAGAGGAAATAATAATGGATTCAAAAGATACTCATAAAAATATTTAAATATTTAGAAAGGGAAGCAGCTGGATAGCTTAGTGGATTGAGAGTCAGTACTAGAGATGGGAGGTTCTAGGTTCAAATCTGGTCTCAGACACTTCCTAGTTGTGTGACCCTAGACAAGTCACTTAACCCTCATTGCTTAGCCCTTACCACACTTCTGCCTTGGAATCAATACACAGTAATGATTCTAAGACAGAAGGTAAGGGTTTAAAAAATAAAATAAAAGTTTAGAAGGTAAAATAGATCAAGAATATGTATAAGCAAAGTACTACAAGCAGAACAAATTTTAGAAAACAGTATATAGTGACTGAAAATGATCTTTAAAAGTTGGAATCTGAGTCATTTTTAAAAATGGTATAAATCCAAGAAAACACAATAAAACATATCTCCTCTCTCAGATTACACAGGTGGGGAGCTACTCAAATTCAGTGTTATGTATCTAGTGAGAAATGGTCACAATAGGAAATGTTTTTTGTTTAATGGTATTTAACTGTTCTTTTTTAAGGGCTAAAAGCCTGGAATCAGGTTGAAATTTATGTGATGTAAAGACAAAAGACATCTTCACTAAAACACAATTTTAATCAATCAACAGACATTTCCTTAGCAGTATTGTAAATGCTAGGTATACAAAAAGAAAAGTGAAACAGTCCAAGTCTACAAGGAGCTTGCATTCTAATGAGAAGCAACATATTAATTAAATCACAAAAACAAATTGAATTCAAGTGAGTTTGGGGAAAATGTAGTAGCAACCAGAAGTAGTGAGGAGGGTTTTGTGTAGAAATCAGTAATTCCAAGTTTCAGAACTGAGCATAATAGAGCCTAGACATAGGAGTTAGCCAAAGCAAAGCTAGACATTCAAATTGGGATCAGTGAATAGGCAAGTATTGTCAAATCCATTTCAGTACATGAAGGAAGAAGAAGAGAAATAGAGCCCTAAAAAAGGTGTAAGATAATTTTGGGATAATTTAAGTGGAAATGTGTATACAGATTAGATTATAAAAAATCATTTTAATTTTTATTAATAACATAGTATTTACCTTTGGAATTCAACAATGTATTAAGAGCTGTTATGATCATATATCACATTTCTACATTATTTAATATCTATGAGACATTTTCCTTTTCCATTCTCTGAACATTTGGATGGTTTCACAATTTTTTAATATAAGTTGTTTTAACAATAGTATAGATTAAATTCCATCCATGACATCTCATACTTTTTAAAGTGTCTATGATTATTACAATTTCTATCACATGCTAGATGTCTTCCTCTAGGAATTTTAACTTTACTTGGAGTAAATATTTGAATTAGGGTTAAGTTCTAAACTGGGCAATGTATTGTTTAACAGTAGTATCAAACTTAAATAGAAATGGGGCCCATATGTAGGAACAACTGTGGCCCTCATGTTGACTTTTTATAAGAGTTCTATCATATTTTTATTTATTTTGATAAACATTTTCACAATAGCTTTTGTTTTTAATCTGGTATAGGATGTACTCAGGAATGCAATAAATTGCATGTTTGAGCCCTCCATTGTACACTACAGAACCATCATTACTATTTATCATGATTTTTTTCATGTAGTCAGAAAGCATTACACATGGTAAATACCAAATGTCACCAAAAATGAAACTGTATTGTAACAGACAGAAAATAGTTACTTACTGATGTTGGAATCATTTCTTAATCAACTGTCTGTGTAGTCAGACTGCCAACTTGTTAGAGAAAATATCAAAGTCAACACATAAATTAGGACAAAGATAAGGAGGAACAGTATTCAGTGATAATGACTTCAACATCACTTATTCAAATAAGCCATTGAAAAATAAAACCAGGAAATGAAATGAAGGGGAAAAAAGGTTAAGATGGAGTATCAACATTTCTTATGAAAGTTTAACAAATACAAATAAAAAATTATTACTAAGAGGCCAAAGAGCTTTGAAATCATCTTAGCTAGTAAACCCTTAATTACTTTCTTAGGAATAAAGATGTGATAGCCAAAGGAAATATTTTAGAATATTAACTATTTTCCCTTGCCATAATTCTTTTAAATATTCAATTATTTTAGATCTATAAATATATGTTTTTCCTTCAAAATATAATATTTCCCTAATTTTCCCAAAATATTTTTTGCTATATTTAAGGCATACTGGTGAGAACAGAGTGATAAATAAGGGATTATGCTATCCAGCTTTTCTCCTTTGATATCATGTAAAATAGTTCATAGGCGGTCACTTTTTTATCTTTTCCTTTTCTATTCTCTCATTCTGTCTATCCAAGACAGGAGTACTTACATTGGGATCTATGGATATATGGATTGCAAACATGCTATATACTTGGAAAGGAAAAAAAAAATATATATATATAATTTTAAACTAACCACTAAATAAAGTTTAATATTTATTTCAATTAATTTTTGCAATATTTTACTCAGTTATTTTTACCATTTTTGAAAAGGGATTTGGAGTTTTCCTCAGATTTACAGGAGAATCCATCAAAAACAAACCAAAGAGGAGAAGCTAGTTGGTTCAGTGGAGTGACAGTCATGCCTATAGATGGGAGATTCACTTCCTAGATGTATGACCCTAGGCAAGTCCCTTAATCCGTATTATCTAGCCCATACTGCTTTTCTGCCTCTGAACCAATACTTAGTATTGATTTTAAGATGGAACTTAAGGGTTTTAAAAAGAAACCAACAAAAAAGTTGAGCTAGCTTGTGTAAGAAGTGAATAAAATCCGGCTCTATCTTACTTTGCTATCTACTACTGCTGGTGTTACTGGGTTAGCCTGAAGCTTATTTAATAGATATTTTCATTCTCTTTTTTTATGGTATTTTGATTACTTGAGATCACAGGGTCCGTGGAAGAACTATGCTGGCAGGTTTCATGTTTCACAGGTCTTAGGATCCTGTAATATTGGATAGGAGATTCAGACTTACTATAGGATATCAAGGAACAATTCAGTTTCCTGATTAACTCAGTGACCCTTGCAAGAAGAACTCACACTTAAACTGAGGGCTAAATTAGCTATCATCTGAAAGAAGCAGCCACCAAATCATACTGCATCTCAGATTGTGAGCCCAAGTCTCAGAGGCTAAACTCAATCTGAAGGGATAGGTAAATTGCAAGATCACAAACCCTCACTTAGCATGATTTAGGTAGAATTATAGAATTTCTGACCTTAAAAGGACATAAGTGACAATCTGATAGTATTTTCCTGAGGGAAAAATTACATTTTATAACATTTGATTATCATCCAGACATAGCTTAAAGACTTTAAATGAGGAATAACCCAATACTTCCAGAGGTATAGCTCTCTGATTGATGATATATGTAATTGGTAAGAAAATTTCTCTCATATCCAACCTAAATTTTTCTTTTTATAGCTTCTAACCATTGTTCTTAGTTCTATACTCAGGGGCCAAGTGTAACAAGTCAAGACCATCTAGGTGACAGTCCAATAATATATGAAGAGAGCTAACATAGTTTCCCAAGATTCTTTTATCATTAAGAAAAACAAGCATCAATCCACAAACTTTCTCACTTCAGTATGCTGAGCAGACTCCTTTGAAGGTGGTGAAACTTATCAATGCCTTTCCAAAGTATATCATGAAGAATGAAATACAACATTCCAGAAATGGAAAACTAGTATGAGTAATTATTCTCACATTTTATACCACTCTTAATTTAGACTAATTTTGCCTTTGGTTTCTTGGTTGTTATAGCCTAATGTTTCCTAATAATGTGCATGGACCCCACTCCAGATCTCCTTTAAAAGAAATACTGTCTATTCATATGCCTTTCCCAATTTTTACTTTTGGAATTGAAATTTTGAGTCTTAACCTAAACTTTTATATTCATCTCTACTTAATTGCATATTTTATAATATCTAGAGTAACAATTTCTTTTAAAATGAGAATATACCATTTATTTTATAAACTATTCCCACCTATCCACTTTATGTAATTTATACAAGTGATAATGATTACATTAATTAGGTCATTGATGACTATATTTAATATCAGCGGGTCAAGTATGAATGCCTGGGGCATTACATTGCCTTATGCTGAATTATTTATTATTATGTTTTGAATATGACTCTTCAATGAGATTTGAATCCTCCTCATAATATTAAATTTAGTTCTTATTTCTCTCTTTTCCATAAGACTATCAAGAGATTAAGTGGCAGCAACAGTCATGGCAGCCAGATCAGACCAAGATGGCAAAGTAGGAAATAATATAGAATCACAAACTACCCTTCAAATGACCACAAAAGAGCAAAATTTCCTCAAAATGAATATTGGAGTGGCAGAACCAACAGAAGAAGGTGCATTCCATCCTGTAACAATGTTGTCAAGAGACAATAAGGAGGATTCATCTCACTGGGATAGGAGAAGGAAGCACTAGAAAAACCACAGGAGGACTCAGACACCAATATAGCAAAAGCAATAGGATAAAGAGAAGAGATGTCTTGTTCTATAGGGCCTTAGCAGGATAAGAGGAGAAATTAGCACAATTCAGAACAAAGAGCAAGAAAGGGAAATAGCTTTGAATAAACAAGTTAGAACAGAGATTAGGTGGAATCTACAATAGGCAAGAGTGGGAAGAACTTGGGCCAATAAGGTAAAGCTTCTGCTGTATTGGGCAGAAGCCAACCCTAACCACTTGAAGTGAATAGATATAAACTTCCATAAAGTAGGCCATAGGCCACCTCTGCAGAGAGCTAAATCTGAGACCTAGACAATGGAGCAGACCCAAAGCATAGAGCAAGCACTAGAGGATATTTGCTCATTCTCAGGAATAGAGGTAAAGTTCAGCATGGAGACAACATGAAGGGAAAAAATAAAGCCCAAATGAGCAAAAGGCTTAGGAAAAAAAATATTCTAGAAGACTCTCTCAACAAGAGAGATGACCAAAATATCAGCTCAGAAGAGAATAGCAATCTAAAAATGAAATCATGAGAAGTCTGAAAGGAAATGTCAAAGAATTTCAAGCACCAAAATGTGTCTTTGAAAGACTCAAGTCAGCTGCCAAATTTTTATGGTGTTTTAACTACAAACAGGAGGAAGAACGTATTAGAGGGAGAGAGAGGGAGAGAGAGAGACAGAGACAGACAGACAGACAGAGACAGAGAGACAGAGAGAGACAGAGAGAGACAGAGAGAGAGAGGAAGAGAGAGAGAGAGAGAGAGAGAGAGAGAGAGACAGAGACAGAGACAGAGAGAGAGACAGAGACAGAGAGAGAGAGAGAGAGAAAGAGAAAGAGAGAAGGATAAGGGAGAGAAGGAAAGAAGTTTAACCCAGACCCACTCTGGCTCAGGCTGAGCCAAAGCAGGCTTTAAGTCCTTGGATAGCCAAGGCAAGTAAAGGGATTAGTCCTTATCACTCACATGACCAACCTGAAGGATAGCAGTCCTCCAAGTCCAAGCACCAACCTCAAACTCACTCTAGCCCTCCTCACAGAAAGTCCTGAGAACTCCAGAGGCTGTTCTCTACCTCACTTCCTACATCCCACATGTGCCAATGGTGGCTCTAGCTTGACCTAGGACCACCCAGAGGTCTGTCCTTTTTTTGCACATGTCTGTTGAAGGCCATATTCTCAAATAATTAAATCTTTAATTTGCTGCAGCCCTTCCTAATCTTGTTATACTGAGTAGGTTGGAAAATGTAGTTTCCAAGACCTGATTCTGTTATTTCAAGTATCTATTGTTATTGACCAGGAAATAGCTAAATCAGTTCTAAAGAATGGTGTGAATAGGGTGGAGTAGTTTTGAAATTCACAATGGGAAGTAATTGGATCTAGGTTATACATGTATTTTATGCAAATCATATTTCCATCTTATTCTTCTTTATAAGTGATTAATCACATAAAATCAAAACCCCAAAAGAAAAGTCCAAATAAATAAAAAAAATTATATGCTTTCATCTGCATTCCAACTCCAACACTTCTTTCTCTGGAGGTAAATAGCATTCTTTATAAGTTCCTCAGAATTGACCTGAATCATTGTATTTCTGAGTACCTGTCTTTCACATTTGATCAATTCACAATATTGCTGTTACTTGTGTACAGTGTTTTCCTTGGTCAGTTTGTTTCATTCTGCATCAGTTGCTATAGATAATTCCATTTCTTTCAGAAATAATCCTGTTAATCATTTCTTATAGCACATCAGTATTTTATCACCATTCAACAATCCCCCAATTATCTTTGTCACCCCAAAAAGAGCAGGTATAAATATTTTTTTTGTATAAATAGGTCCTTTCACCTATATTTTTTTAAATCTCTTTACGGTACAGAACTAGTGGTGGTATTATTGTTTTGTTTTGTTTTGTTTTGGGGGGCATCAAAGTGAGAAGTTTATTTGAAAAAAAGTGACAGAAAACAAGACATACAGAACTCAAAATGATTATATATATATATATGTGTGTGTGTGTGTGTGTGTGTGTGTACCTATGTCTGTGTAAACACACATGCATAGATGGATTATAAGCTAAACCAATGAAGACAGTCACCACATTGATAAAATCATGGATCATTTGGAGCATGACACACATTAATATAATAAAATTCTTTGGGGTGATAAAACAACAAATATAAATACACAGATTCTATAAAGATATTTGAAATGATAGAAAGTGACATCAGCAGAGTTTGAATTACCATATAAGCATTGACTATATTAAAAAAGAAAAGAACTATTTTGCTTTAAATTTAATTAGTCTGAAAGTATGGTATTACTTTCTTTTATCTGATCAGACTTAAATGCTTCAGATTTGGAATAGAGGGAGATCTGTCCCATGTTTGGCTTGATATAACTATTTTGACACTTTTATAACTCTTTGGGATAATTGTAGGTTCAGAGGATGATATTTTAGGGCCAGTAATCTGGTTTGGGGAAGGGTTGACCAGCCCAGAGCAGGCAGAGCAAGACCCTGAGCTAATAAACACTGACTTTTGTAACAGTTAAAATTTAGGGGAGATGGGGAGACTGAGGCATCTGAGGCAGGTATAAATTAGCAAAGGCTCGTGGGGATTGTAGTCCTGTATTCGAGTCTACTTTTTACACTTTATATATATATATATATATATATATATACACACACATATATATGTGTGTGTATGTATGTATGTATATACATAGTTATAGACATAAATATACACACGCACATATACACATATTGATACACATATATGTGTGTATGTATGCATATGTGTATATATATATGAAAGCTTTTATTTCAATTACAAAAGAAAATTTGATTAGAGAAATCTCCAAATGTTAGGTATCACCTCTGCTTAGGTTTGTGGGGGAAGTTCCCAATTTCCACATAAGGACCTAATTAATTTATATATATATATATATATATATATATATATATATATATATATATATATATATATATATATATATAATCACAGGTCTGTTTGGGTTTAAAAAATAAGGGAAAGGTAAAAGGGGGTTTGGGATATCTAAAGTAAAGAATATAAATAAACCTCCCACCAAATCTAGCTGGTAACTTCAGAGAGATGATATCTGCACTGTCAGATACCTCTTTACATAAAAGTCCTGGGTCCTATAATAAAATACATTTCATTTACCCAAATCCCCCCCTTATATGGTGAGAGGTAGTAAGGTTGGAAGGTAAGCAGGAACAGGGCTCAAAAGAAAGGTCTCAATGACAGATGGCTTTAGGTGTCTCAAGCAGCTCTATAGGAATATCTCTCAGCATCAACAGGATACACAGGAATAGGTAACTGATAAGATGGAACACAAGGAAAGCCACAGAGTGAAAATAGGTAGTTCAGCAGGCCCACCCTAGGAGACCAGACAACCTCAACCTCCAGCTTAAATGTCTGTTAGAAGACAGTCCTGTCACTTCTCCAGAATTCCAGAACCTTCCTACTTCTACCTTTTTAGCAGCTTCTGCTCCTGCTCATTTTCTAATAGCAATCGCAATGGTCAGTTTCTTGTGAAGGCTCTGTTTGTAGCTACAATGATGTGTTGCTCTTTGCAAGGGACAGAGGATATCATTCTGGTATCATAAGTCATGGTTCAGAAAGCCCCGAATTCTATTATTGGATATCATCAGTGTCATCAGCTCTTCAATTCGGTCTTCCTCCATTCTATTCCAAAGTAATGGCCTTCAGCTGGCAAACACATGAGAACACAATCCATTTCCCACATGACTTTGCTCTTTCTCTGCCCCAAGTCCTTCAGTTCCTGACTCAGTACTTGAAATATGATAGAGATACATTCTAGGTTTCTTTTGGCACTATCATTTGTTGCCACTGAATCAGTAGATGTGCACAGAGAAGGTGGACTTGATAATCCATAATAGGAATGCCATCATATTCAAGCTTTTTGAGCTTGTATTCTGTCTCCTGTTTGGACTTCAAATTTTTGTTTTTTTGTTTGTTTAGCTCTGGCTTAATCCTCAGCAATGCCTGGATATCTACTATCTAATTAAATGCTCATTTTTTCCCCTGAAAGAATATATTCAATTTTGATGGATAGGTGACTCTGGGTTGTGAACCCAAATATTTTGCCTTTCTGAATATCATATTCCATGTTTCACAATCCTTTAGTGAAGAAGATGCTAGGTCCTCTGTGATCTTGATTGTAGCTACATGGTATTTGAATGGTTTCTTTCTGATTGATTGAAGAATTTTCTCCTTAGCTTGATAGCTCTTGAATTTAGCTATTACATTCCTAGAAGCTGTCATTTGAGGATTTCTTTTGGGAGTTGATCTGTGAATTCCTTAAATTTCAATTTTATTTTCTTATTTGAGGATCTTTGGCATTTATCTTTGATAATTTCTTGTAATATGACATCCAAGCTTTCTTTTATTTTTTCTTGACCATGATTTAGAAGAAGTTCAGTAATTCTCAAATTGTCTCTCCTAGATTTATTTTCTAGATCAGTTGTTTTATCAATAAAATATTTCATGTTTTCCTCTGTTTTTTTCATTCCTTTGATTGTACTTTATTGTTTTTTTTTAATTTCTCATGAAATCATTAGTTTCTAGATGATCAATTCCGATTTTTAAGGCCTGATTTTACCCTGTCAGTTTTTGCCTCGCCTTTTTCAGTTTGCCCATTTCTTCTGATATCACTTTCATTTCTCCTTGCTTCAATGTCCTTTATTCTTGCATCACTTTCATTTCTCTTCCCCACTTTTCCCTCTGCTTCTCTTAATTGTTTTTTTATTCTATTTTAAGCCTTTCAGAATCCATATTTTTCTTTTGAACTTTAGATGTATTTCCTTTGCTTTCACTGCCCACTTCTGTGTCTGTTCTTTACTCTTTATATAAAAATAATTTAGTTAGGTTCTTTTTTTGTTATTTGCTCATTGTTCCTATATAATTATAGGTGGGCTCTTTTTTTTTTGGAAAGTTGGGGTACCCTCTTAAACCAGTCCTTCCATGATGTTATTCTCAGCTTATTTTGGGGGCTTAAGGGGCTGAGAGCTCTGGGAGCCCACTCCCCTTGCTAATTCCAGTAGTGGTGTTATTAGATTAGTACTTTTTTTATTTTTTAACCCTTTGTCCATAGTTCCAATTTGCCCTCCATAATGTTTGAATCAGTTCACAACTCCACCAGTAATGTATTAGTGATTCAATTTTGCCACATTCCCTCCAAAATGTATCACTTTCCATTACTGTCATATTGGAAAATTTGTTTCATGTACGGCACCTTGAAGTGATTTTAATTTCCATTTCTCTAATCAAGAGGGATTTAGAACATTTTATATGATTTTGATAGCTTGATATGATTTGATTAATGAAAAATTAGACCTTTATCAGGGAAATTTATATTTATATTTAAAAATGTCTCCCAGTTTGTTGTTTCCCTTCTAATCATTGTTACATTGGTTTCATTTGTACAAAACCCTTTTTAATTTGATATAGTCAAAATTATTCCTTTTCTGTTTTGTAATTAACTCTAGTGATAAAGTAAGACTTTATCCATTGAATTGACAGGTATACTATTCTACTTTCCCCTAATTTACTTATAATATTACTCTTTATGTTTAAACCTATACCCATTTTTGAGCCTATCTTGGTATAGTTTGTGAGATATAATTTGATGCCAAATTTTTGCCATAGTTTTCCAATTTTTACAGCTTTTTTTTTTGTCCAATAGTGATTTCTTATGCCCAAAACTGAGATCCTGGTATTTATCAAACACTATATTGCTGAGGTGATTTACCCCAAACTTATTATATTGATCCACCTTTCTATTTCTTAGCCAGGATCAGGTTGTTAGAATGATTATTGATTTATAGAACAGTTTAAGATCTGGTACAGCTAGGACTCCATCCTTCACATTTTTTTCATGAGTTTCCTTGATATTCCTGTCCTTTTATTCTTGCAGATGAATTTTGTTACAGAGATCCTTCCCCTATCACAGGAGTTATGTTCCAGAGACTGGCTATATAAAAGTATGTATGTACTGTAAGGCTTTATAAACGCTTACCACTTTCCAAAAATTGTTTCCACACACTTATTAACCTACAGTCACTAAACCAACCAGCACCCAGGATACAGAACATAGAGCTGTGTTGGTCATCTTTCATTCCATAAGCCAATAGTGTGCCATGATAAGTGAAACTCCCCAATATAGAATTAGATACATTTTTTTAAAAAAGCCTCAAAACAGTGAAGCCATGATAAGTGAATCATGATATAGTAAGGGACAATTGTATTATTTTGTCTAATTCTATAAAAAAAAATTTTTGGTAATTTGTTAAGGCACTGAATAAATAAATTAATTTATGTAGGAATGTCAATTTTATTATATTAGCTCACACTATCTATGAGCAATTAATATTTCTCTAGTTCTTTAGATCTAACTTTATTTCTGTGAAAAGTATGCTACCAAGTATCAAAGTTCCAACTCTGATCAATAATTTACAGACTTTATTAATCCTCTCACTCTCAAGATACCACCCTCACACATGAATAATTTTTATTCATAAAATTATATATTGGTATTTTTATAATCCTAGAATCTTTCACTCATCTTCTATTATTTTAAACAATCATTAATCAAATCTCAGTATTCACTATCAATTTATTTTTGTATGCTGATATTTAGTTCATCGGGACCTGGTAACTAGAACAGCAAAGGGCAGCTTCCTTTTCCCTTACTATCTTCCTATTTATCTTGAATATCAACTCTCTATCATGTGTTTTTATTTTGTTCTTTGCCATCTCTAGATTTTTCTTCTTGGCAGAAAAAAACAACAGAAGCACAAAAGGAACTGAAAAACTCTACCTTCAATTGAATCTCTGTTGTCCGTTATCATTGTCCTAGATCTCATTGATTTTTATACAATGACAAAGTTCATTTTCTTTTTAAAGAGGAATTTATTTCCCAAGTAAAATTTTTTGAAATTTTCTAAATAAGGAAAAATTCATGTTACTATGTGATAATTGTGGTCAATTCAGATTTTGTAGTATTTATTTGTTTTGATTATTTTTCCTTTCTTTTTTTTCTTTGTTTAAATTGTCTGTTCTGGTAAACTATAATGATAACATTAATGTATTAACTACTAAATCACCATCTCACTTTTTCTCATACTCATACTTGGTTTCCTAAAAATGTAAAATTCCTAAATTCCTAAAAATGTAAACTCTTTTGAAAATATAATATAAATCATTTCTTATAACATATAATATTCAATAGAAATAGAGTATCGTGCAGAAAGCTGATGATCTAGAATATTTATTCTTAAAGGATTAATGGAATTTATTAAGGAAAATCATGATTTTCTGACATATATCTACATAGCTTATCTATATTCACAATATGCATTATTGATTAGGTTCTTGTGGATATTACATATTTGAATACAGTATATAGGGAATGAGGGCAGACATGCATTTTTGTGAGAAAACAAAATAATTTAAACTCTGATTTTTACATGAATACACTGATTTGATATGATCCTTTTTATTTCAATTGTATTTTACAATTATCTTTTAAATAAGTCATATGGATATGTTCCATACCTGTTGTTATGTCAGACATTCATTGATAGTTTGAAAGACTTTTATATGAAATAATTGAGTCTCCTCAGGTTGGCAATTTTACACTTAATTTGTGTTCAAGAACAAAAGTTGAGAAGAAGCATCTTTTTCAACAAAAATCAAGACTTATTCCCTTACCATCTTATTTTCTACCAGTTTGGTTTTTTCTTTTGTTTTCTTGAAAATAAAGAGTAAAAGATGAATTTTTATTTGAAATATTATGGCAAACAATAAATATTGTGAATGCTTCAGTACCTGAAAGGATATCAAGATTTAAGGTTTCTTCAAAAGGCCTTATCATTATTAACATTAAGAATGGCTTACATTTATATAAGACCCCAAAGCTTCCATTCCCTCATATGAAAATGGATTTAATAACATTTGTAGTACTTACTTCACAAAGTCTCTCTGAAATTAAAGTATTATAATGTATGTCAAGCCCTTTCCAAACATAAAATACTTTTTAAAAAAATCTAGTAATGAAATTAATCTGGTTACTGACTACAGCCAAGGAGATTAATGAAACCTATCTTTAGTGCAAAAAAAAAGGGGGGGGGGACCTCATCTTCCTGTTAACAACAGAGGCAAAAACTAAGATTGTTCTTGTCTTAAATAATTTTATCCCTGACTTTATGTCATGTCTAACTAAGGCCATTATTCCATTCATTTATTTGATCTTCTATCTTCTTCATTTCCTAACCACTTGCCTCCATGTGACGCTTTTGATACATGTCATACC
Organism: Monodelphis domestica; assembly: GCF_027887165.1. Classification (NCBI taxonomy): domain Eukaryota; kingdom Metazoa; phylum Chordata; class Mammalia; order Didelphimorphia; family Didelphidae; genus Monodelphis; species Monodelphis domestica. The sequence goes on along the minus strand of NC_077232.1, from coordinate 118,797,116 downwards.
ATATGTAGGAATGTTTAATTAACCATGAAAAACCATCAAAAACATTTATTTTAAATTACTTTTCTCATGTTAAATAAAAGTGCTTATATTGCTCACAGTCTAGACCATATATGATTTTACTCAAAGAAACTAAATGATTAAAAAAATCATCTGATTGATAATGACCTTTTGGTAAATAATCACTAACACATAACATTTGCTTTCTCATTTCTCAAAAGTGCTAAAAATTAGTACCTTTTTGTGTCAGAGCACAAACATACACCTTTTATGCTTACACATATGACTATGTCCAAGTTATAAAACTTCTCTAAGCCTTAGTTCCATTATGAACAAGATGGACACATTAATACTTGAATATCTATGGTACTTATCTTTGTTTTGTTTTTTGGTAAAGAAAACTCAGGAAAATGTAAAACACTATGAAAATTATATGCTACACATTTAAATATCTATCTATATAATAGGCACATATAATGTAAATGGTTTTATATATGACATATACATGTAAAAACTTGTATGACATACATGTGAACACACACACACACACATATATATATATATATATATATACTTAGTGCTTATTATATCTCATTATCATTTCATACACACAATAAACTGCCTCTTTGATTATCCAAATCCTATTATTATCTGTGAAGTATTTCTGACATTTCCAAATTAGGACTTTTCTTTCCCCTTCCTCATTAACCACACATAGGAATGTACACTTCAGTATTCAATAATCTAATTTCATTTTGATTTTGTAGTTTTCTTTAATTGTTTTTAATCTTCAATTCATGAAGGGGTCATAGAATTTTAGAAATTTTTGACTGAGTAGAATTTTCCCCATCATTTAACTTATTCCTTTCTTTCCATTATATTAAATGCAGATTCCATGATATGAGTTTGATGAACTCCAATTTAAATTACTCAAGAGCTTGTGGCTAATTTCCATTTTGGGGAAGGTTTTGGTGCATTTATTTGTATTTCCTCTTCTACTATTTCCTCTGTAGTCTGGATTTTTCCTCCATACAAATTATCCAGGGTCAACATTTTCTTATTTTTCTTGGTGTTGGGAAGTTGTTGTTCCTGGGCACTGTTTACCATCACTATGGTGTTTTTTCCTTTCCTTTCCAGTCAGAATTCTGAGTGATGAGTGCAGGCTTTCTATGTTATGGTGCTAAGGAGTAAGGTTTTTGCCTGAGGTCACATCTTGAGTCTCTGCAGCTTCTACTGTTTGCTGCCCATCTTTGTGTTATATCCCCCCAGGCGATGAAGGTCAGCCCTCTACAACCTGCCGGGGTTTCATATCTAGCTGCTCTCAAGGGTAGGTCTCTGGTGATCTTAGTGAACTGCCAAGAACCTAGAGGTGCCCCTTGCTCACTCACTGACTCTAGCTTGGGCTGGCTCTGACTCTGACTCTGGCTCCATAGGTTGGGTTGCAGAGGGTAGATCAGCTCACATTTTGGAGAAGCTTTTTCACCCCCTTATAGTGTGGAAAAACCCAAATCCCACATTCCTTCAATGCTGCCCCCTAGTGTAGAGTCCCTTCATTCATATGAATTTGAGTTTTTTGGGCTTTTGAGAAAGTCTATATTGGTAGGTGGTGAGGAGAGGAAGAGTCCTGCATCTAGACTGCCACCATATTTACCCAGAAGTCTCCCCATGATATGAGTTTAAAGGGATGTTAGACATCCTTTAATACAACCCCATAATTTTATGTTGAAAATAACCCATGAAAGTTAAATGATTCTCTCAAAGTCTCACAAATATTAAGTATTAGAAGTGTGATCTGAACTTTCCACTGTACCAAGATAGAAGGCATTTACTATTTCCATAAGACTATAAGGTTCTTTAAGGTACACCTGGCATATATACTTTTCCTATTCTCTTATAAGACCTAAGACAATGTAGAGCATTTGGGGATCATATTTGTATTATTTATCATACAGGTTAATTGTTAGGCACAAATGAGACCATGTAGGAACATCACTTTGCAGACTTTTAAATATTGTAAATAGCTATTATCAATATTACTCAGAGAAGCAAAAATGGCTATGCTGGTTTTGGTAAATGTGGAATTTAGATTCTTCAAAGTCATCCTTAAATTATAAAATTATATTATTTAACTAAAGCCTAAATAGGGAATAATTTTAGAATGGTGACTTTTTTGAATGAGAATACCATTGGATAATGAATAAAATTGTACTTTTCCAAATACTCTAATGCGTGCTTTCAAGGAGTAATTTCAAGGTGTGGCTAATTAGGAAGGGGAAAGATAACCAAAAACAAAACAAACAGACAAAAACCAACCACAACTAGAAAATTGGTCATTTTCCTAAGCAATTACTGAAATTTCCCTATGTAGAAAAGCATTTCATCAGTGTAACAGGCCTGCAGTACATTGATGCGGAATGTAAAGATGATTAGTAGAGCAATTCCTTCTTTACTCCGCCAGTCTCTCAAAACCTTTTACCATTTCTTTTTGGGTCTTGAAGTTCATCTGAGACATTTCAAGAAAGATTCATATTTTAAGGAAGATACCATGCAGATATCTTAAATAGCATCTCATGCCTAACTGGTATACCTTAAATCAGTGATAATTTTTTTTAAATAGTTTTTAAACTTCGGGTCAAACAGATATTTTATGACATTTTATAAAGCTGCTCAAAATCAAAATTGCATTCTCAGTACATGGGATAAACCAAGTGATATCTGGGAGTGATTTTAAATCTGACATTTTCTATCCCTGTTCTCCTATTTCATGTCCTTCTTTCGCACCCGCAGTGCCTACATTCATCAAAGGGTCCAGAGCTATAACAGCGGCACTATCCTTCACTCTTAAATCATGGTCTGTCTCTGCCACTGTCATGGCCAGCGTTTGAAACAGGAAAAAGAAAACCCAAAACAGCAGTTGCAACAACACAAGCATCATAAATGTTCCCCAGGACTCCCATCACAAAATCCTTTTGTGCCAAGACTAGGTTCAGATCTTCTCTTGCGCCTGAATAGCAAATCAGACAGGAACTGTAATTGTGAAGTCAATGACATTCACTCTGCACATCTCTCAGTTGGAGAAATAAAAGAGATTGAGGACATACTGCATCCTGAATATAAACTTTGTGTTGAAATTCCTTTTTATTTCAGGAGTTTATAGAATCTGGCCAATTCATAAAGTTAGTTAGGGGAAAGAGAAATGGAACAAGATTGTAGGCTTCCAATTGTTATGGGCACAGACCATTTGTGTTAAGAAAAAAAAAACTATTTTCCGGTAATGGAAATATTCTTAGTAATTGAATAAATATATTATGTGGTTCTAAACTGGACCAGGTGAGAAAGTTCTAACACCTTGGAAATACCCTTATCTCCAATCCTAGAAACACTACTAATATGGACTTTCCTCAACATAAATATCTTTGGAATTTGTATAATAAAGAATAGCATTTCACAAAGACAATTCACATGTCCCCAGATGGCATATAATTATTTTATTATTATTTATATAAATGACATTTCTTCTCGATATATTGACCTTTTTTGTCTCCACCTCTCTTGGAGGACAGGATTAACATTTGTTATTGCATTAGTCTGGGACACTCTTGGTATAGTAACTCCCTCTACTGGTACAGATTAACATTTCTTTTTTCTGAAATTTACTTTCTTAAAAGATTTCTCTGCTATTCTCAGAAGGTGCCATTTGCCCATATACACCCAATATATAGTAGAAGCCAAACATGAATCCAAAATTCTCTCACTCTAAGGTCATTCCTTTACCCACCATGCCACTCTGCTAATCCTCAACAGTAAGGATACCACCTTATTTCATATGCTTTAGGATTATGGAATATTTTCACAAGATTATCACAATTGGCTCCAAACTCTGAGATAAGCACAATCCCCATTTCCCTCCATTTTATAAAGAAGGAGACAGAGGCTGTGAGAAATTAATTTACTTCCACTAAATAACAAAGTTGGTAGACACCAGGTAGAATGTTTTAACTCTTCTCCTCTGTGTCTAAGCCAGCATTTCTGCCATTTTATTATACTGGCAACTACTACCACCTTTTCCAATAGTAGACAACAATGACTAAGGGAGAATGCCAAAAGTGAATCATAACTTGCAGAAGTTTTAATCTCTCATGAAAATTAAAAAGGATAGTGTGTACTAATGCAGAATCACAAGTTTCCTGTGTATATGTATATGATCTTTGTTTCTGTGCCTCACAAAGTTTACTATTCATAACCTTAGGGTTAAAGGTGCTATTTCTTGTCCTCAGATGACAGGTCTATAGGTCTAAATTCATTCTTATTAATATGAATATCATTTAGATTAAATATATCTACATTTTGTCTTTTACATTTGTTAGTGAAATATTTGTTCATTTTAAAGTTCATTGTTACCCTGAAGTTTTTATCCTTTAAGCTTCCAGGGTGAGAGCGAGAGAGTAGGAAATGACAAGTCCCCCAAATTAATAGTACTCAAAAGCCTTAAATGAAATAGCAAATCTTGAAAGAAATTTAAGATTATGTCTAATCTGGACAAATGTAAATCTAATAGTTCACAATGAATTTTCAACCAAAGGACTAGGAAAAATAATCTCTTCTTGAGAGCACAAATATAGTTTGTTATGTATTGGAGAGAAATCTGTGAAGAACAATTTCAGGAAAATACCATGAGTGAATGAATATAGAATGTCAACATATGAGTTGTTTAATTCAAGGAAAAACCTAAGATAACTAGCTTATTAGTATTTCCTGCTTAACTGCTTCTACTTTTCTCTCTCATGTGTCTTGAAATTTACCCTCTTTATGGATTCATTCTCATTTGTCTTCAATAGTTGTTGATTACTCCCAGAAATACTACTTCTAGGATTTCATTCCTTTGGCTAAATACAAGGTCTGAGGGATTCAGAGAAATTTGGAGATAGAATGGGAAGTAAGGGCAAGGTAAACTTTAACAGAAAGCAGGAACCTAACAGATTTTGGGAATTACTCCTTTGGTACCAGACTCCCTTTATCACCTCCTTCCTATATTTCCTTGCTGTCAGGAGTTATGAGTCTATAGTTAGACCCATGTTAGGAATAGAGATACCAATGCATAGAGCCATCCTAATGGAGACTCTATGATGATTAGTGCTATAAAATTTTGTTTTGAAAGTTCTTTTTTTTCTAATTTTAATCCATTCTAAGAAATATACACTTATACTCCATCTAACTTCTGATGGATACTTTTTTCTTCTCAATGATTAAACTCATAGAAACAGTGTTTTAAAAAAGTCTTTAAATTGAAAATAGAAGGATAGGAAGAAAACTGCTCATGTATATCTACAAACTACACACAATAGACAGTAATAGATTGATAGAGGAAGAATATTACTGGTGACAAATAGTAAACCACTGAAACTGGTATGTATTAAAGCCCAGAATCTCAGAAGTCTTTGCACAAATGCACAAAATATGGATAGTAAACAAGGAGAACTAGAAACTATAGCACCACAAGTAAATTCAACCTCATAGGAAACATGGAGATTAGGTAGCATATGACTACTGAAATATAGATACAAAAGGGAATGTCATTTTCCACAAGAATAGAATAGAGGGAGGGGGCAATGCAAAAAAAAGTTTATTTTAAGAAAGGTAATTTTCAGATAAGAGTTTACAGGTTTTCTCTCGAAACTCTTCTCCTACAAAAACTCTGCATTATATCACAGATAATTTGTTCTACTGGTATCAATAAAAGTTAAAAATATACTTCCTATCTCTGTGCTTTTGTCCAACCTATCTCCCATTCCTCAAATAAGAACTTCTTTCACGCCTAAGAAATTTCATCTTTCATCAAGACTTAGATCATATGCTCCATCTAGGCAATTTCCCCCAAATTTTATTGGTTTTTATTCCCGGGGTATGGAAATTGTTGAAATGATTTCTATAAGTTCTTGTTGATTGTCCAATCCCTTATCTTTTTTTAAATCTTTTTTTTTAAAAAAGAATGATTCTCTGTCATCAGAACAGATGTTAAGGTACATAGTATTTTGAGCGAAAAGTCAGATTTCCATCCTGAGATAGGGGCAATGATTAAGAGAAAAAAAAAGAAAGAAAGAAAGAAAGAAAGAAAGAAAGAAAGAAAGAAAGAAAGAAAGAAAGAAAGAAAGAAAGAAAGAAAGAAAGAAAGAAAGAAAGAAAGAAAGAAAGAAAGAAAGAAAGAAAGAAAGAAAGAAAGAAAGAAAGAAAGAAAGAAAGAAAGAAAAGATGTTAATATTAGATAGTCATTAGTGGATAGGACAGGACAAAGAAGAATAGATTTGATTTTCTTATAGATGAAAAGATCATGATAACTGGCTTCTGAAAGGATGACGTCTTTACTGAAATTATTCTTATTTATATTGTAAGGGAGGGAAAGGAAATTAATTTATAAAAGGTTGGACTGGATTATTTAAGAATAGGATCAGCAGGAATTTTTTTTATTTATTCCAAAGATATTTATTTACAATTTATTTACAATATATAGAAAGAACAAAAAACAAAATCCAAGAGATGATAGGGTAAAATATCTAGCCTAAGCACTAAGTAATTTACCCCCCAGCCCCTGGCTCAACCCAGACAGGTAGTGTTAGTTCTTAGCTGGCCTCTGCCCTTGTAGCCAAGGACCTGGGGACACAGGGAGCCTCTCTCAAAATGATAGATCTCTACTGAAGATAGTCTGTTCAGAAAAAACTAGCAGTTAAGAGCCAGCTTTTCACGAACCATGTGTTAGTCCAAAAGAAGAGACATGAAGACAGTCTCACCAGGAATAGGGTCTCAGGTCCAGTCAGCAGATTCTTCTTCAGCCTTCATTTCAAGTAGAACTGCCTCAGGATGTTGTAATTCCCTTTTAAAGGCACTTCTTTTGCATCACCTCCATTGGCTTCCCCTAATTTTACATGTATCAATCACAGTTGAGGCTTTGCTTTAAAACTGCCCAGGAACAGTCAGTTTACTTCTGATTTGTCACCCACTATTGCATACATGGATCAAAGACCTCCCCTACTCAATTGTGAATGGGGTGTTTACATTTTTGGTGATTAAATCTAAAAATGGACAAGGGAGTTAATTTAATTTTCACAATCAGGGGAGAGTTAAACATAATCTTCCCAATATGTAATAGAAATAAAGTGAACAGGTTGAGATTTTAACTGGAGACACCAACTAACAAAAATAGAGAAGTGAAATCTTGTGCTTTCTATCCCCAAACTTAACTTGCCCCATAATGACTGAAATTTTTTCATTTAATTTTTTTTTATACTTTATAAATTTGTATTGCTTTCTTTGGATTTACAATTTTTATTTAGAAAATTATAGATAATTATAAGGGGGAAAAGAATTAACAGTCAGGAACAAAATAGAATAAGATCTTTTAATGGGATTGTTTTTGTCCCAGTAACTTTTAAGAGGTGAAAGGTTTAGAATAAATTAGAGTTTTATTTAAGGTAAGGAGAACAGTTCATTTTGAATCATAGGGCATAGAGGTGGGGTAGGTAAAGATAAATATACCTCCTGGACTAAAGGGTGGGCTATTATGAAGCACAACAGTAAATATGAACTAGGCAAAGAAACATTTATGTTATGAAGGAACATGAGATGGGAAAGAAAAGACATTTAAAAAATCATCTATTTCTATTATTGTGTGCTTTGAAGGTTTAGTACCTAAGAACAGGTGAATTTTTTTTATCTTGGTCATATTTTCTTTCCTTCCTTGAATTCAATTAGAACTATTTTTAGCTTAATTATGAATTAAAGGTGAGGGAGGCATTTATTGATTGCTCAGGGTAAATAATTAACATTTTTATAAAATTGGTTTAGAATGTGTCTTACAAGTTCTAAATCTGTGAGTTGTAAGGTAGTTTTTTTTTTCCCTACAAAATCCCATTCATAAGTTGAGAAATTTACTGAATATTTAGTTGGAATGTGCAGTTCAGATCTTTCCTTCAAGGTCTTTAAAGATTTTACCCATATTTATTCTCAGGAACTAGATAGTACTTCCCCATTGCCATTCCTACCTGTTACATTATGGCTACTTAATTACTAATAGTTTTGGCAGAGCACTTTTTGAGACCAAGATAATATTTTCAAGGAAATGGATATAAATCATGAAAAATTTCATGATAGCTTGGCCATGAGTTGAAATTCAAGACCAAGGAAATGGTGTTATATAATTGACAAAGGGTGTGTGTGTGTGTGTGTGTGTGTGTGTGTCTGTGTGTGTGTGTCTGTGTGTCTGTGTGTGTGTATGAGCAAGGTGCTATAAATCTGTCTGCTGCACCTGGAGTCAGAAAGGCTCATCTCTATGAGTTCAGATCTGGCTGCAGACCCTTACCAGTTGAGTGAAACTGGGAAAGTCACTGAATTTAGTTTGCCTCAGTTTTCTCATTTGTTAAGTGAACTAGAGAATGGAAAAAAAAATCCAGTATCATGGACAAGAAAATCTCAAATTAGAGCATAAAGAATCATATACAACTGAACAAGAAAGAAATCTCTACAGAATAACAAACTTTTTAAATATAGGGTATTGAGAATCACAAAAGCCACCTTGATTCCCATAGGATGGTTGCTAATCATAAGAAAGTAGAACAAAATAGATTTTTATTCAAAACCTAAGGGTTCTCAAGGAAAGAAGTTTGGGGAGATGTTAAGTTTTTCAAATTTAAAAATTAGATTTATAATAGTTCAGAAATGCAATAGACCTTGCAGAGCATTATTGGAAGTATTTCAAAAGGATTCCTCACTATGTTTTTGAAAAGTGGCCATCCATAGTTTGACACTTTAATAAAGCCTTTGGAGTTGTCACCCACTCTAGCAATTGACTTGTGAACTATCCTACTTAGTGACTGGTAGGGTACTAAATCGGGGTACTCAAGTTTTTGACTGATTAACTTAAAAGTTGCTGATTAATAGACCGAGAAAGTTTGATTCACTCTTCACATCTGGAAATTTGTCTGAGCAGGAGTCCCAGGCCAGCTGTTCTTAAACCCTGAAGTACCAATGCTTTGTATTGCTTTGTATCTATTGAAGCTTCTTCTAGGAAGTCAAACCCTGGTGGCTGGGATGATCCCCACATAGGCCCTTCCTAGATAATCTCCCCTCTTTTTGTATAATATTCCTACCCCCTTTTTTCTTTGTTAAAACCTTTGTCTCAAACCCGTGACTATTTCTTTAAAACATAATCTTGTTTGAATGTATTCACTGTAACGCTATTCTACAATTTCTTGAAGATGTCAATTTACTTTAAGGTGTCTGTATGGAAGAAAATTGTATATCATTCCCCAGTATACATTGATTAATATTAGTAATCATAGAGTGACAAATTTCTATAGAAAATTAGTGAAAGTTAGGTGCCCTTCACTAGGGAGATGTCTCTCCTTCTGAAGAGTAGTGAAATCCCCCTCTGCAAGCAGCTTCACATATATTAATACATAAATATAGGACTTTAATGCACTCTTTTCAAATGTGGCTGAGACTCAGACCTTCTTCTTTCCTGTGGGAGGAGGTATGAGTGTTCTAATTCCTATGAGAGAAATCTCAAAACTTACAAGTTAGAATTTTGACTACATGCCTAAATGTTGCAGCCTGAGAAACATTGCCTGGACAACCTTTGACAAGCCTAAATTTTGACTCATCTGAGGAATTACAAACTTAAGGAATATTCCCATATTCCTTATGTGGAATATTCCACATTTGGAAGTGTGAATTTTAAAATGATTCGACCCTACTCAGACTATACTTTAGAAGATCTGATTTAGCTATCTCCTGATTAGTAACAATGGAGATATGTGGTTTAATAGAATCAAATCTTGGGAACTCTACATTTTTCCACCCTACTTAGTTTAACAAGGTCAGGAATGTTTGCAACAGACTCAAGGATTAAGTATTTGAGAAAATAGCCTTCAACAGACATGTATAGAAACAGTGGACAGACCCTGGGCTGTCCTAAGTCAAGCTAAGCTAACATTGGTACAGATGCAGGAAAGTGATGTAAAACCATCTATATAGGGCAAGTCACTTACTCTCTATGGCCTCTTTTCCTAGAGAGGTATCGCTGGATGGCAGTGTGCTAAGCATTCCGACATCTTGGCGTGGTGGCAGCTATTTATCTGTTTTTGGCGGTAAGTTTGCCCTTGAACTAATTCAGTTTCAGGCATCTTGGCTGAGCCCTCTTGGAGTTCAAGCTGATTCCTTCCTCTTTATTCTCTCCAAAACCTTACCTTCTAGAGCCTCTAATCTTCCCACCTGGCTTGTGCCAGGTGGGAGAAATTCTATGCCCTTTTCCTTCTCCCTTCTTCTTAAATTTCTTTCCACTATATTAATTAAATCACCAGAAATTTCCAAACTGACTTGGGTAATTTTTTTTTGTTATTTGGGATATCCATGGCTGTCAATAATTAATATAGTTTAGGACACAATGCTAAAATTATCCTTTACAGAAGTATAGGAAAAACTTAAGGAGGACAGAACAGGATAAAGAAATATAATATACAAATGCTTAATATAAGAGTCATATGGTAGGAAAGAGGAGATAATATTCTGTTGGATCCCTATAAATTCTGAGTAAATTTGAGCATTAATGTCCACTGCTTTTGAGAGGCCTCTCTAGACAGTGCTGCCTCACTCTATGCCCCCCTTCCCACTCCACACACCTTAATAAAGGCACATGAACTCTACCAGCATCTTATCAAGTCTCCTGTCTGCCCATTAGAATGATTCTGGAGGTATAGGCCTCCCCAGAATTCCACTCCACACAGAGTCCTTTGGAATTCATTGTGTAGTGTGATATGGAAATCACTTTGAAAGACTGATATATATTAATTTAAGGTTGCCAAGGAATTCAGCTATGTAATTCCTAAATGAAAACTCAAGACAGCTGTCAACCATTTTATGGTGTTTTAATTACAAACAGGAGGAAGAAACGTATTAGAGGGAGAGAGAGAGAGAGGGAAAAGGAAGAGAAGGAAATAGGGCTTAAATACCCACTCTGCTTAGGCTGAGCCAAAGGCTCAAGACCCTGGATAGCTGAGGCAAAGAAAAAAGATCAGTCCCTATCACTCACGTGACCAAAATGGAGAAACAGTCTGTGGGCTCCTCCACTCCACACACCAGGTTCCAACAACCATCCCCTTCTTCCCTCCACACAGGAAGTCCCCAGAACTCCAGAGCTGTCCTCTACCTCACTTCCTGTGTCTCACCTGTGCCAATGGTGATTCTAGCTTAACCTAGGACCACCCAGAGGTCTGTCCTTTTTGCACATGTCTGCTGAAGGCCATATTCTCAAATAATTAAATCTTGAGTTTTGCTGCAGCCCTTCCTGATCTTATTACCCTGAGTAGGGTGGAGATTGTAGTTTCCAAGTCCTGATTCTGTTATTCCAAGTATCTCTATTGTTATTGATCAGGGAATAGCTAAATCCCATCTTCTAAAGAATGGTCTGAATAGGGTTGAGTAGTTTTGAAATTCACAGTAGCTATTCAAAACACTGTTTCCAACCTCCTGTTATGTTAATTCTATTGTGTCTTCTTATAAATTGGGAGTGTTTCTATAAAAATGGGGGACATTTTGTATGAGAAACATTTTGTATGGGGAGGATTTTGTCTGTAAAAAATATATATATATTGGTTTATTTAGGAGGGTCTACAAAGATATAATAGGAGAATCTTCTAGTACAAAACTGTACTCAAGATTGGAACTTAAGATTTGGTGGAAGTACCTCAGGATCTAAGACCATCAGCCTGAGATTCCTGCCTGGGGCAATTCCTAGATTTATTTAAAGCTGCAAAGTTTGTATAAGAATGGGGGTGGGGGAGAACACTGACCCTTAGATGGCAATAACTTTTAATTACTTAAGAACAACACACTAAATTCTCACTTCACACAAGGTAAATACCAATACCTTTCATAAAACTACATAAACTTACAATGAATTAGGTCTTCACAATTAAGTCTGTATTTAACACTAAGTATTTTTGCATTCCTTGATTATATTTTTTCCTTATTATTGACTATAAAACATGTATGTGAATTTCATTCCTCTACCATTTATCTGTAATATATCTAAGAAGTAATATTTTATCATGTTTGTAAATATTCACTTGATAATGAGAAATATGTATTTCAATTTTGTTTAATTACTTTTATCAGTCCAATTCAGAAGTTGTAAGAAGTCCTACTTATAGTCTCTCTAGCACTTTGAACTATTTTAGATTTCTTCTTTTGCTTATATTTTTGGTGGATTTACCAAACATTAGAAAAGGAACATTAAAGTATTTGTTTACTGTTTTGATACATCTTTTTCAATCACATTAGTTTTCTTTTATGATTGAAGACACAGTAATACATAGAGCATATGGAATTCAAACCAATATTAATATGTTTCATAGCAAATATTGTTCCAGTTTTCACTGTGCCTTTCTTTGTTTTTATGTATTTCTTTTAATTAATAAATAATTAATACGTATATAACAGATTTTGTTTTCATATCCAATATGCCAACATTTCCCATTTAATATTATGAGACTTTGAGCTCATATGCATCTATTTGAATCCCAAGTATATATTTTTTTCTAATTAAAAATTTTCATTAGGATTTGGTTTTTTTCCATTCCTTTCTAACTAGGCTATAGAACCATGAAGAACATCAAAGAACAAAAGGAAAAGATATCAGCAATAAAATGTATTATAGGAAGAGAAAATTAGTTGAGTATTTGGTAAGAATGATGTAGGAAAAATGGATACACTAATGGTTCACTAATATCTTTGAATAACAAAGGAATGTATGAAAAGCCTCTAACATGTTGGCTTGATTCTATGTGATGAGCTTGTGGGAAGGCATGAAAAAGAGCCATACATGAGTATAGGGATGGATCTGCTAACCTTCCTACCTACCTACTTATCTATCTATCTTTTTACCTACCTACCTATCTATCTATCTATCTATTGTCAACTTGAAAAAACACAGAACTATTAAATAGTCAAAATCACTCTTTAATCAAGGGAAAAGGGGTTAGCGCTACTAATGTGACAACAGAGCTGCTTTCCAAGCCTGCCCAGAGTCAAGACTCCCTGGTCACCAGCCCCTGGGAGTGCCACCGACTCAGGATGGGCTCCAGGGAACAAAAGAACTTGGGGAACCTATATACCCTTTGGAAATCCAGGGGCAGGGAAAGATGATTGACATCACTATGGCTGCAAGGAAAATGGGAGTGTTCAAACTACACTGACAGGATACAATCAAGCTAGAAGCTAAGGTGCAGGAGAAGGGGCTGCTTGCAATGGATACTAAAGGATGGTTCATGCCCAGGTCTGACCTTCCTGAGAAAGGTTCTAATACAATAGGGGAGACTACCTAAAACAAAGAAAGTCCTTAGCATATGTTTATCTCACCCAACCAGGACTATTATTTTCCTTCAGGGTAGATTCCATGGGAACAGGGAACAAGTACAAGCTTTGGGGTCTCCAATCTACAAGCTAAATCTAAAATTGGGGTTCATCAGGTCCCACTAGGTAACAAGTTTGGGATTCCTAAATTCTATGTTGACACTATCTATCTATCTATCTATCTATCTATCTATCTATCTATCCATCTATCTATCTATCCAGATAGCTAGCTATATGTCTGCCTCTCTGTCTGTCTGTCTATCTGTGCTGTAAAGGATAAAATGCTGGGAAATAATCTTCTGAATCACTACTGATTTTATTGTATGAGTGGTAAATAACAGTCTGGCTCAGAGGCATATCCAGCTCTATCTAAGACCCACAGGCATAGAGTTGACAAGTATTTATACTTAATGCAAGAGATTCAGACTATACAAACTCCCCAAAAAGGAGATTGGTCAGCTACAACTTTCTTCCCCAATTTCATATTCTAGAAGGCCTCCTTTTAGAAGATAAAGTTTCCTTTACTTCTGTCAACTGTGTTTTCTGCAAGTTTCAAGTTTGCCCCTGCCCCTTGTGTACTCACCCCAAAGGAAGTACCAGGCACACCTGTTTGAGCCTGAACTATAGACTTTGAAGTGTTTGGTGAGCTCAATTTGGTTGGTACTGGTAGGCATAATCAGAGGTTGAGTCAATTCTTCCATTGAATTAAAGTCCTCTCTCAGAAAGTCTAGTTTTTGATTTGACCTTTTCCTTTTGTGTTCATAATAGGTGACCTCTCCCTGATACCCTCAGTTGAAGGCTGCAAACTGTTTGTAACTAACTTTGTAAAAATGGAGATTTGAACCCTACTTCAATCCCCAGAAGTTCTTGGTATTTTCCAGAATTACCTATAATCTCACCTGTCTCCACCTGGGCAAGATCACAATTAATATTTAACTGGCAGTAACGTCTACCTCTTCCTCTTCTTTCTCTTCTCCTCCATTGCAATGATGTAGTAAGTAAGCTTTGAATGGGATAGTCAGCCCTGGGAACATGAATATTTTTACTTTGTATTTTCTTTATTCCTTGATTTCCTAATAATCCTTAATAAACCTCATAAGATATATTATTTTTAGTGGAGACATAATTTAATTTTTACAACTTGCAGCTTGAGGTGGCAGTTGGGTAGTTTAGTGGATTGAGAGCCAGGCTAGAGATGGGAGGTCCTAGGTTCAAATCTGGCCTCAGACACTTCTCAGCAGTGTGACCCTGGGTAAGTCACTTTACCCCCATTGCCAAACCTTTACCACTCTTCTGCCTTGGAGCCAATACACAGTATTGACTCTAAGATGGAAGGTAAGGGTTTTTATATAAAAACAAACAAACAAACAAACTTGCAGCTTATTTATGCATGCTTTCTGTATCATGTTCTCCAGAGGATATAAATGAATCCCCAAGTACTATCACTCTTTGGAGAATCATCTAGTGTGGTATATTCTCCCAGAGATAAATCCCTAGAATCCTAGGGTGTTGACTCTGTGGAGAGTTTTTGGTGCTTGGCTCTGTGATAGAGACCAGTTACTGGATCTTTCTCTTTCCAGATTAAAGACATGTTTTGTTTTGTTTTTCTGACTACTTTAGTAGTTCTGTTTTATTTCCAAGTTAACACTTTTAATGGAGGGAGATTATGTAGCCACCTATAAATAATATATGTTAAAAACAGTCATGATTATTCCATTCCTGATATGTCATAATTCCCCAGTTTTAGGGATGTTTGGATACATTCCAGGAGACTGAGATCATATACAAACTCCCCTTTGTAAGGATATCTTGCCAGAGCATCTCAGGTCATTATCTTTGTTATTTTACTCATGATTTAATTATTCATCAATAATTTTCATATGCCATTATTGAATCAATGATTGGGATTTTTACTTTCTATTATATCTATGGTTACAACTTCTTATAATACTAGGTATCTAATAGCATTATATGTAGGGAAATATAGACTCTAAAAAGTACTAAAATATTGAATATAAATGATTAAAATGCTTAATAGGTCATTTTTTACTATGAATGTTCATACATATATATTTTTTCATATGTGCTTTATATGTGCTAGATTATGTTCATATTAATAGATTAATGTTATGGCTACATATGTATAGTAAGAGGTTATAACAACATTAGAGTAAATGAACTTCCCATTTCATTGATGAAATAGCTCTCATCCATTGGTCAGACTGAATGAATTAATTATGAATTTTTGGTTATACTTCAGGTCAGTAATGTTTTAATTATTATATGTGTGTATTCAAGTTGACAAAATATTTTACTTTTATTATTGTTTTTATTCTCACAGAAATCCTATAGACTACAGATTACATTTATTACTCTCCCAATTTTACAGATGAGTAAACTAAGAACTGTTAAGTGACAAAGTGTCATATCTATTGTCAACTAGTTAGAAAGTGTCAAGGCCTTGATAAATACCAGGTCTCTCCTGCCTCTATGTCTAGTTTTTAAAATCCTATAATATATTATCTATTATATAAACATAAAAGCATATTTATTCCTATTAACAGGCTATAATTTCTATACGGCAAATGCAAATAACTAAGCTGAAGATAACACCTTATGTCAGAAATGAATAACACTTCAATTACATTTTAAATTTTAGCATACAATTAAGGCTAACATAAGAAAAAAGTACCAATATATGCTTTAAATGGGTTGAGATGAAATAAGTCCATACTGGTGATGGATCTTAATGGTATCACCCCAGTTAAGTGTAGTTGTTTCATTCAAGTTATGTATTTATACTACGGAAATAGATAGATAGATTCTACATTTCTAACTTTGGCCATTAATCTTTGTGAATGTAAACAACTTAAAATTTGTATTTTCTTTTTAAAAATTATTACCATATTTTCCCATGAATTTTGGTGCCATTATGAGTTTGGGACTTCTTGAGTATCTTGAGTGTTTCTGTGTGTGCATTCTTGTGTGCATTCATGCACACACATAGATGTATAATCTCTCTATATATACATATAAGTTTATGTGTGTGTGTATATATCTGGAGAGATGTAGTACATGGATTTGGATGAATTACATCACCAACATAATTAGTATGATTTTTTTTCCTTTTCCTTTTTTCTTTATACTGTAGGTTTATACTGTAGGTTCTCATTAACTGTATATTCATTATCAAAAATCTTTAGAAGGAATGTTGTTTCATTTTGAACTTTAAATTGGGATATAATTTCTGATGAAGAAGCTTCTTTTACTAATATAATATATATCAGCAACTATTTTAAAAATCAAAGACTCAGATAGTTTTGTAAACAACTGAGAAATTAAGTGACATGTTTAAGAAGAAAATTATCAGGTGCCAGAGATAGGACTTAAAATTCAACCTCCCAATAAGAGGCCCAGGATTTAACTCTCAAGCCATAGTTTTGTTATTTTTTTACCACAAAATGAATCTCCATTCAAATATCCCTCCTCATTTTTACACTATTGTCAGAACTATTCCCATTATTACCATACATGGCATCAAAGTTTTTGTCAATAATCTCTTGCTGATTGCAAGTTAAGTGCTTTAAAAGGAAAATGATTTCTACTTGAAAGGATTAATAGGTCCTTAGAAATAAAAACTGATGAAATCTTTAAATATTTTTTCAACAGATAGGTTCTTGATGATCATGTCAGCTAAGTCAAACATGAAATGAAGGTTGTCATATCATGCTTTCAAAAAAATGATGGAAAAAATCACAACTTACCAAGCATAAATCATCTGTGCTTATTCATTCTAAAAATAGAACATAGTTACAATAATAACCTAAATGTTAACTAAAAGATAAAATACATTTATTTTTATTGTGTCAAGCAAAATCCAAATCCAAGCTATTTAGTTACCTGTTTTGAAATGTTGGTTCTAGATTTAAATGGAGTTATGTTAAGTGGCCTTTTACCAGTAACAATTTTCCTAGCATAAGATGGATCTCCTATATATCTAAGATTCCATTAGCATTTTAATCAAAGTGTGGCATGTAAGGCTTACAATCATTTTTGTGTGTGATTTTTTTATTGCATTTGGAGACATTTGCAGAATAAAAACTACAAAATAAAGTGTGACCCAAAAATATCAGTATCACTCTTAAAGGTGTGCAAGTCAGTTGGTGATATGATGCTTTTTGCTTTTAGCAACCACTTTTAAGGTTCCAGAGGCTTTGTTGTCACTTGAATCTAAAAGTGTTTGACTAAGAAGACAAAGCTTTTAAAATAAAAGGGGAAAACAGCAGAAAGCACTTGAGGTTTCTCTGTTCAGTAAAAAGGGGTCCTGAGGTTCTTTTGAGGTCTGATATGCCTAGCTTTTACCAAAAAATGAGATTTGAACAACAAAATTATTTCTTGATAAAGAACCTCATGATTTAAAAAAATTGATGGTATCCAGTGCTTCATTGAAGCTATTTTCTCCCCTGTGTTATCTCAATGTAAGTCCTAGAAGTTTCCACTATAATAAAAATCTATTATAAATCACTACAGTTCTAGGGACAGATTAATTATGCTCTCTTATAACAAACCTAGCAAATGTCAGAGCTGCTTGTCATGAGTAGCCTCACCCTCAAATAGAATTACATTCAAACAATAAAAACACGAGTGAGAATCAGTATACTAGGCCTCCCTTCTTTATATGTAGTAAAAGAAGAGAAAAGTGTATAGGTGTAACTAAGATTCAGAAAAGGCTATTCCTCACTATGTGATTATAAGTAGAGAAGATGGAGAAAGTGGCTAATGATGCAGAGTGGTTCTGAAGAGTTACAGAGTGGAATTAGGGGTGCTTTTGTGCGATGGATATCAATAATCTCAGTGAAGTAGACAGAAAAATTCTTTGATAAAATCATTGTGTCTGAGAACACATGTGGTAGCTAGCTACATGAGAAAAATATTTTGAATAGTTGCAATTACAATTTAGGTAGAGTCTATGGCTCAGGCTCATGTACCACACAGAAGCATTGCCAATGGATCATGATTATTTTCTTTCAAAAGATAACTTGGAAGATTCTGGGCAAAAGAGAATAACAAATACTCTCTCTCTCTCTCTCTCTCTCTCTCTCTCTCTCTCTCTCTCTCTCTCTCTCTCTCTCTCTCTCTCTCTCTTTCTCTTTCTCTTTTCAAAGATTAGAGCATGCACATATCTACTGATGACTTGGTATATTTTAGGTGCCTAAAACCTGTTTAATCTATCCACCTCTTTATCCCCATACATTCCTGTATTGAACATCTATATATGTCTGTGTATAACTCTTGTATGACAAAAAACAGGAGCCCGTTCAGTCAAGCCAGTAACCAGTTATAGCAAATAGCTATATTAATATAAAATTAATACAAAAAATAAGGATAAGAAAACATTGCATATACTTATAATTTTAAACAAAATTACTCAAAAATCATTGATTTAAAAAGAAAAAAGAAAAAGAAAAGGTAAAAATCTTAATCTTAATTATTTCCATATTCAACAGAAGTTTAACCATAATGTATAGACCAAAACAAATAAGCAAAAACAGAAACAAACCAAAGTTTTTACCTCATTCAGTAAACACTTGATCTCTTTGCCAAATAGGAGTCATTACCATCAAGGACAACTTTGAAACAGAATTCAAATTCATTTGTGAAAATATTACAGAAGCAAAATGGAATAAAATCAATGATATTTGTAGAGATTAGCTTTTGTGAACATTATTAATGCCTTCTGCTCTGTACTTAGGGGGAAAGATAGTGGTTGATAAAGTTGGGTGATTATGAAGACCAGCAAAGCAAGATTAAGAGAGCTTCTACTAGATGGATTCCATCTTCCTATTGTAGTAATCATCTAAGTACTTCATAAAATTATTTTTCCCTCTGGGCTCACTAGGAAGGGGCTTGTCAAGTCAAAAGCACTTACTATAGGCCAAGTACCTTTCTATGTACTGGGAATACAAATATAATCAGAAAGGGCTCTCTGCCCTAGAGGTACATATATTTCTTTAAAAAGATTTCCACCTATAGAAACAATTTTTGACAATTATTTTCTGACATTTTATAATTAATATATTCTCCCTAGTCTTCTATCCCCAAGGTGGAAAATAGTGTGATACAAGCTGCAGTGCTTTCGTGTTTTTGTTATTATTTTTCCTAGATCCATGATGGAATTGATTGATATAGCACTGAATGGGGAAATTAAATTAAGTAAGATGGACATTTTTTATAATATTGACTCAGCAATTAATGTCTTTCTAGTTGCTTAGTTTGGACTTTTCTGAGTGAAAAATGATTTGTAATTGTTCATATATTTGCTGTTATTATTTTGTAGGTATACCCCCAGATACTTTATATTGCCTATGGTTAATTTAATGGAATCTCCTATTTATATCTCCTCCCATTGAGATTTGTTAATGGTAAATAGAAAGTATGATAGTTTATGTGCATTGATTTTGTGACCAGAAACTATACTGAAGGTGTTAATAATTTTCCATTATTTTGTGGTTGATCTTCTACAGTTCTATATGTATACCATCTTACAAAGGAAGAGTGATAACTTTTTTTCCTTATCTATTCTATTTCCTTCAATTTCTATCTATTGCTCTCTACCTTCCTAATTCTTTGTATGGTAAGATATATTTCTATAGTTGATTGAATGTGGATGTCATTCTTTAGTTGAGGTAATTACCAAGACAATAAAGTTCAATCATGGCCCACTATTCTCACCCCTATTTTCTTCTCTGTTGTATTTTCCT
This sequence comes from Monodelphis domestica, assembly GCF_027887165.1. Taxonomy (NCBI): domain Eukaryota; kingdom Metazoa; phylum Chordata; class Mammalia; order Didelphimorphia; family Didelphidae; genus Monodelphis; species Monodelphis domestica. The sequence continues at coordinate 118,776,957 of NC_077232.1, read as the reverse complement.
ATTGTGTATCTCTTCATGAAAGATAGTTTACTTCCTATTGCCTTTTCTTTTCTCTTCTGCCCTTATGTTCCTCTTTCCCATCCATTGTTTCTTTTTAGTCAACCCAACATCTTTAGCTTCCTTCCTTCCTTTTTATGTACACTCTTTTTTATTGTTTTTATAATGAAAAAGTTCTTAAATACCTTAAGCACATTAGGTATCTTGCATATTTTAAGAAACTTAAATATCTCAATTATTATAGTTTTTTTTCAATTTCACCTTCCCAAGTAAGAATGTACTCAATTAAATTTTATTGAAATTCATAAGTTTTGTTTTCCCTTTTTATGCTTTTCTTTAGAGTTGAATTTGCTCATCAATTTTTTTTCAGGTCTTATTTTTGGTCAGGAAAATCTGTATATCCTCAATTTCTTAAACATCGATTTTTTTGCCCCATGGAAGGGTTTTAATATTTTTCTAGGTATGTAATTCTAGATGTAATCTTAGATCCTCTGCCTTTTGAAAGTTCAAATCCAATGCTTTCTTGTCCTTTAACGTAGAAACTCCAAGGTCATGTGTAATCTCTTCCTGTGGCTCTAAAATATTTGAATAGTTTCTTTGTAATTCTTTTTGTTAAGCTAGGAGTTTTGGAATTTGGCTATAAGAGTCCTAGGATGTTATATTTTGAGACCTCTTTCTGAAGGTGATTTGTGGATTTGTTCCATTGTTGTTTTTCCTTATTATTTGAGGATATCAGGACAAAAATGTTTTAATGTTTTTGTTTTTGTTTTTAATATGGTGTCCCTGCTCTTTTTTTGTCCGTGGTTTACAAGTATTCTGATCATTCTTATATATTTTTCTTGGATTTTTTCCATGCATTTTTTTTCCTGTGAAGTATTTTATGTTTTTATTTATTTTTTTTCATTCTTTTGATTTTGTCTCATTGTTTCCTGATGTCTTATGGATTAATTGCCTCCTATTTTCCCAGTTCTGCTTTATGGAGAATTGTTTTCTCATTTAAGTGTTTTTGTTTGTTTCCTTTCCTATTTGGCTAATTCTACTTTTTTAAGAAGATGCTGTCTTTCACTCATTACTTTTTTTTTGCTTCTACTTTCTTTTGGTATATTTTAGTCTTTAGGGAATTATTAGTTGTTTTATCCTTTTTATTTTTGTGCTTCCATTTTATTTTATCCTTGTCTAGTTTTGAGAAAGTTGTTTTCTTTGGTGAAATTTTCTAAGCTATTAAGTCATTCTGTCAATTCTCTGATTTTTTATTTTTAAACTTCTTTTCAAGGTCTTCCAGGGTTTCTTTTGTGACCTGATATCCTTTCACACATTTCCCTTTTGGTATTGTCTTCTAAAATATGTTTTTCTTTGTATTTTGCTCATTTACCTTGTAAATTTTTTTCTTGTTCTTCTGTTGAGATTCTTTTCTTCTCCTGGGATAAAGAGACCATTGTTCCAAGCTTGCAGAACACTCTTTTTTTTGTAGTTGAGATAGGCCCATGTAAGATTAAAAATTAATATCCAAATACATAAAATATTATGTTCTTATAATAATTTATTAATTAATAATTTGATGAAATGGGAAAATGATAGCATTTTCCAGAGAGAGTTACCAGGCCCACCAAAAGTGGGATGAGAGCCAGGAAAAGAGCACAGGAAGAAGAGTCAGTAAATGGGCAAAGTTACAGAACTTATCTAAATACATAAGGATGCATACTTGGGGACTAAGGGAAAGGGATTCTTGCAGATGAAGTCCAAGGGTATAAAATATCTATTTATACACACACCTGCTTTTGTTTGTTGAGGGAGTGGGCATGCTGGCTTGCTATGTAGAGGCTTGCAGTTATTCTTTAAAGGTAGATTCCACTTCTCATGCTACCAGTTGTGAATTTTAGATTTATTCCACCTTGCTTAGTCTTTAGAATTTTAGCAACCAGGAATATATACAACCTCACTTAAGGATTAAGTGTGGGGGAGTAAGGTCTATGACCCACGTGTGCTAGCAAGTAACAAATCAGAAACAACTGACTGACCCCCTGGGCTCTCCAAAGTCAAGTTTAAGCCATCATTGGTACATGTGAGACACAGGAAGTGATGTAAAGAGCTGCCTTTATATTTTGTGTCAATTTCTATGATAAGGACTTTGGTGGTGGAACTTGGCTGGGAGGACCTTCAGTGTGGGACATCAGACTGCTTCCTTGAGATGACCACATGGTGAGTGTTAAGGTTTTCTCCCCTTCTCCTTGGCTCTTTCTGGAGACACCAGGCTCCAAGGAGTTCCCTTATTTTGGAGGAAGCCTCCTGGCTGGAAGCAGAGCTAGATTTAATCTTCTAGGCAGGCCCCTTGGCTGAGGTCTCTGAACTCCCCATGGGTACAACCAGGCTAGAACAGATATTCCCTTTTCCCTCTCTCTCCTTCAATCTCAATTTCTTCCTTCTATTGTAAATGAACCACCATAAAATTCCATTTTGACTTGAGTATTTCTTTGGGATTTAGAATTTAAATCCCTTGAAACTTTGAATTTTAAAACTACTTCACCCTACTCAGACTATACTTTAGAAGATTTGATTTAGCTATTTCCTGATTTGTAACAATGGAGATACTTAATATAACAGAATCAGAATAATATAGTTTAGGTCACAATGCTAAAGTTATCCTTTACACAGCCACTAAAAAATATATTCAGTCTCAACCCTAAAATTTACCCTTAACAGAGCTCCCTTGATCTCTTTTGACCTGGACTGGTGCCCTGTTCTGCAGCTTTGCTGCCTCAGGCACACTGCTACTTTACTGCCTCAGGCCACATAGAAGTGAACTGATATTATGACTGCTCTATCTCTGTTACCTGTGCCTTAGGCTTAGCTGGGCCCTATTCTGCTGCTTTTGTTTTTTCTGTCTCTTGTACTCTCCCAAAATGTGGAAATACATTGTTCTTCTGTTGATCTGCCTTCACTGCTTATGCTGATTGGCTTATACTGGACCTGAATCTGTTGCTTTAGTATCTTAGATATTGTACAGCTTAACTGCTTAGCCCACTTTGAAGTGGTCTCTTTTCTGCTCTACCTTTGCTACCTAAGTAGCTCAGGCTGGGCTAGGTCCTGTCATGTTGCTTTGCTGCCTCTGACCACTCAATAACATGTTGGACTGGTACATACTTTGTTGATCTTGCTCCAGTGATATATGTTCCTCCTGCTTTCTTTTATTTTGAGACAAATTATTTTCTTTAATGTGTTTTTATGTAGGGTTCAGATGAGAGGAGCAACCTTTACTTTACAATCTTAGTTCTCCACATACTAACATGGCACTTACATTTTAATAGAGAAAGACAACTCATAGAAAGGATCTGAAAATGGGTAGGGGCAATCAAGCTACTGAATGGGGAATATTAGAGAAATTCCTCTTGATATGATTCAACAGTACCACTTAGAGAGTAATGAAGACATAGTTGAGGTGGGCCTTACATTTTAATTTTTTTTTTTGTGAACTAGTATAAGGGCTAAAATTAAGAGTTTGACTAAAATATATGATTCAAAGTATTATTACTCAAGTGACATTTAATAGCTATTATTTACAAAAGAGATGGAAAGAGAGAAAGTAAAGAAATACAAAAGGGTAGAGAAGACATTAACCTACTCAAGCCAGGACTTGTTGACCTTCAATGGGAATTAAACTCTCTCTAGAAGACAGGAAGGGAAAACCAGATAACCACTCACCCAAGTTCCCTCCAAGAGACAGGTCAAGACAATGACTGAAGCTGAAGGTGATTCTTAGGAAGATCTTCCTCTTGAAGCCAACATCCTTCTTGGAGTCGAATTCCTCCTTTAGGCCAAGAAATTCAAGACCTTTTATAATGGACTCTTGCATCTTCCCCTTTTCACAGGGTCCAATCATGGCTTCCAAATTGTCTAATACTGCCCAGAGGGCAATGTTTGTAGGAACCAGTTCTTACCTTCTGAAGATCAATTTCTCATCAAAAAGGTTCACAGTTTCCTGATTAAACAGTGTCTGTAGGTCTGAACTCTTAAAAGAATTCACAAGTTTCTGACTTGCAAAATCCCTTGCTTAGTGTTCACATTTCATATTAGATAACCAAAGCAAGAGGCATTAGGGATAGGACATTCTTCTAATGTGAATTATTTCAGTGATCTGGTGAATTTCTAGAATAAAGAACTCTTTAAGGCATGAAAAATAAAGTGCACTCTTTAAGGCATGAAAAATAAAGTGCTGTGGAGATGAGTCAGTCAAGCATTAAAAGAGAAAATAAAATATTTCAAAGAACCACTGTTCAGAATTAAATAGTGTCTAATGCGAATACAAGATAATTGAGTAGTAATCAGACTGCAGCTCAATTTATGTTTCTTAAGTTTGTCCTGAGAGAACCTCAAACTGGTGATTCTCCATAAATGATCATCAGCTCAACAGCAAGAGTAGAGGGAAACAGTTGAGGACTGGGGATCTCTCTCCCTGGACTTGAAATTATCAAGTAAAATATGACAGGTTAAGGAAATAAAATATTCTAGGGGTCTTGGTATTGAAGCATTAGAGGAACAAAAGAATAAATGAATAAATCAGGGAGTGAAACATGTAAAACCAAAGTGAGATATTTGAATAAAGAAAAGAGGGATGAATCACACCTAAAGATAATGACAACATAGGCTAAATTTAGAGTTAAAAGGTAGAAAAGAAGATTGAGCTTGGAGAATAGAATTTTGAAGGTCTAGAGAAATGCTTTTCTATCACTTTCCATGTTCCAAATGGGAAGAAGGGGATATTTGGAATTGAACATATGTAGTAATTCTACAATCTGAATGTGCTTCATTATTTGTCATATGAATATTAAAGGTTAAAAGACAGTTTGTAAAATCAGTACTATGAGATGAGCTATATGCAGAATTTTTATGCATAATACAGAATAATTATTCAATAGGGCAAAACATGAACAAGACTATCAATCCCTAAGTATATCAAGCAAAGCTTTTCAAATAATATGATATTTGAGTTAGTCAGGAGCAATACAATTCAATGAATACTGTACTTGGAAGCAAAAGACTTGGTTCCAAGTCATAGTTTCGGTGTTCAAACACTTGTAAATCTATTTCTTCATCTATAAAATGAAGAGATTAGTATTATTATTGTTTAATTTGAAGGGTTGTTAATGAGAAACATAACTTGTGGTTTTTGTTTTTGTTTTGTTCTTTTTTCTGCCAATAATACCGATATCTCAATGATATCTCAATTTAACTGTGTTACTAATAAAAATTAGAAATTTATTTAAATATAGTATATTAGAGGATTGATTTGGGTATAATGGAGAAAGAGTTGATGATAAATGCTCAGAATGTAGAATGAGATGGATTCCCCCCCCTTCAGTCTTCTTCAAATATATCTCCCCACTAACTCTGTCTTTACTCCCCTCTAATAACTGATTTAATGGGTGAACCTCTACCCTTGGGGGAAGAGTGAGAAATCAGTTCTCTCTCTCTCTTCTCTCTCTCTCTCTCTCTCTCTCTCTCTCTCTCTCTCTCTCTCTCTCTCTCTCTCTCTCTCTGACAATAACTGACAATTTTATTCTAACATTTGTGGATAGGGTTAAATAAGAAAGATGTCTGAAGGTTGGGGTATATAGGAAAGTGGGGAAATGAAATCCCTGTCCATCTAAAATATCTTTTTCCCTCCCTCCAAAGTTGAGGGACTCAGGCTTGCCAGTCTGGTCCCTGAGAGGTTCAGGATTTATGACCCCTGGTCTTTATCACAGCAGACCCAATGTCCAGTCCCAGGGTGTCACAGGAGCCATGTGAGATCTTGTTATCCTGTTTTTATTCTTCTCAGGTTTCTCAAGTGAATTAAGTTCAATGAAGGATTTGAATAGCTCAGGAGAAAATCTCTGATCAGACTGTGACCTTTGCTGTCTCAAGATAGAGAGTTTAACTGTTTCTCACCTGGAATCTCTCTTCCCTCAAGATTCCAAGCCTTCTCAACCATCTCCTTCTGTGGATAGAAATCCTTGCAATTTCTTCCAGGCTCTGTACTCAAAAGTCTCTGGATTTTTCCTCTATCACAATAGACAATAAAATTTAGATTTAATAAGCAATTCAATTTGGGAAGATTATAGAATAATTATAAGCTTCTGAAATCTAGGAGAAAATAATTTGCATTATTGACATCCCACCAAAGTACCTCTATGTCAGTGAAACAGGCAACTTGTATACTTGAAGAAAGACTCATGAAGAAATGAGGTTCTACCAGGACAATAGCAGTCCACACCTAGATTTCCTACTTTTCTGCAAGGTGTCAGAAAAGCAAATTATCAGTAAATAATTGACCAGTAAGTATGTGTAATATTATATAATTAGCCATGAGATGGTACTACCATTAGAGCTTTTACTAGACTGTATACTGAGCATGAACTGACTTCCCTAAATTTTAGTACACACACCACTCTACAGAAAGTGTTTACCTACAGCTCTTATTCTACTCCCCATTCCCACCTTATGTTTATATAAGAAGTTTTAATCAATTTTTCTAAGCATAATTAAAATATAGTATAGAAAACAATAAATGTATCACCATTTCAAATTATTAAAATTGTGGAAATCTCAATCTAATTTTATTTTTTATCCTCTTTTTTGGGGGGAAAGTGATCTAATTGCTCCTAACTCTTTGTGGTCACTTAGTTGTTAATAAGAAAAATATTAATAACAAAAAGAGGGGAAACGTTGCACATTCAGAACTCATTGGTATAGGTGAGATTACACAACAGCAGCCAGTCACATCTCTCTTTGATCTCTGGACTCTAATGTGTTTTATAGTAGTTGATACTTTGGTTTACATTTCATTTTGACTACTCTAAATATTTATTACATGTTCCAGGACTACTTATACAGATGAATAATCTCAGTCGAAGATGAATCATCTCAGTTGAAGAAGAGGAAGCAGGCACTTGCCTTTTGTCCTGCTGAGTTCTCTTTCTTTTCTCCACTGTTCTTCCAAGAACATGAAATTAATAGAATGGCAGCCCATCCCACATCAAAAGTGTCAGATTGAAAGGTGGACAATTTGAAAGGGAAGAATTTTGTGCCAAATGTCATTCATAAAGTTGGAACCAATGACTAAATAATTAAGGGAAGGCTTGATTATTTAGAGGGAGGGGCTAGCTTGTGAATGACATGTATGCGTGTACTCACAGAGGAAAGAAAAATTTTCAACCTCCTGACTTCTTACTAACTTTCTTTGCCTTAATCCCATGCTAAGTTACATCCTACCCTTCATGTCATGCTGACTCTGTTTCCCAAGTACCACTTTTCAGGACCTCCAAGTGTCCTATTTGAGTTCTAGAAACCAAGTTAACTACACAGTGTTAGCTACTGAGTAACTGTAGTCTCTTCCTATATTGATATTTTCCTGGAAGTTCAGTATAATCCATCTACTGTGCTTATGATTATTTTTTTAACTTAACCATACCATAGCTGATTGGCCACCAGATGATCCAGGATAACACATAAAAATGTGCTTTCTAATCTATGTTCTGCTTCAGTAAACCAGTGATAAAATTTCACTAGCATGACTGAGTCTCTTTAAATATTCTGTGCTGTGTTCCATTTTTTCTTTAAAATCTTTCATCCATAAAACACTTTCAACCTTTCTTACTATTTCAATGCTTCTATTTGGACTACTTCCAGCACTCTGTTACCAAGTAGTAAACATATCCAAAATAGGAAAGATAGCATTATTGTTATGTTTTGTTTTGTTTTAAATATGTCATAGTTATAGTGTAAAAGTTTTCCCCAAGTTTTTTTTTTTAATACAGCATGGATACATCTTATTGTATCTTTTGAGGTCATTGACTGTTACTGTCATTTCAAATTAGTTCTTTATCAAGATGTTTAAAAATAATGTGGAAAGTATTAGACTTACAGTTTTGCTCAAATTTATTTCATCACTTTGCCAGTTATAAATTAATATTCTCTCAGGGACTCACTTCACCTCTATTGGCCAGTTTCTTCACCTATAAAATGAAACATTTGGATTTATGTTGTGTGATAGAGACATGGAGAGAGAAGTTTTGCAGGACTTTTGGACCAAGATGCAAAAGGCAAGATTGAAATGGAATGTCTCCAGGCCAGGAAGTTGGGTGTTGTCTGGCCACACCAAGGAGAGAAACTTGGCTTTTGGTTTCTGTGTCTCTGACTGGAAGCCACTCTTTTCCTTGGAGGATGGAAGCTGACTGAAAGGACTTTGGGGGGAGGGGGGCAAAACTTGGTTCTTGTGGACTTTGTTTCTGACTGGAGGTTTGAGGCTGGCTGAGAGACTTTTATGAGGCTGACTTGGCTTTTGGACTTTAGCTCAGGCTCTGAGCAGTGGAAGCTGACCAAGGAGAAGCTTTGAGTTGGTGGTCTGTGAGAGTTGAGCTGGCCAGGAGAAAAGGAGAGACTTTGAACTTTGTTTCTTTCTAGGGTTAAGCTGAGAGATCTGGCTGATTTGTGAAGAAGAAGAAAGAAGATTTTGAACTGTTATTGTCCTCCATCTACATAACTGTCTGAGTCACACTTGTGACTCCCCAAATCCTTAATTTTATATCATTTTGATTAGGGAAATCCCTAATCCCTCTTACCTCAGTTTCCCATCATGTTATCCTAATAAACCCCTTGACTGAGAGAGCAACTAGAGTGTCATTATAGTTCAACTCAGGAGGGAGGGAAGGAGCCAAAGGCTTCATGAAGATTGGGGAAGTGATGGAGGCAACGGAGGGAGTGAGGGAGGAAGGAGGTTAGGAAGTAGATTGATCCATAAGCATCAGTAGGGATCAGTAGGGAAATCCCAGAATAAACCCCAGGGCAGTCCTTTATAAGCAGTGTCCCCTGTGTACCAGCATCCCTGTGCATGTGGCACCCTTCTATTACAAATAGGCAAGCTTAGGTTCCTGTAGCAGCCTCTCTAGTCACAACCAGCCAGAGAACAACAATCATTGAAAAGAAACAGTTTCCCCTCAGTTTATCTTCTCTATCTCAAGAAGTAATAGTTTCCACTAAGTTCATATCTTTATTTCAGTTGTCTGCAGTATATGTTTTAATTCTGGTATTCAGTTTTAATTCTGGTATTCTTTACCAATAAAAATGTACATGACCCTAAGGAACACTCTTCCACTAAATGTCACTCTTACTTCTTATGATGTGTCGTAAGACAAGAGGAAACTGTTTAAAGACCAAGTTATATAGGATTCATACTTAATTTAATAAAATCATATACTAAAATGCAATATAGTGTTCTGAGAAATTATTGTCCCATATAATTTCATTATTGTTAAAAATAATAGCAAACATTTACATAGTGCTGACAGGTTTGCAAAGCATTTTACATATATAAATCCAGTTTATCCTGACTATATCACTTTAAGGTAATGTCCATTTTTCATATGAGGAAAGAAACTTCAAAAAACTAAGCAACTTATGAGAGATAACACAGATTCAAACTAAGATGTTTCTTGTTCTGACATTCTATTCACTGTATCACCTCACTGCCAAAATAATGGAAGAGAAAAATAATAGGTTCTGAACTTAGGCAGTGGGGAGAAGGGTACAATTTTATATATAAGTTTGAATTATCATCCATTGGCCAATTTCTGGACTTTGGTGTACTAATTTTAGGGAGGCTATTGATAAACTGGAACCCTTAAGTAGTATAGTAGATAGAGTGCCCAGCTATAGTAAGGAAGACTCATCTTCCTAAATTCAAATCTGGCCTCAGATATTTGCTAGCAATGTGACCCTGGGAAGTCACTTAATCCTATTTGCCTGCTTTCTTATCTCAGTTTAATCATGATCTGGAGAAGGAAATGGCAAACACTCCAGTATCTTTGCCAAGAAAACCCCAAATGGGATCACGGAGTTGGACATGACTGAAAATAACTGAACAACAACAACCACAAGATTGGTAAGGTAATGAATATTCACAATAGGGAAAATAGAATGGGCAGGGCTTCCAGTTCATGCCATATGAAGATTGTTTGAAGAAATATTGATTGTTTAGTCTGGAGGAAATCAAACTTAGAAGGGACATGACAGCTCTCTTTAAATATCTGAAGTGATCTCATATGGAAGAAGGATGAAATTTTACTTGACAGCTTAGTGTTGAAGAAAAAAAGTGAACATTAATGAGTAGCAAATTTAGATTTGATCTTAAATTGATAGAGTAGACTGATAGATCATTAGATAGGTAGATAGCACTAACAATCCTATGTATGGAAAAGTGCTAAGACATATGCATCAGAATAGAACAGATTTCCTCTTACATGAAGTCTTAAGAAAATATGGAAATTGTTATATCATATCTATATTATAAAAAGGAATAAAAATCCAGTGCAGATTTAAACTAATTAGCCTTTAACATACCTTCTAACTGAGATTCTCTGAAACATGTCATTGTTTTTCGGTTAACCACTGATTCCAAGATAACCCAGATTTAAAAGAATAATTAATTCTACTATTTCAGAACACATGCATTCCTGAAAACCACCACACAATGCCAAGTCATTTAATAAAAGCTGTAGGTTACACATAAATAGGCAAAAAATTAATAAAAATGTTAGCATAAATTTATATATGGAAAATGATTAAGTAATACATTCAGCTCTTGTTTAGTTGTTTTTCAGTCATGCCTGACTCTTTGTGACTCCATGTGAGGCTTTCTTGGCAGAGATACTGGAATGGTTTGTCATTTCATTCTCTATTTGATCTTACTGGAATGTGTAATGAGGAAACTGAGGCAAAAAGATTATATAACTTACCACAATCTCTCATCTAGTAAGCATCTGTGACTGAATTTGAACTCAGATTCTCCTGACTACCGGAATGGTACTCTATTTACTGTGCCACCTGGCTGCATATAAAGAATACCTAACTTGCACAATAGAAAGTGACAATTTCTATGGCCTCAAAGCTATTGTTAGACCTGCACCCGATTTCCCCAGAGACAAAGTTGGCAAAGTGGAATGAGTCACTCTGGGCAAGAGGGAAAGCCCACTTTTTAAAAAATTTCTTGCTGTTTTTCAGGAAGAAATCAAGTTTAAACAAATACAAAATGTGTATTATGCTCAAATCATTGCCCAATTTACAATCACATTGGGGGGAAAAATCACATTCTAAGAACAATTATGTCAGAATCAAAGCTATGACCTAATTATATATATATATATATATGTACATATATATATATATACACACACACATATAAATACATATATGTATATATATATTTGAGTATGTATGTGGGGGGGCTTTGTTTTTTTTTTTTGGTTAACATGGATCATGGAAGAGTATTTTATCTCAGTTTTTAGAGTTCAACACCTTTCTTTTTGAAGCATAGTGCTAAGAGCTATACAGAAAGTGTTCCTTCCAAATTCTTGGAGTTTTCTAACCTAGACTATAAAAATTATTGATGGATTTAGTTTATATATCTCTATTATTTCCAGATATAACACCAATACCCAAAGCCCTTTCATTTCACAGAAAATTCTACTATGCAACAAAGCAAATCCCTTAATAGGAGACTAGTGACTGACACAAAGGCCATTACTTAGGGCAGTGATATCAAATTAAAATAAAAATAGGTCATCAAAACATAAAGAAATATGGTACAGTAATGACAGTTTTAAAATATGATGCTATCTATATTTTATTTTGTTCTTATATATTTTATTAAATATTTCTGAATTATATTTTAATCTGGTTCCCTCAAACCTTTGAGACTGTTATGACTTCATGTTTGATTACTCGGATTTCCAGTATATGCAATATTCAACATCTATCATCTCACACCTCTTTTAAGAGAGGGTGTAGGTGAACCTATTGCATCCCTTCTCTCAGACCTTGATTGCTCATAACAATGACCAAGACTTCAACTTCATTTTAATATTTCCATTTATACTTTTATGATTTTAATATATAATGTTTTCCTGCCATTGCTCTCTTCTAAAGTGAATGACTCAGATATATGTAGTCTTCAGTAGGTGATTTTTTCCCCTCAAATTTGAACTAATACCTCAATGAAAGGTAAAGGACCAATTAAGCTTTTTAAAAGGTCTACATTGAACTAATTGATATCTATAGAATATTAGCAGGTAGAGGAAGTTCTCTCTTAAGTCCAAAATATCCTAGATTGATTTTTTATTTGAAAATATACCCAAAATTCACATAAGAGGAATACAGGTGCTTGATGATCTTCATTACTTAGAAAAAATATACAAAATGTCACATCTCCTGCTCATAATATCATTGAAGGCAATAGGTAATTTGCTTTATTATCCTCAACAATATATAAAATGCTTGGCAAATAGGCTAGTGATTTGGTAGACCAAGTTCTAAGACTTATTATAGTTTATGTTTTTAAGTTTAGAGACAACTTAAAATGCTGCCCTCACATTTGAGTAGAATAGTATCTCCCTTTAGATTTAAGCAATAAGTGACCGTTATTAAGTATATCTTTCTCTGCAATAAGTAGGAATTGATACTTACTAAATATATCATGTATAAATATATATATATATATATATAAATATAAAATACAACCAATATCATTATCTGTAGGTCTTTTAAGGGCAACCTAAACATGGATGAAGAAGCTGAGACAGGAAATGACAGATGCTTTCTGCCTAGGCTTCTGGATCTGAAATCAAAACATTTCAGGAACCTGCTATTTCCTCTTTCTCTCTATGTTCTATAGATTTCCTAAACCTTTCTCTTCGTTGCCTGAAGCATCATTCTCAGATACTCCTCTGCCTTACTCACCCTAGAGGAAGCAGATTCCACGTTTCTGCTTGTACCACAAAAGCCTTAGCTGTCAGCTTGCACAACCTCAGCTTCAACATTTCTTTTGTTGAGCTGCCAGGATTTAGAGCCAAAGGTTTTGAGGGCCTTGTATTGTATTAATAAAATTGTAACTTTATCGAGAACTAGTTCAATAAAGGAAGCTTGTCTGACCTCATTTAACAATATTTCTGGCAATGAAATATGACGAATTGACAGCTTCGAAAAGTGAAGTCTAATATTTTAGTGCAGTACAGATGCATCACCAGGGAGAGTTGGGGGTTGGGGAGTGGGGAACAACTGGATTTAGAGGAGATTGGTTTCCTTTCACTATTTTAAGTGGATTACAAACAAGTCGGGAGGGGGAAATAGATTTCTTAAAAAAATGGATTTTACTTCTTTTCAAAAAAACAAGTAGCCTAAGTATAAAATAAGAGAAAAAAATATGGCAAATTATTCAAAAGTTATCTTTACAGATCAGCTCTCAAAATTCCTTTAAGTAACAGGCAGGGAACTATCTAAAAAGGAGAAGATGGGAATTTCTGCTTGTAAACACTCATATCTGATATTGAAAAAAAGATTAAAGGAAGTTAACAGCTTGGACTTCGGAGTGACTGATAAAATCACCTCTATTTTGGTTGGAGATAGTACTGCTCAGAAAGTATTCAAGGTTTCTGAAGCTTTTTTTCTGAAGCAGACTTTACGTTATGCTTGGGGGGAAAAGGCTATAGCAACAAACAACTAGCAAGATCACAGTTTTCAGTGATAAATGAAATAATATAATTATATAGACAGAGGAATATTCAGATATTTGAAGAGGGTAATATTGAAAATGATAAACTTTTTTAGTATTTATTGCATACAAGACACTTTGCTAAATTCTTTACAATTATTACCTTATTTGTTACAAAAAAACTCTGAGATGTAAGTTCTATGATTATCTTAATTATATAGATGAAAAAATTGAGGCAAAGATAAAGTGACTTGCCTATGACCATATAACTGAGTGTCTAAGGCTATATTTGAACTTAAGTTTATCTACCTCCAGACCTAGCAATCTATTTTCTAGGCCACCAAGCTACCCCCATTAATGGAGAACAAATCCACTATAGCAAAGCAAGGTAGTAAATAGTTGATTATGAAAATTGCCAAGCAGGCAAATTTGGGGCTTAAATAATTCCTTATGTTACTAAGTTAGGAATAGGAGGGATTCATTTAGCCCTGTTAAATATTTTGTACTCATTTCTTCCTAGACTAGTTACTTGGTTTGATTTGAATGTGGAGCCCTTCCATGTGGTTGTATTTCCCCAGCACATTCTATCCTAAAATGGATCTTCAGCCCACATAATTAGTGTTCACTGGAGGTTGAAACCTCAAGGCTAAAAAAGATGCATAAAACATATGGTACATTGTGGAAGGTAAAGTACAAATGGAAATACTAATGAGGGAAGTGACAGAACTACATTGACCAACACTGCCCTTAGATACAGTGAAGAAAGAGAAATTCTTTTCAAATGGCTAATGAGTTGGAAAAAAAAAACCCACACACACACACTTTTTTACTTAAGAGTAGCTTGGAGATTTATTCTCTTCATTGGAATGCTAGTGATCAGGCTATATATATATATATATAGTCAATTAGGTTAGAATATTTTTGCCAATCTTTCTAAGATGAATAGAATTTTATAGTAAATAAAATTATTTGCAATGCTTATTTTTATGACTGTATCAGTTAACAGCCTTGACTAGTCAACATATTTGGGTACTTAATATTTCCCCAGGTGCTTTCTTGTAATATTTGTCATTTATTTTTCAGACATTTTATTTAAGGCATTTACTTTTTGTTCAGACTATATATGTGCTTTTTGGGATTACATATATATGAAATTCCAAAAAGCATTTGAAATGATTTATTATGTAAAGATTTTCATTCTTATATTCCAATGTCATCAATTTTCATATTTGTATGATTCCCTCAAAATTATGCTATTCACTCTTTTTGTAAATAAGATTTCAGTATATATCATAGATAGAAGAGTTAAAATTTAAATTTTAACCAACTAATAATACCCATAATTGGGATATGGAGGATGGAAGATCAGGGCATCTTTTCAATATACTTTGGGAAGTTATTTTTTACTTTTAATTTTACCTTCAATATTTGATTATGTGTAACTTTTATTCTAATTATGAAGTTGAGGCATAATGAGATATAGTGCAAAAAATTAACCTAAAAAATGTAGCATACTGCTTAGAGGATATGTTGTGGTTTGGTCTATTCAGTCACTTCTGGCTTTATATTTTGGGAGGTTTGTTGGTAAAGATACTAGACTAGATACTAGAAAAGATTCCTTTTCTGGTTCATTTTATAGATGAGGAAACTGAGGCAAACATTTAATGACATATACAACTTCACACATAGTAAGTATTTGAGGATGCATTTCAAGTCAGTTCTTGACTCCAGACTCAGTACTCTATTCACTGTGCAATTTATATGCCCTATAGTAAATAATATACTATACTGAATAATATCATATTATTTACTATTGGATATTAAATAGTATTCAGTCTGTAAGTTCCTAGAGGACAAGAGAAGTTTCATTTAATTTTTTCTGTATCCAGTTCCTAAAATAACAATCAAAGAATATTGATCAATAAATACTTTCTGATAATTATAGTATGTCATTCAGGTTATTTTCATTTGAATTCATTTCATGTTAATTATAATATGTCCAGCTAGTTGACACACTCAATATTGTACTGGTGGAGAATTAAAAAGATCTTAAATTTACAGTCTGACTGAGAGGTATTACTTTGGATCAGTGACTTAATGTTTATCAGTCACACTTTCAATAAATATAAAGTGAGAATAAAAACACCTCAGTTTCATTGTGAGAAATAAATAAAATTATTTGTATAGAACTTAACCTAGTGCTTGACACATAGCATATGTTTAATAAATATTCATTCTCTTCCTTTGCCCCAGATAGATTTATAATAAATAAAATATATTAATATAATTATATAAGAAATATAAGAAAATAGACATTTCTTCTCTGCATTTACTCAACACAATTTGTATTTCTCGAATCCAACTTTGGGAGTTAATCTTACAGGAAATGCTTTAAAATATAATCATGTTTAAGGCACTTAGAACAGTGTTGAAAATGATGTGTTGAAAAAAATTTGTGGATCAAATAAGTAGATAATCAGTAAAAACCCATACAACATGGATAAAAAGAGTCACTAGCCAAAATGTGTCTAAGTTTGACTTTTTCTTCCATTTTTCTCACATATAATAGTATTCTTCTTAATTTTCACTGTTTTTACTATATACATTTGGATAATGTTATGTTACTTAATCCTGAAGAGAAAAATACCTGAGTGCATATTTATGGAGTTGACAGAAAAATGTCTTTTGTGTTAGCGGGAGGGGGGGGTGATGTATCCTGTAGGCAAGAAATCAGGATAATATAAACTTAGTGAGGCAAAATAGGTTCTTTTAAGTACTTAAGAAGGGTGCTTCTTATCTTAAATGGGGCAAGGAGAATTAAATCCATTTTATTTGGCCTAAGATGGCAGCCTTAGAAACAACAGGTAGAAATGAAAAGGGTCAAATGCTAGCTTGATGGGAAGAAAAATAAAAACATATAACCCACATATAAAAAATATCTAAATGTGGATGGCATGGATAATAGCTAGATTAGAAGTCTAGAAATCTAGTTTAATCATTTCCAGAAGATTAATTATCTATGTTCTAAGGAAAGAGTGTAGCCTTTTATTGCTTCAATTTTATCATCTGTAAAATGGATTCTTAAAGTGACTTTAATAGAATCCAAAAAAAATCACATGGTGAAATGTTTCTGAGCATTCTAAATATTATGGAGATATTTAAGCATTCCAAACATAAATGCTTCTTCCTTACTGTCACTTCTCTACCTGTATTCTCTCCCTCATCAGAATATTTTTGCTTGTGTATTAGTTTCACTTCTGTTTAGCACAATGCTAGTCAGGTAGTATTTATTTTTCATTTTAATTAATGGCATTTATAATTAATGTTATTATTTACATTATAATTTATAATCTTATAATTTTGTAGTCTATTTGATTGAATAATTAGAGGCAATATAACACTAGATTGAGGAGACTTTCTACTCTGAGTAGATAGGAAAAGGCATGAATGTTTCTTGATGGTTGTCCTTTATTTTCAAAGAAGATCAGTGACATTTTGAGAGGATATTTTGACTTGCACATGAAGTAAAATTAAATGAGACCAAATTGCACAAAGTTATAAGCTTTACTCTCCCCCAGAGTTGTTAAAATCCAGTAGCAATACAAAAGTAAGAATTTTGAGCAATAGTTGGGATTGCAGAGGATGGCCTTGACATATGCCACGTGCAACCAAGCTCTAAGTATTCCAGAGTACCTGATTTAGCCATCTTCATGACTATTGGAACACATTATCCTCATCTGTCCCTTCCACTTGGGGAAGTCTTCACATTCTTGAGATAGTTACATCCTAATTCACCAATCCAATTGTGGCCCTTCAGTTACTCGCAACCTTAGTCTCTGTACTAAGATGGTTTACCAAAATATGGCTACTGGACATGCTACAGCTTCTGGAAGCCACAGGGGAGAATTGAGTACCAAAGATTACTTAGCATCCCTGAAGAGGACTTGGTAATCCCTCCCACCAAAGATGCTACTCTAAAAGGTAGGCAAAATAAGGAGGATACCTCCCAGGAGTTTATATAAAGTAGTGGAACATGAACTATCTATTTTTTCTAGATGCAACCTCATTTCATCTGGCTTCTTCTAACCACTGATCATGTCACTTATGTAAAGATTCATTTCATACTCCTCCCCCAAAAGATGTAATAGTTTAGGGAACACCAAACCTAGAAAAGAGCTAAAGAGTTATACTTAGAGCAAGGAAGCTTAGTTAACCTTTCAGACCTGTCTCTATTGATTGATCTTGTATTTCTGGTGACCTCATCAGGCAAAAGAAGTTAGTCCAATACCTTTACTTCCTTTATTTATTTTTTTCTTTCTTCCTTTTATTTATTTTTTTAATTTTATTTAATTGATTAATTTAGAGTATTTTTTTTTCAGGATAACAAAAATCATGTTCTTCTCTTCCCCTCCACCCCATCTTTACTTCTTTTAGAGAATTGTTGAATTTCATATTAGAATAGTAGCTTCTTCATAAAAAGTTGATCATGTGACTTAGTCATCTATAAACCTGTGACAGCTTATAAGCTAGTGGCACATCCATATAGGGAATTATTTTAGATAGGGTTGAATTGCAGAATACAAGTGTGGCTTCCTCATAAAATGTTGTGGCAAAGGTAGGATTCAGATCCTGATTCCAAATGCAGAACCATATCGACTCCTATACTCCTGGCTTCCTGCCTATATATCTCCCTGTTTCTCTGCCTCTTTGTTTCTCTTTCTTTTTCCCTTGACTGTTTCCTTAATCTATAGAGAGTTATAGAACTATAACTAATGTGAAACAGAACATTTTAGAATTAGAAACAGAACAGTGAATATCAAAAAGAAATAAAAGGAAGAGATGTTACCATCCAGTTGGTATAAGTAAGTAACAAGTTTTAGACATCGAATTTGTTATCTAGTTTCCTAACAGTAAAGGTTAAAAAATAAAATGGATGCAGTGAATGCATGCATATAGGTGATTTTTTTCTGTGTGTTTAGTGTCTGATTTAAAAAAAAATCAAATTCTTGTTCAGAGAGTTTATTTTCTTAAGTACAAAAAGAAATAAAATTTGTGTCCTTGTAGAATGGAATGAGGGTAGTATGACAGATAATGTTCTCACTGGAGCTTTTGCAAAAGTCACAGAAACACTGCTAAAATCCTGCCTCTTGTTTTGTCGCTCAGAGGTCCAACCTCAACTGGAGAGGCAACTAGGTGTCTCAGCAGATAAAGCAGTAGACTCAGAGATGGGATAGCCTGGGTACAAATCTGACCTCAAATACTTTCTAGCTGTATGACATTGGTCATGTCAATTAACCCCAATTGTCTACCCCTTAATGCCCTTCTGCCTTGGAACTGATACTTATTAACTAAGACAGAAAACAAGGATTAAAAAAAAACTGAATCAGTAAAACTAGAATTATTTTTTCATGATAGATATGAATTAAACTCAGTCATCTTAAATAATTAAAACATTAGAACCATAATATAGTTTAATATGACTATTATTGACCTAAAATGTACAATAAGTACAGCATAGAAATTTACAAAAAAAATTAATTTTGAAATCATAGTAAAGAATTATAACTTGGGAAATATGGTCAGACACAAGTACTAAATCAATAAAATTTCATTGAAAATGTGCCAATATGCTTGAAGAGAATCAGAAAAAACATTTTCCCTAAGAATTTGTTTTTTAAATCATCAGGTACAAGTACTGCCACTATGAATTACTGATGAGATGGCCAATAGTATGTCTCATTTTCAAAAAGAAAAAGAAAAGTAAAAGCTGCCCAAAGGGTCATAGTAGTTAATAATCAAATGGTATTACCTACTATAATTGTGAAAGGAAACTATAAATACAAAACATAAAATGAAAGGTATAATAATTCACACTTGGAGTTCATTCCCTCATGCCTCAGACTAATCCCCTGACTTCAAACACTAATATTTGAAAACATCTTTAATCCAAGACTCAATTTAATGAAAATCCAAGAGTAAGTCAAAATAGGAGACAAAGTGATAGTATTATATGACTATTACAGAATTCCTGAAATCTGATTATGTTCCTAAATATGTAAAAGGTAGCCATAGAAAATAGCATTTTGTGACAAATCTCTATTCTGCATTTTGAAAATTGAGATTGAATTATATTATTTAAGGAACTAATTTTTTTTTCTGAATTCCCCTAGTTCATCCAGGTCCACAATATATTTTGAAGTTTCATTTTTACAGAGAATCTAATTACAAGGTTTAGGCAAAATGAATGGACTAAAATATACATAAAGAAAAGAATGTGACAAAAATATCTGCATTTTTGATTCAGGTTTATATCCTTTATTCCCTATATTTCTGCATAATGCCTTATTCTAATATATTTTGATTGCATCACTACAATTCCATGGTCTAGTTTTTGTCTGGAGTGAATTTTGCTACAATTAGATAGATCTTAAGACATTAGAATAAAACAAATGAACTGTTGTCTTACTAGTCCAATTTAGAAATCTGTAAGCAGGTAGCTATCAATATTTTTAGATTATATACTAGATGACTAGTTCTGTGCCTGACATATCATACATGCTAAATAGTCTATCTAGCAATATATCTAACTAGGCAATGAAGAATGTATGCAAAAAACCATATAACTTAATTTCAAAGTGTTTAACTTCTTCAAAGGTAGACAAGGCATCATTTGGAATGAATTGGAAGCGACGACGATGAGATGGCAGAGTGAATAGAGTGTCAGGACTGTAGTTAGGAGGAGCTGGTTTTAAATCTTGCCTCATACTTTTCCTAGCTGTGTATCTCTGGGAAAATCGCTTAAACTTGTTACCTAGCCATTGTCACTTTTGTCGGTTTACTCATCTATAAAATGACCTGGAGAAGAAAATGGCAAACCACTCCACTATCTTTGCCAGAAAAATCCCAAAGGGGTCATGAAGTGTCAGACATGACTTAAATGAATGGACAACATTAAAAGTCAAAATACAATATAATCATAATAATTAATATTATGTACATAAATAATAAAGGAAATATAGTGCTCCTTATATAATAAATTCTACAAGGGTTGAGAGAAAGTTGAAATCCATTAGAGCTGAAGTTATTGGAAAATTATCTGTGAGGTATTAGAATTTTAACTAGAAATTTCCAGATAAGTAAATTTGTTATTATGCTGTAGATATGGAGAACAGTGAATATATGAATCAGCAATGAGGATCACAATTGAGTTCCAAGATGGTGAAAATAAATGGGGCAAACATTTTTGAGAAATGGGCAGAACTATTATCTCTTCAATGTAAGTACATCCCAATGTGCACATTTCCTCTACTGATGTAAAATTACAATTTTTAAATTTAGAGAATTGTTTTGAATATTGTTTCTTTGGCTCGCTAATTATAACATAACTGTTATGTATCAGAGAATATATGTGTGTATTTTTGTGAAAGTTGGTTGTGTATATATGTGTGTACCCACATATACCCAAAAGATTAAAAATATATTATTCTATATTGCAAAAATTATGTATATATGCATACATATACATATGAATGTGCATTTATATTATATATGTCAGTATATATTCACACTATGTATTTGTATGCTACTAAGAGTAAAAATAATTCCCTCGGTTTGAAAGCTTTAGCAATTTTAGTTAAGGTGACTTGGAAGCAATGACATTAATGTTGATCATCAAATATGACCCCAAATAGTAAAGAGTAGATACCATAAACCTAAGAACTTATTATTATTATTATTTCTAAAAATAATTTATTTTAAATCAAGGTATTGGGAAAATCCACTTTGCATGATAACCTGGGAGGTAGTTAATGGGTTATAGAGTACTTTATATGTCAAAACAAATTGTCTTGTTTATCTTTCTTAACTTAATGATAAATTAGGTCTCAGGGTTTAATATTCATTATCAGTATTTCTAGATTCTTATAATTCATATAGTATATTAAATTAGAATAAAGTGTTATATAGAAAAGGGGAAAAGTTAATGATCATATAAAAGCATTTCATTCATTATTCATAAAATTATAGGATTAATTTATTTTAATTTTAACATTAACTTTTAATTAAAGTCTAATCATTAGGCCAAAAGTCATTAATTGGATGATATGTTCTCTGAGAAAAAGAAAATGATTGAAAATATAATCACATAGTTGACCTTTATGTTTAGATATGTTAACGTAAAATTTAGATAATCCACCATATTCAGAAAAGAACATTTACTATCTTGACATTTTTAAGGTTTCTATTTAAGAAGACTGGCCTTGCTGAAATGAAAGTAATTTCTTATGTCATTTGTAAAGTAAAATTTGTCATTCAGTGGGGTTAAGGAAGTAACAACATAATTTGAAAGTTACACTCTTTGGATTAAAGATATTGATATTGAATGTGATGAGTTACAGATGGCTATCTGGGGAATACAGTTTGAATGATTAAAGCTGTTAACTCCTTCCCAGTTTCCTTAATGTCCAATAATAACTTTAAGAGAGTGTGGGAGAAAATAAATTTGGTGGGGAAAAAATAAAAATAACTACAAAAGCATAACAGGACAATGATTAAAGTTAATAATGACATAATTTCTGGTCAAACCCAACAATATCAATCTCCCTGTTCTACTTTGAGATTAAATCAGGATTTTAAATGTTAGAGCACAGTTGTTATTCTGGTGAAAATATGCTTTTAAATGTTTTTTCATTATTAAATATGATGAAAAGGTATGTTAAGGATGTAATTAATCAATGGAAACTTCTGCTCAGGAAATATTTTCTAACACTAGATTCTGTAGTGCCTGGTAGAGTTTTGTGTACATACCAGCAAATAACAATAAAAAGAGATAGTTTGACAAGTAGGAGAAAAAGATAGGAAAGAAGAATCTCACTAAGGAAGAGGACTGCACAAACAAAAGCATTGTGACCAAGATTAAAAGGTAAACAACAAACTTGGGGGGAAATCATCATAGCAAGTCTCCCTGACAAAGATTTAATTTCTCAAACATATAGAGGACAGAATAAGAATACAAAGCATTTCCCAGATGACAAATAATCAAAGGATATGAACAAGCAATTCTCAGATGTCAAAATTAAAACTATCTTTAATCATAATAAAAATTGTTCCAAATCATTATTGATTATAACAATGCAAATTGAAATAACTCTTTGGTACCACCTCACACCCCATAAGTCTAACTAATAAGACAAAAAAGGAAACTAATAAATGTTGGAGGGGATTTGGACAAAAAAACATATACTGCTGTTGGATCTACAAACTGATACAACAATTCTGGAGAGTAGACTTGAACCATGTTTTGAAGACCATCAAAATGTCTATATCCTTTGACCCAGAAGTAATATTTCTAGATGTGTATCCCATAGATAAAATATAAGAGAAAATAACCTGTACAAAAACATTTATATCAGCTCTTTTTGTAGTGGCAAAGAACTAGAAGAATGTTCATCATTTGGACAATGACTGAACAATTTGGGCTATATAATTGTAAAGGAATACTATCATGCCATAAGAAATTACAAACAAGATGATCACAGAAATCTCTGGAAAGATTCATTTGATGTAATGTAAAGTGAAATGAGTGGAATCAGTAGGAGAGTGTACACACTAAAAACAGAATGTGTGCTGATCAACTTGAATAATTTCACTATTATCAACAAGGTAAAGATCTGCGGCATTTCCAAGAGTCTCATAATTTTAAAAGGGATATACACCACAAATATAAGGAACAGACTCCAAATATATATATATATATATATATATATATATATATATATATATATATATATATATATATATTTGTATGTATGTATATATGTATATACCATTCTTTGTTTATTTCCTTCATGCATTTTTCTCAAGTGTAAGCAATATGTTCCTTCTTTCACAGCATTATGAATATGAACACATGATATATACAATAATGTATGTAAAATCTATATGATATTACATGCTTTCTTGGGTAAGTATTGGAAGGGGAAAGAGAACATGGATTGCACAGTATCAGACAAATGTTAAAAATTGTATTGTTATGTAATCTGGAGAAAATAAACATTTATTATTATTTTTAAACTCTTATCTTTTACCTTGGAATCAATAGTATGTATTATTTTCAAGGCAGAAGAGTGGTAAAGGCTAGGCAATGGGGGTTAAGGGATTTGTTCATGGTCACATAGATAGGAAGAATATGAGGCTAGATTTGAACCTAGGACTTCCTGGCTTTCAATCCACTGAGACACCCATCTGCCCCAAAACATTTATCATTATTAGGAAAATTAAGCCAAGGGAAAAACTATATATGGCAGGAGGTTCTAGCTTCACATATTTTCACTTTAAAATTCCAGAATTTCCTCATAGCCTTCTCAATTGGTTCCAATTGATCGCCCAATTTCCTCTCATTTAAAACTAAACCCTCTGGTAAATGGAACTCTTTTACAATTTATACTTAAGGAAGTTTTGTCTTATTTTTTAACATGTGTTTACATCAAATCTTTATCAGGCACCCTGTTCTCAACCTAAAACTGGCAATGACCATCATGATGTCTTTTTTTTTTTCCCCTCTCCAAATCATTCATATATTTTAGATATCCTAGTTAGCTCTTTGTATATCAGCCACCAATAAGACTATAAACACAAAATAAGTATCCTTATCTAATCTTTGCATCACTTCAAAGTGGACAATTCATAAATGTTTGTTTACTTGGTTATATTTTAAAACTGATGTTTTTGTACCTTACTCTGTATTTCTTTTACAAATATCTAACAGGGAAAATTTTTATGGAGAAAGTAGAAATATGAGAAGAATGCTTAAGAGGGACTAAGAATGTACAAGAAATGGGAGACCCCTTTTTTTCCATTCCCTGTCTTTGTGTGTGTGTGTGTGTGTGTGTGTATGCATATTTTGGATACTTTCCATGCTTAAAGAAAATACGCAAGAACAACTGGTAGAAGATTCTAAAAAATACGTGTCTCATACACTGAGGCTCCAGGGCAGAAAATAATGGTATCTTTTCTAGAAAGTGGATGACACTCCTGGCTAAGAGACAGTGCATCTTTCCTTGTCTTCTGACAGTCACAAACCAGTATAAAAATTGTTCACCTGGTTGCTGAGGATAAACTCTGCCTGGGAAGAGAGTCATTTTTCACAAAAATGCTAACTCCCCCGCATGTACAAGACAGTACATAGCTCATGCCTGCCTGAGGTTGAAAAAGGAAGAACTGGATACTGTAAAGTAAGCCCTGGCTTTTTCCCCTTTGCACACTAATCAATCTGTTAAAAAAAAACATCCACTTTAGCTGACAATGTCAGAAAAGGTAGTGGTATGCATGGATACATTGAAAAGAAAAGAGACTGAATTGAATTGAAGGAGATGTTCACATTATTCTCTAATAACATTCCAAAATATACAAATTTAGAAAGGATATTAATTTACATCAAAAAGTATATTTTCTACTAATACATAAAGAAATGTATACATATATGTACATATATAAATGCATGTATATATGTGGGTGAAATACACATACTCAGATACCATGCATAAACGTGGCCCAAATTTTTTAATAATGACTGTATCTAAGCAGAAGCACATTATCAAACTTAAATATACTAATATAGTTCTTTATCTGAATAATGTAGATTAAGTGTATAATCTTGCTTTACTGATTAATTGATTAATGATATCAAGTACAATCAAAATTCTTCCAGTTTAGATCTGAATAAGTACATCCCTCTCTAAGTACAGAATTACTACTTCAAAGTGTTAAAATCTCCCAAGTGGCCATAGTCATAAATCATTTGGTTCTATTATATATTTGCTGTCTCAGTAGTATAAGTATTTATTCAGAGAAACATATCAATATTTTTATTTCCTAATAGTTCACTGATCATTTTTCCAATATCATGATTTCTTTACATATGTGTGTGTGTGTGTGTGTGTGTGTGTGTGTGTGTGTGTGTGTGTGTGTGTATAGGCAATGGGAGTTAATTGACTTGCCCAGTATCACACAGGCCAGATTTGAACCTAGGACCTCCTGTTTCTAGACCTGGTTCTCAATCCACTGAGCCACCCAGCTGCCCCCAATATCACAATTTCTTATACTGGCCAAAGGAAGTATTTTTAAAGAAGTTATACACACAAGGACACAAGGATAGGGAAGAAAGAAAGGGATCCAGAGGGAAGGAGAGAGAAAGAGAGAGAATAGCATTCCAAATGAAGTAATTAGAACAACTGTGGATAATATTAGGATGCAGTATTTATTAACTCAGGATTATTGATTGAGTTGTGACAACAATTTGAAATTTATCTGGTTGAAAATTAAAGTAAAAGAATGAATAAATAAGTATATAAACCTTATTCATCAAGGGAAGAATAATTCAATAGATTAATACAATAATTTAGAAATGATATTCACAGGAAATTATTTATCAAACAATTTTTATCCTATAATGCATTGTGTTTTATATTAGTGGAATTTGAAATTAATAAATTTTAACTAGCTCTTGTTATTTATTCAATAGATAATTATAATGCTTTCTCATTAAAATCACCTTTATTAAAAAAATGAGAGATTCTAAATGCTATTCCCACAATAGGTGTTTAAGACATTTGCTGATAATATTGCAATATAAAGTATCTCATGCTTACAAATTGCTTGAGAAAAATACAGAAAAAATGTTTATTCAAAATATTTCTTTTACATCTTTTACATACACATTACTAAAGAAAAACAAGACAGAAGGAAACAAAGAGAATTTTCAGATTTTATATAGCATTTAAAATATTCTTTTTAACATATGGTAACTATAGACAAATTTCACAGTCCACAGATCTGTGAATATGATGGCAAACATATGCTTGAACTCACAGCATGTGACTAGAAAAGAGTCATAATTTCAAATCTCAAGCATTGGTGAAAAAATTTTAATTTTCTATTCATATATTCACCAAATTTGTTGATAATCCCACTGTATATTTTTAATATTTTACAAATACATGTGACAATTATATTGTTTTAAATGTTTTACATGCATTTGATATGCATATGTCCTAGTAATTAAATAGAAAAGATCATTCGAATATATGACTTTCATAGCTTAAAATAGTTAAAATATACTTTTTTCCATAACCATATTGTCTTATATTCTACATCAGAAAGATTAAAACATAAGAATGGACAATTGTTACTATTTCATCTAAATTTTTGACAAATGTTATTAGTTTTATCATCATACAGATAGAACTTCACCAAATATTACATTTTAAAGTCCCAATATTTCCTCTTTATGTATTCAGTTACTCAACCTAATTGTCCAGTTTAAAGAGATTTTGTTTTCTTTTGTTTTTCTCCTTTTTATTATTTTACATACTTTGTTCTTTATTTACATAATTCTTCTCCTTGCCTCCTTGCCTACATGCCTTGACAGTTGTTATATCTACTTAAGTAGTCTTTGGGTTCCTTTGAAGCTCAAATTATGTGTCTTCCTCTACTTGAGGCTATTCATCATTCCCCTACTTATTATTTTTTCCATTAGTTACTTAGTAATTACTTTAAACTTATCATCTACTTAGTTATGTGTTTATCACTTCTGTTCCACCTTTAATCAAATGTCAGCCCATTCTGAAGAGGGGATTTCTTCTTTAAAAAAAATCAGTTCAGGGCAGCTGGGTGGCTCAGTGGAAGCCTAGAGATGGGAGGTTCTAAACTCAAATCTGGCCTCAGACACTTCCTAACTGTGTGACCTTGGGAAAGTCAATTATTCCCCATTGCTTAGCCCTTACCACTCTTATGCCTTAGAACCAATAAACAGTATTGATTCTAAGATGGAAGGTAAGAGTTTTTAAAGAATACATATCACATATATCTAACATAATACTGTCATATAATAGGTAATCAATATATGCTTTGGATGAATGAATTTATATAGCATTTTACAAGTTATTAAAATGCATATTATCCCCCCTGGTTATTTGATTATTACCACCATACTCTTGAGGTAAGGAAGTCAGATGACATTCCTTGAGACTCAGAGGTTAAATGATCTCAATAAGATCATAAAGCTAATAAGTAGTAGTGCCTAGACTAAAATATGGCTATTTAACTAACCATAATTGAATGTTCCTTACCCTATATCATGTTTCTTCTCTTGGCATTTACTATGTCATATGAGTAATGATTATATCAGGTAGCAATCATTTACTGGAAAAGAGTTAATCAAGGCCTCACTTTTGGAATTAGTCAAGAAGAATAAAATGGCTAAATCTATCTTATATCAGAAGAGCAAAACCATGGCCAAAGGATAGAAATAATAGGGAGGCAATTTACTGACCAACATAAGAACATTCTAATAATTAGAACTGTCCAAAAGTTTAATGTCCTGCCTTTTAAAGTAGTGATAACCTCATTTATAGAAATAATCAAGACAATATTTTAAGTTCAACAATTAGTCATAGTATATGATTAAATGGATTTGAAGATTAGTCTGCAAAATTTCTAAATCATTCCACATCTCAAAACCTTTGAGATCAAATAATTTCAGGAAATGATTAGTTCATTGTTAGGTCTTCCCAATCTTTTTCCTCCTGAGTTATTCTGTCTAGTCCATGCTTGAAATTTCATTCATAGTATTAAACAAAAATAACAACAACTACTATGGCTACTACTTCAACTATAACACTATAAATATTGAGAATCCAATATTAGTCAGACACAAAAGATTTCCAAAATGTTTAAAATGTATACTACCAACTATGTGTAAAAAAACAGTAAGATGGTCAGTGCACTGAAATTCCTTTATATAACCTATTCTATAATGTATTAGTGTCAGGTTGGGTCCTCTGTAACAATTATGAAATAGCATTAAAAATAGCATTAAAGTGTTACCAAACTATCTGTCTTGATATAAAGTTTGTTGGGTCAGGAACCAGTTAGTTTTTGGTCCAATAATAAAAATAAGTAAACAAATAAAAAGGTATACTGAAAATTTTTAAAGATTTAAGTATTTAGAATAATTTTTTTTATCAATTCCACCATGACTTCCCAGAAGATAAATTACTTAAAAATATATTTACACAGTTTTAATTTAGGCTTTAAAAATAAAAAAAATCTCAAAAGAAAAATAAGAAACAATCAATTTTTCCCCTGTCATTCTTGACTAAAAGCAGGTAAATTCAATGGGTTCTAAAATATAGCCTAACTTCACACTTATTGTATTTCAGATCATTACTAATTTTTTTTCTTTCCAAACTGGATGAAATATTTTTTAAAATAAAAAAAAAACCTTCTTACTCTGAAAAACTTTGTGAATTCTACAAAAATTTTGTACAGTGTAGTTTTATAACATCAGTTCTCAGATGTTTGCTCCTGTATCTATTTTTCTCTATCTCTAAAATAGACATAGATACACATTGATATATATATAGATAGATGGATATATATATGATAGATACATAGAATAATAAATATATAGTTGCATAGATTAATGATAGATATGTATATGGGTGTATATGTACACTTATATATATATGCATATATATATATAGATTCCCTTAGCAAAAATCTTATATTATGAACAAATAATTTTGATGAATTATAATGGGGATAATTCCATACCCTTCAATGTCAAATTTTACCATCTTAAATTAAAAATGTAATTTTACTTTCCTGGAAATGGGGAATGTGAAGACTACTAGATACTATAATACTAAAAAGCAATTTAAGGAGAAAATCAAGGTGATATCACTACTTCAGGATCCAGGGGAGCCAACCTGAACATTGCTACCAGGTGAACATCTGATGAAATTACAGTGTAATCTCCATAAGAGCAGAAACTGTCATACTTTTCCACCATAACAAATTAATAAGCAAATATTCTAGTGCTTTTGGAACTGAAACTATTTGAGTATGCCTCAACTAGTACAGCTCTATCAAGACTACTAGACTCTCCTGGTTCATGACTTTAAACTCTGGCATGATTTCATAATCTACTGTTCCTGATCCAAGAATGCAGATTTCATTAAGACATTACAATTCATTTTCTTTAGGTAGGTCTGGAAAGAGTTAATCAGTACAATGCACTGACTTTTATCAGCCACGGTTATTTACAGTTCTTTGCTATAATGTCCAAACACCATGTGCATTAATTTAAAACTCGATATGATTTTGAATATTATCTGTTTCTACTTTCTTAGATGATCAATGAGGGAACCAAAGCCAAATGTTAAATAAATGGTCAAATATTTTCCCCTCCATTGTAAAATCTCTTTCTCAGTTTTTTATATGAGATAATTATCAAATTCTACCTCTCCCTTTCTAGAATATTTCAGGTCAGTTTTTATTCATAACTTCTTTGATTATTCTTTGGTTCTTTTTCTCTTATTAAGACTTTCAGATAAACCAATAATTCTATTTTACAATAATTTTTTGGTTTTCCATATTACATATGAATATAAAAATTTAGTATATTCCCTAAGCTATTGGGGAAATCATAGTTAGGTGACTAAAATTTCCATATTACATGCAAATATAATATAAATAAATCTCTGCCCTAGCTCAATCTTCAGTGAATCTATATGCCTAGGGTCCCTCTTTTCTTTCCCTAGACAGCAATTTTTAGTTGAGGATAGTGAAACCCCTATTTTTTTGCATTCATATTTCTTCTGGAAATCATAGTAAACTGGATCTCACCAGCTGGAAGTAACATGAAAGCAAAGACAAAGACATACCTCAACTAGAGGCCTATGTTTAAACAAATTTAAATTTAATAGAAATCTGGAACCATATTGTCACACTGCTTTAAATAGCCACATTCTTTAAGAAAATTATAGATATTATTTTTATTCATTGGATTATGAAAACTGATATTCAAAAGGTCGTAGAAGAGATTGTGGAGAATATGTATTGAGACAGCAAATCTCTAAATATGTAGTTCTAATGTGCACAGAATTAAAGAAATGATTTTTTCCTAAATGTATTTCATTTGGGATGTTTAACCCATTAAATCATTAAAAAGGCATTCTTTAATTTGCTATCACCTATTTAACCTGTTTTATATATATATATATATATATATATATATATATATATATATATATATATACACCATTGGAAGACTTTCTGAAGAAGATACTCAAATAATTTTTAAAAAATTACTCAAAAGTCAATCCGATTAACTAAGAAACTTTTCTACTCAGGCATCTTCCATATATATGTTTATATATATACATACATATATATTAATAAATCCTCTTCAACTTTTTGATCAACAAACATCTCACCTTAAAAAAATTAAAGTCAGGCAGAAATACTTAAAAGAGGATTCATACCCTTTTAGAGAGGCTTGATTTCCAAATTTCAGTCCTGTTTAATTAACACCAGAGTAAGTTTGCAGTTGTCTTTTCTTTGAAGCTTTAAGTGCTTAACACATTATGGTCCATCAACCAATACCGACTTGTAGACAAATGATATGAAAATAAACTGATGACAAGCATGTCAACTTTATTTTTTTAATACAGAAAATAAACCACGAACAACTTACCTCTCAAGCTTCTAAGATCTATAAGTACAGATTCAGTGGAATCTTCTGTGCTTCTACAACTCTATGACAAAACAGTGATAATTTTCATTGAAGATAATAACCCCAAGGCACTGTGACATCTTGAAACATTATAAAAGCATTATGTTGACCAAAACATACTTACAACAGTATGTGTGAATCAGAACACCTGGGATTTTATTTTAACTTTTTCCCTAACTGACATATTATTTAACTATTATGTATCTCAATTTCTAATTCTATTAAATTGGGAATATCATAGTTTCTCAGACTTCCCCAAGTCTGAAATTCTATACCCAGGAGAAAATATCATTTCTGAAGAATGATCAACAAGTTCTGAAACAAAACAGAAGTTGTTTGTTTATTTTGTGTGTCTGTGTGTCTGTGTATCATTGGTGATGATGGTGGCATTTTTATTTAATACTTTCAGTTTTCAATACTTTCATTTACCATACATTCTCAACTTTTTAAGAAACTTTAAAAATTCCTTGATAATCTAACTTCCTCATTTTACATATGAAAAAAACTTACAACTCAGAGGGAAGTCATTTGGCAGTGGTAAGATAATAAAGTTAGGACTCAAACTCATTCTTCCTAGAATTCTAGTGATGCTTTCATATTATGTTGACTCACAGAAAAACACACATTTAGCACTCCAACTCAGGAAAGTTTCACGTTCTGTGGTAAATTTGGCATTAGACATAAGATTATAGACAGAATAAACCACTATCTACATGTTGTGACTTGAAGATCACAGGGGAAATTGATTGCCTGAATGTAAGGACTTCAGTAGACTCCTAGTTATGGTAAAAAAAAAAGAAGCCAAGGGAAATCTCAGATCTCATGAGGATTCCTGTTGAAGTAAATTCTGTAGTAAAAATTGAAATCCCTCATTTAACTGTGAAAAGAGTTAAAATATCAACAATCATTTCCAAAGTGTGCCCCTCTACTCACATAGTAATGAATACCATTTCCTTTTTGATTTGCAAATTAGGTTTAAGGTCCCTGATTCCCTCCCCAGAGTGACCAATCTTGTTAGAGCCATGAAATAACACTGTAGAAATAAACATTGGTTTAGTAACAAATTCCACAGTAGACCTGATGTTTGTCCAATCTTCCTGATGCCCTTCATAGTGAGTAGTTCCTCTTAACATGAGGAAATTATTTTACCTTCTCTTTACTGAATCCTTTATTCTTCCTTGAAAATCCTACCTTGAATTCTCTAATCTCACTAAAGATGGATTAAGATAATGTTGTACATGTTTGCTATTGTATTCTATATCTTCAGGTAGCCTGGCAGTGTCTGAAATCAACATCATCATTAGAATTGATTTTTGGTTAAGCAATCGTGCTTTCATAGCCTCTATTAAAATACATTATCCAGTAGAGTCATACATGGACACAGTAAAACACTTACATAGACTGACTTAAATTATTAGCTATTTGTTCTGGAGTAGAAAACATGACTGCAAGTATTGCAGTGCCAAAGTTTTATTCAGAACAAGATTAGGAAAAGTTTAGAAGAAGAGGCCAATATCAATAGGGAAAAAGAGGGAAATTATGTATATTACAATTGTCTAGGATCACATCTGTATATTATATAAATAACACATCCTGAAATTAACAATACCCTAAAATTGAACTGAAAGGGAATGTAAAGGTTATCTAGTCAAATCCTTTCCTTTAATAGATGAGAAAACAAAAGTCAGGAGACATTAAGGAACTAGGACTGCATAAATAGACTTGTAGCAGAGCCTTATTTAAAACTGAGTTCCTCTGGCTTGTGAAATTATAATTTGTTACCCTAAAAACTATGATTCCCAGCAAAACTACAATCCTCGACAAAGACTACGATTCCCAGAACCTCATTCATTGCCTGTCATTCTGTGTTGACATATATAGGGCATAAATTGCATGGAGTTCCATGTCTAGGACTCTTTCCTTCCTATGGTGGAGCACGGAAGTAGAAAATGTAGTCCTGATTCTATTTTGTCAGATAATAAACTTTAAAAATATAATACTTGAAGTATTGTATATTAGTTTAAATATTACAGGCTCCAGGTTCAACATTATTTTCATTGAATGGAACTGAAGTTTTTAACACAGTTTCAAATGATATTTAATTTACATCGGGAAACAGATAAAACTATTTTTAATATTAAGACTGTTTACTTACACTTACATAGACTAACTTAAAGCATTAGTTAGTTGTTCTGGAATAGAAAACATGAATGCAAGGACTTCTATTTATGAGTAACACTTTAATTAGTATAGTTTTCTGATATGCCTGAAGACAATTATTGTATATTATTTAGGAAATAATGCTTCCATTATGAAGAGAGAATTAAAAAGTGCTTCATATCAATACATTAAATCATTTGGAACACTAGATATTTTTAATTGATTAATTAATTTAGAATATTTTCCATGGTTACATGATTCATGTTCTTTCCCTCCCCTTTTCCCTCCCCCCTTCTGGAGGCAATGAGAATTCCACTGGATTTTACATGTATCATTGTTCAAAATCTATTTCATATTATTGATATTTGCACTAGGGTTATCATTTAGAGTCTACATCCCCAATCATATCCCCATAGAAGCATGTGATTAACCATCTGTTTTTCTTCTGAATGTCTACTCCCACAGTTCTTCCTCTGAATGTGGATAGTGTTAGTGTTCTTTCTGAAAGGTCTCTCAGAATTGCCTTGGATCATTGCATTGCTGCTAGTAGAGAAGTCTATTACATTCAATTGTGCTACAATGTATTAGTCTATATATAGCGAGGAATACTAGCTATTAAGGCTATC
Organism: Monodelphis domestica; assembly: GCF_027887165.1. Classification (NCBI taxonomy): domain Eukaryota; kingdom Metazoa; phylum Chordata; class Mammalia; order Didelphimorphia; family Didelphidae; genus Monodelphis; species Monodelphis domestica. Next base: position 118,743,080 of record NC_077232.1, on the reverse strand, counting down.
ACATATATTTTTAATTCTCCTAGAAACCATTTTCCAATAATTTAGCTCTAAAAGTTTCAAAATGATAAATATAAAATTAGGTTCCTTTGATTAAACCAGTAAGTATGTTACCCAAGAAAATGTTGCCCAATGCAGAAAGAATAATGAAAATACAAAGACTTGCTTTTGTTCTGTTATACACTAAGAAATATTTAGTCCTAAAAACTTCTTTTAACATTGGTGAAGAACTTTCATTTACCTTTTGTTATTTAGATATTTTAGGAAGGGGGAAATAGGAGGATTAAACACAAGAGGAATTACATATAAATAAAATTATTTTTTTTAACAGAGAAGGGATGAATGGGAGAAGGAAAATGAGGGAGGGTGGTATCTAATTATTTTAATCATTAATTAAACCCACTATCTTAATAACCTAGCTAAATACATACATTTCCTAAGGTTAAGTCCCATAGGGAACCAGATTTCTCACACACAGAGAGTTCTTATGGATCAGGAACAGGAATCCAACTGAGTCCTCAAATATCCCAGAATAGAGATTTCTCCAAGTTTCCCAATGTCCTCCAGAGTTGTGTGGAGAATTTTCTCTCACCCTTTTTTGATAGTATTCAAAGAGGTGACTTGCAAGATGCCCAGGAGAGATCAGATCTGCACCTTCAGGCTTCACTTCTCAGCTCCAGCCTGTTCATTGGGGGACTGTGTCTTCAACAGTTTGGAACTATTTCTACCAGCCCTGGGAGAATTCTGAGTCTTGAGGACTTGTCAATCAAACTCTTTGCACCCTGTAATGTCCCTCGCTACAGACCCCTTCCTTGCACAAAGCCTAAATCATGTTGAAATCACTATTTTGACAATAATGCACTTATTTACTTACATATTACTTAAACTAAAATATCTACCCAAAATAACAAGCAACCTGCACTCAACAACTTAACCTATCTAATACTATCCTATTTTACGGATTTTATCAAGGAAAGGAAAAAAGGGAATTGAATAATGGACAATTACAAATTTCAAACACAAATCAAACATATGCAAAAGCAAAGCAAATAACATCTAAAGCAAAAGATAAACACAACTTCCATGCAAACTTTAAACTCATAAATACTACTCTTATCTGCTAAAACAAAACATTCTACTACTGTTGTAATGCATCACAGCAAACAGAGGAAAAAATTTTTGAAAATTGCAATAAACACATTACATGAGTTTTACAAAGAAAATTAACCAAAACATTAAACTCACTTATGCAAACTACATTTAATAATAGATAAAATATATATAAGGGATCTATTTACTTAAATTTAAATGTATACACATAGTACACAATACAATAAACACATGTATGCTATACATATATACATCATATTAACATATGTGTTACATATATTATAAATATCATAATACATTTAATTTTACATTTTAACTGTTATATGTATTATTTACATATATTTACATATGTATTATAATTTTGTGTGATATGTGATGCTATATGTCATTTGTGTTATGTAATATATGTTGTTATATATGTTGTAATGTAAGTCAGTACTATACCTACTCTTATTTATCTTAAATTCAAATCTATGTAAATTCTTAACTTCAAAATTAAAAATATCTACCTATATTCCTATACTAAAATAAGTATCTAACTATTTTTAGTAATTAATGCTTAACTAATTATAACATTGTTAATATCTTAGCTATACATTGTTTTACTCATTCAAATAGTGAATCAATGTAACCTAACCTTGTTTATATGTATGTCTGTTTATGTTTTTATGTTATTATTTTTGCTATGTTATGTTGTGTAAGGGGGCAAAGGGGTTAATTTCTAAAGGGGTGGTGTTTGCCAGGGATTTAATTACTAAATCTCAATTGAATTATTAAAGTCAGAATGGATCTTATGGTACTTTATTTTACAATAAAGAGGGACGATATTAAGCAAGAGAAACAGAGAGGGAAAAGAGAGAGATCCTCTTGAGCCAGGCAGGAGTTCAGAGGGAAAGGAGTCTCAATATTGTGGGCTTTTCCAGAGGCTGGTGCCTCCAGAAAGGCCAAGGAAAAGGGAGTCAGTCTTTTCACTCTTCATGGGTCAGTCCAGTCAGCAGATCCTTCTGCCCCTCTTCATCAGCCTCAACTCAAAAGCATGTAGAATTCCTCCCATTTCCACTTCCAAAAATGAAGAACTGTTCTCTCATAGGAGGTTCCACACCACGTGTCTCCAAATTGAACTCCCAGAAGAACACAGTTTAGGCCCCTGCCTATTTCTTTTAAAGACCTTCTTTCTTGTGTCACTTCCCCTAATTCCACATCTACCAATCACAGCTGACACTCTGCTCTAGGACTACCCAGAAGGCATTTTGTTGATTCTGAGTCGTTACTCACTATAACATATGTAGGTCACAGACTTCCCACTTCATGATTAAGTGAGATATTTACACTGTGGGTGATTAGATTTAAATGGGCAGGTCTCCACACTTAACTTTTAAGTAGGCTATTTACACTCATGGGGATTAAAATATAAAAAATAGGCATGAGATACAATTGAAATCTTCACAGTCAGGGAAGAGTTAAGTACCTTCATTGTTACAATCAGGGGAGAGCCAAATTCAATCTTCACAGTTGTTTTGCTAGTGTTATGTCAACATTTCTGTTATGTTAATATTATGTTTTTGTTGCATGTAATATACTTACCACTCCTTCAGACTTTCCTTGTTATCTTATCTTGCTTGATGGAATAATTTTTCTTCTCCAACTACCTGGTAGTAAATATATTTATGAATGTTTGTGTGACTATATGTTATATTGTTTGGTGTTATCATACATTACCCAAATTTTTTTAATACATTTAGTCCATTAATCCTGTGATCTTCTTCATTATAAATTCCTTTTGAAGTCATTATCTCAATATTTATAAATCCTTCTAGTCTATTAACTCTGTCTATTAATTTCCTGTCTTCTTCTCTTCATCTGCATTGCCCTGATCCAAATGTCCTCTTCTACTGAAATGGTCCTCTCCTTACCAATATTTTTGACTGCAGACTCAATTTGCCTGACAATTCTTAGCTTCAACAATTTCTTCATCTTCATTTTCTTCTTCAATGATTTGCACATTTTTCATTATTAATACCATGTGCTAATTTTATATGTGAATAATGATAGAATGAATCTCTACCCAAAACTTTTACTGAGGATGGGGAAACTAACATAATGGTGTAAGGACCTACTTTCTTGTGTTGCTGATGCTTTAGCAAAAATTTTGACATATACGATATCTCTTGGTTTGAAATTATGGAGAGAATAATCCAATGGACCAGCTTGGATCAATACTTCTATATCATTTAATTCTTTGAGTTGTTGTTGTAAAGCACTTAGGTAAGAAGCAAGTTGACAGATCTCCTCCTAAGAGATATATATAGACTGTCTTACAAGTCTTTGCCTATAGTGGAGCATGTCCAAAGAGCATCTCATAGGATAATACATGTAAATCTGCTCTTGGTCTTATACAAAGATAAAACAAAGCTATGGGAAGAATATCTCACGATTTTACATAAGTTTCAGCTTAAATTTTCCCCACCATAGTCTTGAGTTACCTATTTACACATGCCACTTTGTAAAAATGGAGATTTGAACCCCAGACTGCAATCCCCAGAAGTACTTGGTACTTCCCAGAATTCCCTATAATCTCACCTGAGTGCCAGAACACAATTTTTATTTAATCAGCTCTCTGACTCCCAAGAGCCTCTCTTCTTCTGCTTCTAAGCACATGCATCTCTCTACCTGACGTGCATGATGTAGAGTAAATGGCTGTGAATGGGCTATTCAGCCCTAGGCACATGCTTTTATTAATTTGTAATTTTTTATTTCCTTGATTTCTAATAATCTTTATAAACCTCATAAAATATAATAACTTTTAGTAAAGAAACTAATTTAACTGTTACAACTTGACCTGAACTTTATGGGTGACAAAGAACATGATATTTGGGTGTTATTCCAAGATTCTCATAGACTCTTTTCAGGATATCCTAGGTGAAATGAAATCCCTTATCTGAGTCTATGGTAAGTGGTGCTCCAAATCTAAGAATAATTTCCTTAATCAAAACTTTTACCACAAAGCTAGTTGTATTTGTATTTGAAAGAAATGCTTTAGGCCACTTAGTTAATCTGTCCACAATTACCAGATAAAACTTGTATCTTTCAGGTTTTGGCATGCTGATGTAATCACTTTGCAGAATCTCAAATGAACAATGTGCTAAAGGTCTACAACCTAAACCTTTCTGTCTGAATGCACCTTGGTTGAAATTTTGGCAAACAGAATAGCTTCTAAAGATCTCATTTGCTACAGTATTTATTCCTGAAGCTACCCATTGCCTCTTTACAGAGTCAATCACAGCTTGAGTGCCAAAATGACCTTTTGTGTGGATGACGACACAAATAGGTATACAAATCTTTTGGTAACAGTGGTTTTCCATTTTCTGAAACTCATATTTCATGTTCTTTCCTTGCTCCAAACTTCTCCTGCCACTTTTAAATTTCTGAGTCTACATAAGCTTTTTCTATATCATTAGATACAATAGTTGACAAATTCATTACATACACTGGAGCATTCCTGGCAGCAAATTTTGCAGTTATATCAGCTCTATGATTTCCTTTAGAGACTGAATCTTTGCCATGAGTATGACTTATACAATGGATCAAGACTAGCTGTTTAGATTTTTGGATAGCATCCAACAGCTCAGTTACAATTTCTGCATGAGCAATTGGTTTTCCCAATGTAGTAATAAAATTTCATTGATTCCATATCTGTCCTGCAGAATGACAAACAGAAAATGCAAAATGAGAGTTTGTATAAATATTTGCACTTTTATCATTAGATAGAAGACATGCTTGCTTCAAAGTGACCAACTCTGCCCCTTGAGTACTAAGATTACTAGGTAATGATCCATACCACAGTGCCACAAGTTCTGTGACAACTGCAGCACTACATCTAATTCCATTACACAAATATGAAGAACCATCAGTTAATAACACCAAGTCTGAATTTTTGAGAGGAGTATCTTTTAAATCCATCCTAGGCATATCCACTAGATCTACTACTTATACACACTCATGAAATGGTTCATTGTTGTTTGTTGTTTGGCTAATCAGGAAGAAGTGTAGCTGGATTTAATACACTACACCTTCTCAATTGGATATTTTTATTACCTAGGAGTATAATTTCATACTTAGAGATTTGTTGATCTGAATATGCTTGAGTATGAAATTTCGTCATTAATGCTTCTATTTGATGTGAAAAATATTAAGTCAATGAACATCCCAAAACTAAATCTGCTGACTTCTCGACTAACACAGTTGCAGCTGCTATACCCCTTAGACAAGGAACTCTACCAGCAGCTATTGGACCAAGCTGGCAACTGTAATACCCAATTGGATGATAACTTTGTCCTAGTCAGTACAGCAGAAGCAATACCTTTTGTTTCATTGACAAACAGTTGAAATGGCTTTGTATAGTCTGAGATACCCAAAGAAGCTGGGGCAGGTAAAAAAAAAAAAAAGCTGGGGCTTCTTTACACTTACTTGAGGCTGGCAGTTATTCAAGTTTTAGTTTTAAAGGATTTTTGGTTCTATATTCCTGGTTAAGTCTTGTGCAGATTGGATTGAGCTATCTCCTGATTGTAATAATAAAAGGTACTTAGCTCTTCCTTAGTAGTGAAGCTAGAATTATAATCCACAATCTATAATCTATTTTTAAATTTTAATCTACAAAAAGGTGATAACCCAGTATTTTAAGTACATCTACCCATTTTAAACACACAAAGGTATTAAGTAACTACAAAAGATGAACTTACCAAAATATGTGTTAAGTAACCCAAAAAGATATAATCTAACCAATGAAGGTGGGAACTAAAGAGTGGGTAGTCCTGGAGAAAAGCATTTGCTGTGATTTATAGACATGAAATTTAGGGGAGGTGACACAAGAGAAAAAAGATTCTTTAAAAAAGAGGATGAAAGAGAACTTCCGGTTAAGATGGCGGCTTAGAGAAAGCTAAAGTTCAGATCTCCGGAAAAACCTTCCCGACCGATCTCAAACTATAAGCTCCTAAGGCGCCGAAATTCAAAACAATCAACAGCACAGACCCTGGGAACCCTCCTCCTGGACCTGGACCTGGATCAAAAGGTACGACCCCACTCAAAAGCCAGAACCCTAGATCACTCGGACCTAAGGGGTAGGAGCGCAGAGTCCAAGGCTCTGGAAGCCGCAGCCCCGCCCGGCTCAGAGAGCAGGGTCGTTTGAAACAACAACAACCCTCAGGGCCTTCTATCCGAGTCCCAGTGAAAGTCACTGCCCTCGGAGCTCCACTGGCAGAGAGGAAGGTCGAAACAACAGCAACCCTCAGGGCGGGCAAGACAGCCTCACTGGGCTGGATCCTGCTATCCAAGTCTCAGTGAAAGTCCCTGCCCTCAGAGCTCCAGAAAGCCACAGCCCATCCCCCCGCAGGCCGACGAAACAGCCTCACGGCCAGCGATTCTGAAGGCAACTTCCGGAAAGCAACCCGACGCAGAGAGCCAGGGGAGAGTGTGGCCTCTTGGTCCGACCCTTCCATTCCAGTTCCAGTGAGGCATATTCAGTTTAACCCAGGGAAAGCTCATAGAACCGACAATCTGCCCAGGACTAAAGCCTCTGAACACCAGACAGAGTTAAGAAAAGCTAATCCTCCACATTCAGAGATGGCAAACTCCACAGAAGCACAGAAGCCCCAAAATACCAAGAAAAATAAGAAGAAAGGGGCGACTTTGGACACATTCTATGGAGCCAAAATACAAAATACAGAGCAGATAGAAGATGATATACAAGAAAATGCTCCAAAACCTTCCAAAGGAAATGGAAACTCTCCACAAACCTATGAAGAATTTGAATCAGAAATGACCAAAAAGATGGAAGCCTTCTGGGAGGAAATGTTGGAAATAATGCAAAAGAAATTCACGCATCTACAAAACCAGTATGATGAAACTGAAAAGGAAAACCAGGCTTTAAAGGCCAGAATCAGGCAGCTGGAAGACAACGATTGTGTAAAAGAGCAAGAATTAATAAAGCGAAGCCAAAACACCAAGAAATTAGAAGAGAACATAAAATATCTCACCAACAAGGTGATAGATCTGGAAAATAGAGGGAGAAGAGAAAATTTAAGAATAATTGGACTCCCAGAAAAGCCAGAAATAAACACCAAACTGGACATGGTGATACAAGATATAATCAAAGAAAATTGCCCAGAGATTCTAGAACAAGGGGGCAATACAGCCACTGACAGAGCTCACAGAACACCTTCTACACTAAACCCCCAAAAGACAACTCCCAGGAATGTAATTGCCAAATTCCAAAGCTATCAAACAAAAGAAAAAATCCTACAGGAAGCCAGAAAAAGACAATTTAGATATAAAGGAATGCCAATCAGGGTCACACAATACCTTGCAAGTTCTACTCTGAATGATCGTAAGGCATGGAACATGATCTTCAGAAAGGCAAGAGAGCTGGGTCTCCAACCAAGAATCAGCTACCCAGCAAAACTGACTATATACTTCCAAGGGAAAGTATGGGCATTCAACAAAATAGAAGACTTCCAACTTTTTGCAAAGAAAAGACCAGAGCTCTGTGGAAAGTTTGATACCGAAAATCAAAGAGCAAGGAATACCTGAAAAGGTAAATATTAAGGAAAGGGGAAAAATGTTATCTTCTTCTTTTACTCAAACTCTCTTCTATAAGGACTACATTTATATCAATCTATGTATACTAATATGTGGGGAAAATGTAATGTATAAATAGGGGGTAAAGAAAGACCAAATAGAATAATCGTTCTCACACAAAGTTTCACATGGGAAGGGGAGGGGAAGAAAACTCCTATAAGAAGGAGAGGAAGAGAGGGTTTTTTTTTTTTTACTTAAACCTCAATCTCATGGAAATCAACTCTGAGAGGGAAAAACATCCAGATCCATTGGGATCTTGAACTCTATCTTACCCAACAAGGGTAGGGAGAAGGGAAAACCAAGGGGGGGGAGGGGGAGAGAAAGAACAAAAAGGGAGGGAAAGAGAGGGGGGAGGAGGAGGGAAGAAAAAGGGAGGGACTAAAAAGGGAAACATCAAGGGAGGGGACAAGGGGGACTGATTCAAAGTAAATCACTGGACTAAAAGGTAGAGCCAAAGAAGAAAAGGTTAGAATTAGGGAAGGCTATCAAAATGCCAGGGAGTCCACAAATGACAATCATAACTTTGAACGTGAATGGGATGAACTCACCCATAAAACGTAGATGAATAGCAGAATGGATTAGAATCCAAAACCCTACCATATGTTGTCTTCAAGAAACACACATGAGGCGGGTTGACACCCACAAGGTCAGAATTAAAGGATGGAGTAAGACCTTCTGGGCCTCAACTGATAGAAAGAAGGCAGGAGTGGTAATCATGATATCTGATAAAGCCAATGCAAAAATAGACCTGATCAAAAGGGATAGAGAAGGTAATTATATTTTGTTAAAAGGGACTCTAGACAATGAGGAAATATCATTAATCAACATGTATGCACCAAATAATATAGCACCCAAATTTCTAATGGAGAAACTAGGCGAATTGAAGGAAGAAATAGACAATAAAACCATACTAGTGGGAGACTTAAACCAACCATTATCAAATTTAGATAAATCAAATCAAAAAATAAATAAGAAAGAGGTAAAAGAAGTGAATGAAATCTTAGAAAAATTAGAATTAATAGAAATATGGAGAAAAATAAATAGGGATAAAAAGGAATACACCTTCTTCTCAGCACCACATGGCACATTCACAAAAATTGACCATACATTAGGTCACAGAAACATAGCACACAAATGCAGAAAAGCAGAAATAATGAATGCAGCCTTCTCAGATCACAAGGCAATAAAAATAATGATGAGTAATGGTAAATGGAAAACCAAATCTAAAACCAATGGGAAATTAAACAATATGATACTCCAAAACCATAAAGAAGAAATCATAGAAACAATTAATAATTTCATCGAGGAAAATGACAATGGCGAAACATCCTTTCAAACCTTTTGGGATGCAGCCAAAGTGGTAATCAGAGGTAAATTCATATCCCTGAATGCTTATATTAACAAACAAGGGAGAGCAGAGATCAATCAATTGGAAATGCAAATGAAAAAACTCGAAAGCTATCAAATTAAAACCCCCCAGCAGAAAACCAAACTAGAAATCCTAAAAATTAAGGGAGAAATTAATAAAATCGAAAGTGATAGAACTATTGATTTAATAAATAAGACAAGAAGCTGGTACTTTGAAAAAACAAACAAAATAGACAAAGTATTGGTCAATCTAATTAAAAAAAGGAAGGAAGAAAAGCAAATTCACAGCATTAAAGATGAAAAGTGGGACAGCACCTACGATGAAGATGAAATTAAGGCAATCATTAGAAATTACTTTGCCCAATTATATGGCAATAAATACACCAATTTAGGAGAAATGGATGAATATATACAGAAATACAAACTGCCTAGACTAACAGAAGAGGAAATAGAATTCTTAAATAATCCCATATCAGAAATTGAAATCCAACAAGCCATCAAAGAACTTCCTAAGAAAAAATCCCCAGGGCCTGATGGATTCACCTGTGAATTCTATCAAACATTCAGAGAACAGTTAATCCCAATACTATACAAACTATTTGACATAATAGGTAAAGAGGGAGTTCTACCAAACTCCTTTTACGACACAAACATGGTACTGATTCCAAAACCAGGCAGCTCAAAAACAGAGAAAGAAATCTATAGGCCAATCTCCCTAATGAATATAGATGCAAAAATCTTAAATAGGATACTAGCAAAAAGACTCCAGCAAGTGATCAGAAGGATCATTCACCATGATCAAGTAGGATTCATACCAGGGATGCAGGGCTGGTTCAACATTAGGAAAACCATCCACATAATTGACCACATCAACAAGCAAATTAGCAAGAACCACATGATTATCTCAATAGATGCAGAAAAAGCCTTTGATAAAATACAACACCCATTCCTATTAAAAACACTAGAAATCATAGGAATAGAAGGGTCATTACTAAAAATAATAAACAGTATATATCTAAAACCATCAGCTAATATCATCTTCAATGGGGATAAACTAGATGCATTCCCAATAAGATCAGGAGTGAAACAAGGATGCCCATTATCACCTCTACTATTTGACATTGTACTAGAAACACTAGCAGTAGCAATTAGAGAAGATAAAGGAATTGAAGGCATCAAAATAGGCAAGGAGGAGACCAAGTTATCACTCTTTGCGGATGACATGATGGTCTACTTAAAGAATCCTAGAGATTCAACCAAAAAGCTAATTGAAATAATCAACAACTTTAGCAAAGTTGCAGGATACAAAATAAACCCACATAAATCATCAGCTTTTCTATATATCTCCAACACAGCTCAGCAGCAAGAACTAGAAAGAGAAATCCCATTCAAAATCACCTTAGACAAAATAAAATACCTAGGAATCAACCTCACAAGACAAACACAGGAACTATATGAACACAACTACAAGACACTCGCCACAGAACTAAAACTAGACTTGAACAATTGGAAAAACATTAACTGCTCATGGATAGAACGAGCCAATATAATAAAAATGACCATCCTACCCAAACTTATTTATCTATTTAGTGCCATACCCATTGAACTACCAAAATACTTCTTCAGTGATTTAGAAAAAACCATAACAAAGTTCATTTGGAAGAACAAAAGATCAAGGATATCCAGGGAAATAATGAAAAAAAAAAACACATATGATGGGGGCCCTGCAGTCCCTGACCTAAAACTATATTACAAAGCAGCAGTCATCAAAACAATTTGGTACTGGCTAAGAAACAGAAAGGAAGATCAGTGAAATAGACTGGGGGAAAGCGACCTCAGCAAGACAGTATACGATAAACCCAAAGATCCCAGCTTTTGGGACAAAAATCTACTATTCGATAAAAACTGTTGGGAAAATTGGAAGACAGTGTGGGAGAGACTAGGAATAGATCAACACCTCACACCCTACACCAAGATAAATTCAAAATGGGTGAGTGACTTAAACATAAAGAAGGAAACCATAAGTAAATTGGGTAAACACAGAATAGTATACATGTCAGAACTTTGGGAGGGGAAAGGCTTTAGAACCAAGCAAGATATAGAAAGAATCACAAAATGTAAAATAAATAATTTTGACTACATCAAACTAAAAAGCTTTTGTACAAACAAAACCAATGTAACTAAAATCAGAAGGGAAACAACATATTGGGAAAAAATCTTCATAGAAACCTCTGACAAAGGTTTAATTACTCATATTTATAATGAGCTAAATCAATTGTACAAAAAATCAAGCCATTCTCCAATTGATGAATGGGCAAGGGAAATGGATAGGCAGTTCTCAGATAAAGAAATCAAAACTATTAACAAGCACATGTAGAAGTGTTCTAAATCTCTTATAATCAGAGAGATGCAAATCAAAACAACTCTGAGGTATCACCTCACACCTAGCAGATTGGCTAACATAACAGCAAAGGATAGTAATGAATGCTGGAGGGGATGTGGCAAAGTAGGTACATTAATTCATTGCTGGTGGAGTTGTGAACTGATCCAACCATTCTGGAGGGAAATTTGTAACTATGCCCAAAGGGCGACAAAAGAATATCTACCCTTTGACCCAGCCATAGCACTGCTGGGTCTGTACCCCAAAGAGATAATGGACAAAAAGACTTGTACAAAAATATTCATAGCTGCCCTCTTTGTGGTGGCCAAAAACTGGAAAATGAGGGGATGCCCATCAATTGGGGAATGGCTGAACAAACTGTGGTATATGTTGGTGATGGAATACTATTGTGCTGAAAGGAATAATAAAGTGGAGGAGTTCCATGGAGACTGGAACAACCTCCAGGAAGTGATGCAGAGCGAGAGGAGCAGAACCAGGAGAACATTGTACACAGAGACTAATACACTGTGGTATAATCGAACATAATGGACTTCTCCATTAGTGGCGTTGTAATGTCCCTGAACAACTTGCAGGGATCCAGGAGAAAAAAACACCATTTATAAGCAAAGGATAAACTATGGGTGTGGAAACACCGAGGAAAAGCAACTGCCTGAATACAGAGGTTGAGGGGACATGACAGAGGAGAGACTCTAAATGAACACTCTAATGCAAATACTATCAACAAAGCAATGGGTTCAAATCAAGAAAACTTCTAATGCCCAGTGGACTTACGCGTCGGCTATGGGGGGTGGGGGGGGAGGAAAAGAAAATGATCTATGTCTTTAACGAATAATGCTTGGAAATGATCAAATAAAATATATTTAAAAAAAAAGAACACCCCCCCCCAAAAAAAGAGGATGAAAGGCCAGAAGATACATTATATATATATATATATATATATATATATATATATATATATATATATACATTCAATTCAAGTTTCAAGTTGGATGAAGGATCTCTGACTCAGAGTTGGACTCAGAGAAGAGACTGGAGAAAGACACTTGAGGAGTGACTGGAAGAAATACACCCATACTTCATTTCATTTAGACGGTCATCATCATTGGTGAGTGAAATGCTGAGTTAGTGTCCCTGCCTTTTGGGAGGCATGAAGCCTCCAGGAAAGGCCCATCGTCTTGAGACTCTCTTCCCCTGGCTGGGGCTTAGCGATTTCTAACTGGCTCTAAGGAAGTCAGAGTTCTCTCTCTCTCTCTCTCTCTCTCTGTCTCTCTCTCTCTCTCTCTCTCTCTCTCTCTGTCTCTCTCTCTCTCTCTCTCTCTCTCTCTCTCTCTCTCTCTCTCTCTCTCTCTCTCTCTCTCTCTCTCTCTCATTCCTTAATATCTTCCCTCTATTGTAAATAAACTACCATAAATTCATATTACTCTAGTATTTCATTTGGAATTTAGAAATTTAAATTCCTGGCAACTACCTATTATATTATTCAGAATCCAGCCACAATTAATTTTAACAGTCTGTTAAACACTTTGTTAATTCACAATGTCCAGGTATACATTGTCTACAGAAACAAGGTATTCCAAGAACAGCTCTGAGTTGCTTTTTGGTCTTAGGAGCACTGAGTTTCAGGATATCTACTATTCTTTTGTGTGTGATATTTCTGGAACCCTCTGACAACACAAATCCAAGATATTGCACTTGAGGCAAAACCCACTCTAATTGTTCCTTGGAGATTTTCTGCCCACATTCATATAATTCTAACAAAAGAATCTTGCTATCTCTGAGACAGACTTAAGTACTTGGGGATCTAAGGAGAATATCATCAACAAAATGCACTATTTTACTTTCCTTGAATGATATGATTTTTAGATCCCTATTTAAATTTTATGAAAATTGGCTAAGTGAATTGGTAAATCTCTGGGGCAAACAAATACTGGTCCATTCAGTTTTTTTTTTTTTCCCAGGAAAAAGCAAATATCTTTTGAGAATCCTTATGAATAGGAATTGAGAAAAAAAAAAGCTTAGCATAAATTTGCCACAGTGAAATATCTTGCCTGACTTGGAATGGAAGAAATTATAGCAGCAGGACTTAGTACAACAGGATGAGTCTTGATAACATAATCATTGACTGTTCTTAAATCTTCTATGAAATGATATACAACTTTGCCATTCTGATCTAACTTTGAATTTTTGATTGGAAGAATAGGAGTATTAAATTCTGAGAAGCAAGGTATTGTGCTTCCTTGTTGGATTAGGGATTCAGTGAATGGTATTATACTCTCAATTGCTTCTTTAGTTAATGGATATTGAGGTACACAAGGAACTGGTCCTTCCTTAGTCCTCACCCTAACTGGAGTAGCTGATTTCAATAGACCGACACCTGTGGAGGACTTTGACCAAAAATCTCCAGGGATATCCTCAGGTATGAGATAGATTGAATCCAAGTCATCCTCTGTACTGACTGAATCTAAGAATAGCTATGGAAAAGCTTTCAAAGATTCTTCTGGTAAATGTAATGAAACATCACCAATCAGTACATTGGATTGTTGCCCTTAATTTACATAATATATCCCTACTTAGAAGATTTATGGGAAAATCATGAATTTTAGATTCATGCCACCCTGCTTAGTCATTAGAATTCTAGAAACCAGGAATGTATACATACCCACTTAAGGATTAACTGTAGGGGAGGGTGGCCTATGACCGGCATGTGCTAGCAAGTGACAAATCAGAAACAACTGACTGACCCCCTGAACTTGTCTTAGGACACTAAGCCAAGTTTAAGCCACCATTGGAACATGTGAGACACACAAAGTGCTGTAAACAACTGCCTATATATTTCATGTCATTTCCTGTGATCTCTCACTTGGCAGCTTTGGGAGCTTTTGACAGTGTTTGGCATGCTTTTGGCTTTGGGGAACTTAGGATTGGAGTTTACTGGGAGGAGCTTTGTAGCATCGTCTAGGGGAGGCATTTTCCCTGAATTGACCTTCATGAGTGATAAGACTGATGCCCCCTTTTCTTGACCTACTGAAGGCACTGTCCTTTGAGGAGGCCCCTCATCTTGGAGGAGGCCTCAAGGCTGGAAGCTGAGATAGATTTAATCTTCTGAGAAGGCCCCTTGACTGAGGCCTCTGAATTCCCCTTGGCTTAGATCAGGTCGGAGCAGATCTTCTACCCCAGTGGTTCTCAACCTTTCTAATGCCGTGACCCCTCAATACAATTCCTCATGTTGCAGTGACCCCAAACCAAAAAATTATTTTGGTGGCTACTTCAAAACTGTAATTTTGCTACAGTTATGATTCGGAATGTAAATACCTAATATGCATTATGTATTCTCATTGCTACAAATTGAAAGGTTGAGGACCATTGTTCTACCCTTTCCCTCTTCTCTTTCTACTTAATTTCTTCCTTCTATTGTAAATAAACCACCATTAAATCCCATATTAACTTGAGTATTCCATGGAGATTGAATTCAACTCCCTTACAACCAGTTATATAATATATTAAAACTTAATTCCTAATATTTACCCCTAACACAATCTGGCATTCCAAGAATTGCATGTTCCACAGATAAAAGACCCAAAGTAATCATTTTAGCTTATAATTTTGCTAATCTCTCTGGTTTTCCAGTTGGTCCTATTACTTACATTTTACAAACACCTCTACAATTCTTAGGAAGATTTTGAAAACCTGATTTACTGTTCAGTATCAACCAAAAGATCATATATCTGATCACTTATAGTGAAAGATACATATGGTTCTGTGTACTGTTTGGAGGTTGAAATGTTTCTAATACTTATGCTAGCACAGTAACATCAGAACAAAGCTCATTCATTTCCTGTCCATTCAAGTTTGCACCTGTTTGAACTACATGATATTCCCAGGATTTTGCAACTTTAACTCCATCATCAAATTTTTCATTACTCCCTTTGGTCCTTATACTCTCCATCTTGGTATCATTATTCTCATTTAAAATCTTGTTATCATTATCCAGTTATCTTTATTATAATCTTATTATCATTATCCATTCTTTACTATTTTATCTTATTTTACATTCATTAGATTTTTCTACTAAATTTACATTATAATTTTATTTTACCCTACAATTATTTATACTAATTATAGTATCCTTTGATTCAATCAATTCATCTATATCTTCATTAATCTTATTGCCATTACACTCAATTTCATCTACTCTCAATTCATCATCCTTTGATTTAATCACATAAGAATACTGGGGAAACCTTCATAAGTAACATGCTCCCTTTCTCTGATCACCCTTAAATACCTAACTATATTTAGACCTTCCTCCAGATTTAATCCAAATCCTGCATTGTGTTGAGATCTGGTGCTTGGGGTCCTTGGGAACAGGTATTTTGACACACATTTCCATTATTTCTTCTCAAATAGTTATTATTCCATCCATTATTGTTAGTATTATAGTTATTATTCCAGTTATTATTATTGTTCCAATTATCTTGCCTATTAAAACTTCCATACCTGTTTATTTGCCTTGCAAACAGGCCTCTATACCTACAATCCTTTACAAAATGACCAATTCTATTGCAGAGGAAACAATGTTGGGGACATGATCTTCTGTCCCTTGGCTTCAAATTTGGACCATGCATTCGGTCTTTTTGTATGTCTACCAATGACTACTATTATTGCCTGTCTGCATTCTTTCATTGTGTCATATTGAATTTCATTGTTCATGTCGGTATCTGAATAATCTTACAGCCATGATTGTAACAAGGGATCCTGCCTAGTTTCCTCTATGAATTTATTAAGTTCCCTTTTTTCTAATAGCTCTTTCATTAATAGGGCAAAATCATTATAAGCATTATAAGCATTATAAATCAATAGCCTTCCACATCTCCTTAATTATGCTATTGGGTTTGTCTACAAAAGTAGGTGTTCTTTTCTTTTCCAATTCCAAGTCTTCAGGTGTGAATCATTTGTGTCTCTTTACTTGGAATATTTCATACCTTGAGACTACAGAGAGATATCTTAATGGAAATAGAGTAACCATCCCTCCAGCCTCTTCTTGTTGTAACCTATTTAAATTTCCCTTTGTACCATTATTTATTCTTTCCCCACACCCATATTCTGTATTCATAAACTTTTTTTTATCCTTTAGATACTGTATCATCTGGTCCAGTTGTTGTTTCATATGTGTTACCATTAGTTTGAGCTCTGAATTCTTAGTCAATCAAATCATTATTGCTTTAAACCATTTTCCAATAAGAAAGAATAGTAGTCTACAATTATGCAGAACACAAAGACATACAAAATTTGGGGATATGAAACAAGACAATTTTCATTGTAATTTACATAAAAGGTTTCATCCACTGATACTCTAAACCCATAGAACATACATAAAGGAAAAGAAAAAATACAATATATGGGATATGCAGAATACACTCCTTTAACACCACCAAAAGATCTATTAATATATCCCCAGACATGTTTACATTCATAATCAACCTATTATATACAAGTGAATTTAAGTTATTATAATCCACTATGATCACCATATTAACAGACAATTAATAAAAGGGAAAAATTCTTTTAATTCAAAAAAATCCAATATGGTCTCCTATATCATATGGCAAATGACTATTTAAAAATTAAATGTCTCTCAGATTACTTAGAATCTCGAAGTTTCACTGCCTCACCCCCCTCCATAGAATGTTCCACTCTTTGAGTACAAATGGAATCTTCCAGTTTAATTGACTTTTCCCTATACAAACTGCTTTTCCTATAATAAAACTTAATTTTCTAAAATGTTTAACCTAGCTGATTCTGCCAACTGTTATTTGTATATTTTAGGAAGGGAGGGAATAGAATGATTGCCCAAACTTGGCATGGTAGTGAGTATACCTCAAATAGCACATCTACTCCACCCAACATATTGTTAATCTGGTGGGAATAGATTGCAAACATTTTAAACAAGTTAAAGGGGATGGGGAGCAAAGAGAGGGCTCTTTGAGATAAAAGAATTCTTTCATGATTAATGTGAACTTGAATGCATGCTCTCATAAAATATAGTAAGACACCTAACCTTAGAGGATATCATAGTTTAAAGTTTTATTCTGAACAACTGCATGCATTTCATAAAAAAAATTCTCAGAATACTACATTTTACCAGGGATGTAAACTGAACTTAAGGGACTTTTACTCTCTTTCAAAATAATAAAGTGGACCAGATTCTGAGAGCCAGATAGTCTGTTCAAGATTTAAGTAGTGCCATTAAATTATATTGTCAGCCTTGTAATAAATTCTGATTAAGAATTTACACCTTTGTGAACAGATTAGCGAACCTAATTGATTTTGATCTGTTAACTTCAATTTGCAGCTTTAAAAAGGTGTAACCTCACCCAAATTTATGGTCTTGGTCTCTTTGTGTTTAGAATTAATGAATTTTTTCTTCTCTTCCCATATAAACTATGAGTCTGAATAAAATAATATAATTCTCTATGTGGAAACTAGTTAATTTCATTTCTAAGCATTAAATATTCCTTAAGTAACTTGCTGTTTTGTGATGTCCAAATATTTTAATCTATTTTTCAATATCATATAACTTCTATCAACCTTCATGTAAATTACAAACATTAAAGTACTATATAAATTCTAGGTAGGTAGGTAAGTAGTAATAGTTGTTGTAGTTATTGTTGCAGAAGTGGTAGTACTAATAGTTGTATTATGTTGTTCCTGTTACTTTCTTGTGATTATAAAGTGAGTTTATCCAGTGTTTTTGTGCCATATCAGTTCTCCTACTACTTCACTTATATTGATGACCATATATTCAGGATGTTCTAATTTTCAGTTATCAAACTAGGTTGTAGAAAATAATCCCTTACCACAGAAGCTATTTGAGTCTGTGCAAAAGGACTAGAAAAATAATTATAAATCAATATATATATATATATGTATATATATATATATGTATACACATACATATATTATAGCTTTAAAAATCATGGGTTATGGAAATCCATTGCAAGAATCTCAATTACTGATAAAATATAGCTGTGACAAACTCACTATAGTTGTGTGTGTGTGCGTTTTTGTAAGCATACTAATTTACTATCTTTTAAAAAATTTTTTGTTTAAAATAGAATACCAAATACTTAGGTTGGTAAATATGCATTGTTATGCTATATAGTTCAAATAAATGAAATTAACATCTATGTAAATTTACAAATAATTATAACTTCCTCACTATAGAAAAAATAACATTTTTAGAGTAAATTTATAGTAGCTTTAAATGTAAATTGGGACTATTTCCTAAAACTAAAAAATGAGACATAGTATTGGAATATTTTCTACTCAGTCCTCAGTGTCATCTTGCTCCTCAGGTGATTAGTTTCTTAAAGTTTACTAAACTAGACATAGTATCTGGCAAGCAATAATAAATTAGAAGTCTCTAAGGTACAGAAATCTCATAAAGTATTTACCTAGTCAGGTTTAGGTGTACTTCTCTTTCAGGTTCTGTACAACTCTGAGATTTTAATCTATAACATTTTATTCATTTTATTATTAAATCAGTCTTGAAATGATGTTAATGAATGTAAAAATAGTCTATATGCTTTTGATATTTTAGTCTTAATCAAGGTATGTTGAAGATATAGAAGAGATGGTTTTCTAATCCCCTCTGACTTTATTATTTGATAAGAAAACTTCAATACTGCAGATCAAGTATTTTATGTATCATATTTTACATTTATGAATAAGTTCCCCAAGTTTTTATACTTTTATAGTCTTTCCTTTATTTTTGTACTACAGCTCCTCTGAATTCCACAATTTTTGCTTTTTATTTAATATGCAAAATTGACCTCATATTTCTTCCTTCCATTCATGATCACTAGTCAGTTTCTTTGATATTTTTGATTCTTTTATATATGCTTTTCTTAAATAACATTTTATAACCATTGTCAAAAAATAATCAAATCTACTGCTTTATATTAGACTTTATTAGAAGCCACTATAAAGCCACAAATCCTTGCAATAATTTGACTGCTGCAATTTTTTTTTCCTCTCATTTGATTTTTTTTGTCTTTTAAGAGCTAGAAAAGGTAGATACATTCTTTGTCAAGATGGGCTAAAATAAAGTTTTGATTAAACATTTATCTAGTTAGTAATAAGCTAACTAAAATACCTTTAGAAAAGCCATCTCAGTCAGAAACACTTGACTGTTTGGTAAGTAGAGAGATGTGGAAGCCAAGGGAAATAAATATTTGGAATAACATTTTTATTGTAAAATACTCTTTATGAAAAATCAGAATTGGAAAAAAAAGTAGACTATGAGAACTACATATGTTAATGGACATTTGTTGGGAAGGCAAGAAAAAGTGTGTGAAGTGAATTATTCTAATTATCTGAGGAGGAAAATATAAGAGTTATGAAAGGAAAACTTAGGCCATATTACCACTCAAGTGAGTAGAGCAGAAATAACTAACATGAAAAACTAGAAAAGTGGATAGGAATAGATGGTAAAGTAATTTGAATGCCCGATATAGGATTTTATATTTGATCTTGTAGGTGAAAAGAAGACCCTGGAATTCTGGAGTTTGTTGAGTGTATGTGGGTTATGGGTGATATAGTTAGACCTGAAGTACATAAAAAGTCACTTTGATAGCTGAATAAAGGTGCCCTATTATAGGAATGACATTAGATAGATAGATAGATAGATAGATAGATAGATAGATAGATAGATAGATAGATAGATAGATAGAAAGCTTTTATAAGGTAAAGAATCTTAAAGGTGTTTCTGAGGTTGCAGACTGACTGAGCAAGAAGAGAATCTGTGCAGAGGCTTGGAATTTTGAAGGGGGAAGGGGAGAAAGAGTTCTAAGGCAGTTAGTCCCTAACTTGGGTGGAGGCTAGCTTTACTCTGCTCTCTCTCTCTCTGAAGATATCTCTGCTTGTGAGAGGAGAGAAAGAGAAACACTGGAAATATCTTGAGGGCTTGTTCTTTCCCCACTGTGGAAAACCATCTGGAAGAAGACCAGAAGATCTGCTGCTGTGAAAACTGTTGTGTGAAAGGAGAAAAAAAATAGAAGACCTCCTTATCTGGACTCTGAGTTTATCTGAGTCACACTCTGCCCAGTGAGCATTTGAGACATTTTGGCTCACTGATTTTGCCTACTTGGAGACACTTTTAATATAAATAATTTATTTTATACAAAATTTATAGATATTTTAGTCAAATACTGTTTTGTGGGTTTTTAGTCATTGATAAGGAGTGGTGAGAATATCTATAAATCTATAAATATCTATTCACCATAAGGTAAAAGAGAATTGGGCGAAAAATCTAGTTTCTCTTAAGAGTTAAGACATCATATTATTATTAATTCTTGTTCCCTATTATATATTACAAATAAATAGAATATATATATATATTACATATTACAAATAATATATATGTATTAGTCTCCAAGTAGTTTGTGTACTCGCTCAGTGAAGGAAACTTGGGCTTTCCTTCAGGAGAGCTGAAAATACTTTGTGATCATCCAGCAAAATATATTACCACAGTATCCTCCTTATAATACCATTTACTATCTCAGTATTACACCCTGGAGAGGGGAGAGACTTGTGGTAAGCAGATCAAATAGAAAACCATTGAAATGGTCCAGGTATGAGGAGAGATTCTGACAATATTAGAAGAGAGATAGATCATCTTCAAGAAAGCTTTCAAAAGTGAAATCAACATTCTCTGAAAAAAGAATGGTTATGGAGTTCGAAGTGTGATAAAAAATTTGGAAGATTTTTATTATGAGAGTCTTAGTGAGTTAAATTGGAAGGTGTAGAAGGATTATCTAAAAGTAGTGAGGGTTAAGTGAAGATTTAGTAAAATAAATCTGTAGTGGACCCAGTCAGAATTGTGGCATCATTTTCTTCACAGATATTCACAGCAAATGTGTAGAAGCAAAGGCAGAATATTATGGGAGTGATCCAAGGAAGGGTACAGTAGGTGATATAAGGAAACAAAGGGAAGAAGACCATTGTCTGGGATGGTGGTCTGTTACTGAAAATTAACTGGATTGGAGGCCATGGTGTGGACAAAGGCAAAAGTTTGGTATTAATGAGCAGATGGAGTGATGGAAAGCTAATAAGTTGTGTTCAAAAAAGGGAACTTCATAATCCCTGATCAGTTCTGGATGACCATCTTCATATTTAGCTATGGTATTAGGAAATGTATTACAGTAGAAGAGTAGATGATGATTAATGAAAAAGGTCAAGATACAAGGAGGTTAGGATATTTAAGAGGTGTTCATAAATATTTGAAGTCCATTCATAGGAAAATGGTGTTGGAGATAAGAAAAACAAAGTGTTCCCAAAATGAAACTTGTTGTGGAAGAGTACCTTGGATGTCTGTAGACAACTCACAGCAGGGGCTTAATTTGGTGTTAAACAGTGATTGTATGAATCCCAAATCAGGAGAGCTTTACTGAGTAATAGCAATAAAGAGAGAACATAGAAATGGCAATGAGGAGAAAAGAATATTCTAGCTACTCTAACTTGACCAATGATTTGTCAAGGAAAATAAGTGAACATGAAGCATGAAAGATAGTGACAGATTATTATACAATTCAAAGATTTTTAAAAAGTGTTATAAAGATCATCATCAAATGAATTTATGTGCATCTGAAAAAAAATACATGTCCTAGTTACAAAGAAAGAGTGAAGGATAACTGATAGTTTCCATATGTTAATGGTATTCTCAAAACATCACACAAAAATTTTAGGAAACCAATTTGGGGAGGATAAAACATCCTGTGGTAATCTTCAACAAAGGATATGAATGTGTGATGAAAATTATTAAGAGCCATTGTAAAAATTAAAATTAATGTCTCAATGATAAAAATGTTCTATTTTAAAGGATCTATTAATGATTGTTAGAAATCAAGGAATAAAGAAGATACAAAATAAGGACCATGTGCCCATGGCTGATCAGCCACTTCAAATGCCCAACTTACCACCACCAAGCTTGGAACAGGAAGTAAAGAGGCAGGACATTCCATGTCCCCTCCTAATATCGCCTGTCTACAGGAAGTATGTAATGACAGGAAGTTGGTGGCCTCCTGGGAAATGTAGTTCTTTTTTAGGGTAACAGATATACAATTATACATTCCCCCCACCCTGAGATACATGGAAGATTAGTCTCTCCAGTGGATCATGTAAGCTTAACCAACATTGAAAGAGAAGAAAACTAATGATTGCTAGGTTCATTGACAAAGAGCCAGTTAGGAGGAAGTCTCCTTTGGCATGAGTATATATACAAAAATATTTCATTCAACCCCACACAGTTCAAATCACCACATCCAAAAGTTCACTCTGTATCTTCTGGTACAGTGTGGGGTCTGTGGAGGCATTTTTATGGTACTTTTCCAGACAGTTCACTTTCTAGATTTGGAGAGGTAGCATGTTTCTTAACCTAAAATTACTCTCAAAACAATTTAAACTTTGCATTTTAAAATAATAATGCATTCCCCTCTGAAGAGGGTGTTGAAAAACAGAGGGATCACTTAGGGATACATGGCTGAGTTATGAGGTATATAAATCAATTGGCAAGGGAAATAAAAAACATCAAAAAATAATTCAAACAAAAGTGAAAAAATAACTTCTGGATGAAATATAGACTATGAAAGTCTTATGTGTAAACATTTTAAGTAAAGGAAAAAAAAACTATAACAAGTCCTTGAATCATGGTCAAATTAAAGTGATTTCTATCTCACAAGTCTGTAAGCAAAATACAATGATATTTCACTTACCCATTTGCAGTCAAGACTACAGAAAGTTGCCATACTATAAGAGAGAAAGGGGACTAGATAATAGGAACAAATGGGATTCAGGATGGAGCCAGAATAATCAATGTCATGTATTTTATCTAGAGTGTGTGGTAAAAGGAAGATCTGCACTTAACACATGTTAAACAGCTGCAACCTCGAGTCTCACAGTTGATTAAATCCTTGTGCTCTTTGTAAAGAATGTCATCAATCCATATAGGATCGGTTTTGTCTCTTTGACCTTGTCCTCTATTGGCCCTACATAAGCAGCTTTGTGCTTCTTTGGCACTGTGAAATGGCTCTCTTTGTATTCCTCTCTCCTGAAATTAGACAGAATCATTAAGCAAAATCCTATGAATTTTTTAAAATGTATTTGTACTTTTTAATTTTTTTTTAAATTTTTAAACATTATTTTATTTGGTCATTTAAAAAAATAAATTCTTGGAAACAAAGATCATTTTCTTCCCCCCCCCTCCCAGAACCCCTCCCATACCCGACAGGTGATTCCACTGGGTATCACATGTGTCCTTGATTCGAACCCATTTCCATGTTGTTGGTATTTGCATTAGGATGTTCATTTAGAGTCTCTTCTCAAACATGTCCCCTCCACCCCTGTAGTCAAGCAGTTGCTTTTCTCCAGTGTTTTTACTCCCACAATTTGACCTCTGCTTGTGGCTAGTGTTTTTTCTTCTAGATCTCTGCAGGTTGTTCAGGGACATTGAATTGAGACTAATGGAGAACTCCATTACGTTCGATTGTACCACAGCGTATCAGTCTCTGTGTACAATGTTTTCCTGGTTCTGCTCCTTTCCCTCTGCATCACATTCTGGAGGCTGTTCCTGTCTCCATGGAATTTCTCCACTTAATTATTCCTTTTAGCACAATAGTATTCCATCACCAACATATACCACGATTTGTTCAGCCATTCCCCAATTGAAAGGCATCCCCGCATTTTCCAATTTTGGGCTACCACAAAGAGTGCAGCTATGAATATTCTGGTACATGTCTTTTTCCTTATTATCTTTTTGGGTACAAACCCAGCAATGCTATGGCTGGATCAAAGGGCAGACAGTCTTTTATTGCCCTTTGGGCATAGTTCCAAATTGCCCTACAGAATGGTTGGATCAATTCACAACTCAACCAGCAATGAATTAATGTACCTACTTTGCCACATCCCCTCCAGCATTCATTACTTTCCTTTGCTGTCATGTTAACCAATTTGCTAGGTGTGAGGTGATACCTCAGAGTTCTTTTGATTTGAATCTCTCTGATTATAAGAGATTTAGAACACTTTTTCATGTGCTTATTAATAGTTTTGATTTCTTTGGCTGAAAACTGCATGTTCGTGTCCCTCGCTCATTTATCAATTGCAGAATGGCTTGATTTTTTGTACAACTGGTTTAGCTCTTTATGAATTGGAGTAATTAGACCTTTGTCAGAGGTTTTTGTTGTGAAAATTGTTTCATAATTTGTTGCTTCCCTTCTCATTTTATTTCATTGGTTTTGTTTGCACATAAACTTTTTAATTCGATGTATTCAAAATAGTTTATTTTACGTTTTGTGACCATTCTATGTCTTGCTGGGTTTTAAAGACTTTCCCTCCCATAGGTCTGACATGTATACTATTCTGTGTTCAGCTAATTTACTTATAGTTTCCTTCTTTATGTTCAAGTCATTCAACCATTCTGAGTTTATCGTGGTGTATGGTGTGAGGTATTGATCGAAACCTAGTCTCTCCCACACTGTCTTCTAGTTTTCCCAGCAGTTTTTGTCAAATAGTGGGTTTTTGTTCCAGAAGCTGGTGTCTTTGGTTTTGTCATATACTGTCTTCCTGAGGTCACTTACCCCAAGTCTATTCCACTAATCCTCCTTTTTGTCTCTTAGCCAGTACCATATTTTTTTGATGACCCCTGCTTTATAGGATAGTTTGAGATCTGGTACTGCAAGGCCACCTTCCTTTGCATTTTTTAAATTATTTCCCTGGATATCCTTGATCATTTCTTCTTCCAAATGAACTTTGATATTTTTTTCCTAATTCAGTAAAAAAGTTTTTTGGTTGTTTGATGGGTATGGCACTAAATAAGTAAATAATTTCGGGTAGGATGGTCATTTTTATTATATTGGCTCATCCTACCCATGAGCAGTTAATGTTTTTCCAATTGCTCACATCTAGTTTTAGTTGTGTGGAGAGTGTTTTGTAGTTGTGTTCATATAGTTACTGTGTTTATCTCGGGAGATAGATTCTTAAGTATTTTATTTTGTCTATGGTGATTTTGCATGGGATTTCCCTTTATAATTCTTGCTGCTGAGCTGTGTTGGAAATATATAGAAATTTTCATGACTAATGTGGCTTTATTTTGTATCCTGCAACTTTGCTAAAGTTGTTGATTATTTCAATTAGCTTTTTGGTTGATTCTCTAAGATTCTTTATGTGGATCATCATATCATCTGCAAAAAAGTGATAACTTGGTCTCCTCCTTGCCTATTTTAATGCCTTCACTTTCTTTTTCTTCTCGAATTGCTACTGCTAGTGTTTCTAGTACAATGTCAAATAGTAGAGTTGATAATGGGCATCCTTGTTTCACTCCTGATCTTATTGGGAATGCATCTAGTTTATCCCCATTGCAGATGATGATGTTAGCTGATGTTTTAAGATATATACTGTATATTATTTTTAAGAACAACCCTTCTATTCCTATGTTTTCTAGAGTTTTAATAGAAATATTTGTTGTATTTTATCAAAGGATTTTTCTGTATCTGTTGAGATAATCATGTGATGTTTGTCAGTTTGATTGTTGATATGGTCAATTATGTGAAATGTCTTCCTAGTATTGACCAGCCGTGCATTCCTGGTATAAATCCTAATTTATCTTAGTGAATGACCCTCCTGATCACTTGCTGGAGTCTTTTTGCTAGTATCCTATTTAAGATTTTTGCATCTATATTCATTAGGGAGATTGGTCTATACTTTTCTTTCTCCATTTTTGACCTGCCTGGCTTTGGAATCAGTACTATTTTTGTATCATAAAAGGAATTTGTTAGAACTCCCTCTCTGCTTATTATGTCAAATAGTTTGTATAGTATTGAGATTAGCTGTTCTTTGAATGACTGATAGAATTTACTTGTGAATCCATCAGGCCCTGGGGATTTTTTCTTGAGGAGTTCTTTGATGGCCTGTTGGATTCCTTTTTCTGATATGGGATTATTTAAGAATTCTATTTCATCTTCAGTTAGTCGAGGCAATTTATGTTTTTGTAAATATTCATCCATATCACCTAGATTGGTATATTAATTGCCATATAATTGGGCAAAGTAGTTTGTAATGATTGCCTTTATTTACACTTCATTGGAGATGAGGTCCCCCTTTTCATTTTGATGCTGCTAATTTACTTTTTTTCTTTTCTTTTTTTTAATAAGATTGGCCAGTACTTTGTCTATTTTGTCTGTTTTTTCAAAGTATCAGCTTCTAGTCTTACTTATTAGTTCAATATTTCTATCACTTTCAATTTTATTAATGTCTCCCTTAATTGTTAGGATATCTAGTTTGATTTTCTTATGGGGTTTTTAATTTGCTTGTTTTCAAGTTTTTTGATTTGCATTTCCAATTGATTGATCTCTGCCCTCCCTAATTTGTTAATATATGCATTCAGGGGTATGAATTTTCCTCTGGATACTGCTTTGGCTGTATCCCATAAGATTTGGAAGGATGTCTCACCGTTGTCATTTTCCTCAATGAAATTATTAATTGTTTTGATGATTTGTTCTCTAACTAATAGGTTTTAGGAATCATAATCTTTAATTTCCAATTAATTTTTGATTTGGCTCTCCATGTCCCCTTACCGATCAATATTTTTATTGCCTTATGATCTGAAAATGTCATATTTATTATTTATGCTTTTCTGCATTTGTATGCCATGTTTCTGTGATCTAGTGTATGATCAATATTTGTGAATGTGGCATGTGGTGCTGAGAAAAAGGTGTATTAATTTGTCCATATTTATTTTTCTCCATATGTCTATTAACTAATTTTTCTAAGAATTCATTCACATCTTTTACCTCCTTCTCATTTTTTTCATTTGATTTATCTAAATTATATAGTTGTTGGGCCAGGTCTCCCACTAAGATCGTTTTACTGTCTATTTTCTCCTTCAATTCTCCTAGTTACTCCATTAGAAATTTGGGTGCTGTACCATTTGGTGCATAGATATTGATTAATGATATTTCCTCATTGTCTATATTGCCTTTTAACAGAAAATATTTACCTTTCCTATCCTTTTTAATCAGGTCTATTTTTGCTTTGGCTTTGTCAGATATCATGATTGCACCTTCTGCCTTCTTTCTATCAGTTAAGGTCCAAAAGGTCTTACTCCATCCTTTAATTCTAACCTTCTGAGTATCAATCCGCCTCATGTGTGTTTCTTGAAGACAACATATTTTAGGGTTTTGATTCTAATCCATTCAGCTATTTGTTTATGTTTTATGGGTGAGTTCATCCCATTCATGTTCAAAGTTATGATTGTCACTTATGGATTTCCTGGCATTTTGATTTCCTCCCCTAATTCTGAACTTTCTTCTTTTGCTATAACCTTTTAGACCAGTGATTTACTTTAGATAAGTCCCCTTAGTCTCCTCCCTTGATATGCTTCCTTGTCTAGCTCTTCCCTTTTTGTTCCCTTGATCTCTCCCCTCTTCTTCCCTCCGTTTTTATACTCCCTCATCTCTTCCCCTCCTTAATTTCCCTTTCTCTCTTACCCTGTTGGATAAGATAGAATTCAAGATCCCAATGAATCTAGATGCTCAGAGTTGATTTCACTTAGAGTAAGGTTTAAGTAATACCAATTCACACTCTCTTCCTCTACTTCTTATAGGAGAATTCTTCCCCTTACCTTCCCATGTGTATCTTTGTGTGAGAAAGATTATTCTATTTTGTTTTTTTTCTATTTCTTGAAGTATATCTTATTACTATCGATGATTCTCCCTCTCCATTTAATTTCTTTCCCCACCTTTCTCCATATCGTCTTGATGCCCTAATCTTTCCATATGCGTAATTCTTCTAACTACTCGAATGATGCATACAATTTTTGAGAGTTACACATTACATTTCCCCCACATATTAATATATATAATTTTATATAAATGTAGACCTTATAGAAGAGAGTTTGAATAAAAGAAAAAGATAACATTTTTCTCCTTTTGCCTTTCTTTCCTATTTACCTTTTCATGTTTCTCTTGCTCTTTGTGTTTGGATGTCAAACTTTACACTGAGTTCTGGTCTTTTCTTTGTAAATACTTGGAAATCTTTTATTTTGTTGAATTCCCATCCTTTCCCCTGGAAGTATATAGTCCATTTGGATGCGTAGCTGCTTTTTGGTTGGAGACCCATTTCTCTTGCCTTTCTCAATATCGTGTTCCATGATTTGTGGTCTCTTAGCATGTTTGCTGCTAAGTCATATGTGATCCTTATGGGGGATCTTCTATAGCTGAAGTTCCTCTCCTTGGCTTCTTGTAAGATTTTCTCCTTAGCTTGGAAGCTTTTGAATGTAGCGATTACATTCCTTGGGGTTGTCTTTTGGGGATTTGTTTTATGAACCCTTTCTTTTTCTATTTTCCCCCTTGCTCCAGAACATTAGGGCAATTTTCTTCTATGATTTCTTGTAGTATGGCATCGAGATTTTTGTTCATCTCTGTTTTTTCAGGTAGACCAATGATTCTCAAGTTGTCTCTCCTTCCTAACTTTTCCTTTTCTGTCACCTTATCAGTGAGATATTTTATGTTTTATTCTAATTCCTCAATTTTTTGACTTTGCTTTATTAATTCTTGCTGTTTTGAAACTGTCTTCCAGTTGCTTAATTCTGGTCTTTAAGGACTGGTTTTGCTTTTCCAGCTCTTTCTCCAATTGTGAGGTCTTGTCTGTCAGGCTGCTGACCTCTTTCCGAATTTTTTCCCATTTTTCTTGCCAGAAGGTTTCCACCTTTTGGATAAGCTTCATTTTGAGTTCTTCCAGAGCTTGTGGATAATTTCCATTTTTTTGGACATGTTTTGATTTTGTTTGAATTTCAT
Source organism: Monodelphis domestica (assembly GCF_027887165.1). NCBI lineage: Eukaryota > Metazoa > Chordata > Mammalia > Didelphimorphia > Didelphidae > Monodelphis > Monodelphis domestica. The sequence continues at coordinate 118,713,725 of NC_077232.1, read as the reverse complement.
TCTCTTTTTCTTCTGTTCCCTGGATTTTTCCCCTCCATAAAAGTTATCAATAGTCACTTTTTTTCCCTTTCTTCTTTGAGTGTTGCTCTTGGGAAGTGTGAGCCATCCCTTCAGTGGTTTTCCCTTTCCTTTTTGGTCATAGGTCTGGGTGATATGGGCAGGTTTTCTGTGGATTTAAGTTGCATAACACTAGTTCTTCCCAGCCGCCTCAGTTTGTTAGCACGCCCGCCCCCATGCTCTTCTCTCAGGTGTGCAGAAATCTCCTGTAAAACCACTCTGAGGTGTAGATCTCTGATAGTCCATTTCAGTTTCCAAGGACCCTGATATGCCCCCCCTACTACAGTGAGGAGTGGAGCTTTGGCCTCAGGCAGTTTCTACAGTTTCTGGACACACCACACTGTTCACAGTTTGCAAGGGTCCCCGGGGACTGCACACTCTCCAGTGAGCAGGGTTGTCCAGTGAAACCACCCTGACAGGTATTTCCCTAGCAGTCCTCCTTAGATCCCAAGGACCCTGGTGTTCCCCCCCCCCCAGACTGAGATGTTCCTCACTCACTCACTGTCCTTGGTGAGTGCTCTGTGCCCCTTCTCTGGTTCCTTGGTGGAGGTGTGTGGGGGAAGGACAGCTCAATTCACATTTTTGTGCAAGCTTTTCCTCCTTCTTATAGTGTGGAAATGTTCACACCCCCATGTACTTTCAGTACTGTTGTGTACTGGAGAGTCCCTCCATTCTTCCAAGGATGAATTTTATGCTCTTTTGAGGTAGTCTATTTCATCCGGTGCCAGGGAGAGGAAGTGATTCACATCTAGATTGAAGGCATGTTTACCTGGATGTTCTATGAATATTTTTAACAATCAATTGTCTCATTTTTGTAGTCTAAAGATTTTTGGGTATGTATTGACATCAGGGCAAATGTATTTTAAACATATTACCACAAAATCAAAAAAGTTAAAAAAATCTTCTCAATACTCTTTTCATGTGCTTCAAATACAAAAGAGAGAGAGAAAATAAAACTGAAATAATATATTGCACATGCAAACAAAAAATAATAATAGAGTTTTAAAAATCAAAAATATATAGCTTGCAATCATTGAAACTCTGTGTCAGCTAAGGAAAAGTAGAATAGAAAGGTTTCTCACCCAAAAATGAGATCCATTTCCTTTTCAAACTTGACCATGATCCACTGTTTACAAAGTAACAGAAGAGTATTGAATACATTAATATATTAACTATAAACCAACCACATTAAATCATAAACAAAACAATCAGCAAAATACAATGAAATACAGAGACTTTTACATAACATTGGATTTTGAAAGAGTTGAAAATTTCACCTCCAGACTCTTTAAATTTCCTTTCTCTATCCATTCAGATTCTGTTTGTCGGAACTGTGGTATTTCTCATAGCAAGGGAGAACATGGGTTTGATGAATCTCAGACTGGATGAATCTTAGAGACTGAGGATCCACAAGTGGCAAATGGCTTTAGGGAGATGAATTTCTCCCCTGAATCTCAGGCAAGGTAAATGAAAATATCAGTGCACTCGTCAATGGTAGAAGCTGTTTGAAATAGACAAAGTACTACTCTTTTAAAGAGTATGCCATGCTTGTAATTTACTTCTTGTTTGGAAGAGTAACTTCCTTCTTCCATTTCCCCCTGAGGTAAAATGCTAGGGAACAGTTTGTTTTACCAATCACATGAAGTGGGGAGGGTAATCATTGCCTAAGGAAAACACACCCCAGTTTTTACCATTGCCCTGATAATGGCTCCAAGTTTGTAAGTTCCAAAGATACAGTGGCAGCAACCAGCAGGAAAGAAGCCAGGGCTGGGGCTGAAGTCAGAGCAGGAGCAGGAGCAAGACGAGGGTGGGTGGGTGGTGTGGGTGGTGTGAGCAAAAAGCCTTGGCAGAAGAAAATTCTCTTAAGAATTTATCTAGGCTATTTAAAAAAATTGAGAATTCTTTTCTCCAATTGGTTATCATCAATGTAAAAATTAAAATTAGTCTCAATAATAAAATATTATTTCAGGAGATTTATTGATGATCATGAGAAATCAAGCAATAAAGAGTATATAAAATAAAGACCATGTTTCCATGGCTGATCAGCCAGTTCAAATGCCCACCTTACCACAACCAAGCTCAGAAAAAGAAGTAAAGAGGTAGGACCTTCCATGTCCCCACCTAATATCCCCTGACTACAGGAAGTACATAATGATAGGAAGTCAGTGAGCTCTTGGGAAATGTTCTTTTTTTAGGGTAACAGATATTCAAATATACATCACACAATCAGTGTGGATGGAATGGTGAGATTTCATAGAGTACAGAAATAGCTAAGAATTTTGGAGACTAAAAGCAGAAAGGAGTAAAATCGGACATCAGAAAGAGTATGGATCAAATGATCCTTTACTAGTTAACAAAATTCTATATTAATACATTTAGAATTCAATTAACATATGAAATTTGAAAATGTGTGAAAATTTAAAATATAACAATATATAGCAGTTGATAACTATATGAAATCCATTGCCACATGAAACGGTTTAAGTTGAAAGAATAAATATATTCTCAAGGAGAGTATTGATAAATGATTTAAATTTATTTATAGTCCTTCTCTTGGTACTATATAGATTTGATCTCATTCTTTTTTAAACTATTTCTTATACATGTTCATTGAGTACATTTCAAGACAGGTAGAAGATTTTGAATTAGAGCAAATTTCATTTACTTCATTTATCCAATTCTTTGAAGACTCAAGGATACAGAAGCACTGATTATCAGACTTGATAAGGACCTTAGAGGACATCTAGTCAAATCACTTACTCTAACCATCTTGTTTATCTACATCATTCAACTTCTGCTTGGACATTTCCAAGAATTTGTCTTCCTAACATAGAAATGAAGTGTCAACAACTTTGAAAGGAAATTCTGTAATTACCTCTACAAAAGTTAAAGCAAGGTGAAATTAAAATTTAAAGGCTATTTCTAGGCTTTTTAACATAATTAATTGACTAAAAAACACATTATTAGACTTTGTGACTCCATTTCAAGAGAGATCAAAGATTACCTGAAGGGATTTTGCTTTGTTGTTCACTTAATATGCTTTACTATCAAACTGACAAAAAAATATTGTCTGATATTAACTAGAAGTAAGCATTCTATTCAGTTTTCTTCTTTTACTATTTTTGTCAGGAAATTATTCTTCCTAGTTTGCCAGTACCAACTGACACAAAGGTGAATCAGAGGGTTGAGTTTCTGTCCCTAGGGGGAACATAAGCCTCAGGTCATGTTTCAGAAGAGTTTTCAAAATTCAACTCAGGTATCAAGAATTCAGTTTATGCCTCACATCTTTAGTCATGATGTCATGCTTGAAAGGACAGCATGATAGGAACACACTTTACAACAGCTTATATCTCTGGAAAAAATCCTGAGCCCCAGCATATGAAAATCTTGACTTGGAATTTTGACCAACTTAAATCTCTTTCATACACAGAGTGAAGTAAAAAAAAAATGTACCTATTCAACCATAGCAACAACATGGCTCCAGTGAAAATGAAGACAATTTGGTGTGATATCTCCTTGTTCTCAGAGGTGAAAAAAAAAACTTTTCTGAACCTAGGAGATTGAATAAAAAAGTCAAAGTACGGTAATAAGTAACAAAGTATGGTCACATCACTCTCTGTAGATGTTATAGCCACTATTTCATGATTGGTACTAAGGGAGAAAATATCTAGAAAATTGCATTCAATTAAATAGTCAAACTGCAAAACAGTCCTCGATAATTTTTTATTTGTCCTGCCTACTGACAGTCATAACTTCCTAAATATCATTAAATAACAGGTGCATTGAAATGAATAGGCAGTATGATAAGATGATCTATCCCACTTAAGAAAAATTACTTGTGTTCATGGAAACAATGTACATGGGGAATAGCAAATGAAACAGGACTATTTATCTTCCTGAAAATGTTTCTAAGCCCTAGTATATGTGTGTTGGTGGTCAGGAGAACACTTAAAGGGATTTTGCATTTGGGCTTGATGAGATCCAAAGAATAGACTTCAAAAGAGTCAAAATATATGGATTATACTTGAATGCCTTTGAGAGAAAAAATTCTTCATCTCTGAGGTCATCGCTGTTCATAATTTTCTGAGTCTCACAATATCTCTAAGTTTTATATAGTAGTAGTTGGATTTGCTAGGGTTTTAAAATTAAATATGCATGTTTTGGGTATGCATGCAATGACGCACTCTATTTAAATAAGGAAATGTAAAAAATTGTGATTATTAATATATCTTCTCTCTCTTACTCTAAAATGAATAATCTGTACGTAATACTGCACAACCTTGGGATATTGTCATTCCAAATATGCTGGCAAATATACTGGCATATGTGTGACAGGGAGTTGCAATATCTAAAAGTAGTAAATGTCAGTAATGATGAGTTGAGTTCCCATGACATGACAATCATATTAGTGGTGAAGTATTGGCTTCATAAATTTTATAATTTCATCTTAAAATAGGAAATTCACCTTTTTGGCAGGAAACTTTTAGAATATATATGCACTAGAGGGATCAAGAAAAATAAATTTTTCATGGTTCCCCCTTCCAAATGCTTCCCAAGTTTATTTTATGTGAAAAGAATAGATTTTTGATTTTAATTTTTGCTAACATTTTCTTAATTACATATATGTGTATATATATGAATATATATACTTTCTTGCTTTACTTTGTCATGAAAATTATATCCTTTCATCCTTAAATAAAGCACACAACATTGATAAGTCCAAGTGTCAGTATATGTGATTGAATAGTGAAAAATTAAATCAATTAAGTTGGTTCAGTATTTGTTCTGTGATAGCAAAAAAAAAAAAGGTTTTTTTTTTCCTATCACGGTGTGGACTAATCTTTCTCTTATGAAAATATCTCCATGCTATTTCTCTTCTGTATGTAAAGAGGAAGGGACAATTGATATAGATAATTACATACATTATCAGATTTAGTCACCACCTTAATTGATTTTACTATTTGTTAAAAGTAAGGGTTCAGTGATGGTAGAGGCTTATATATTAAAAAATGATTGTGCAATTTAAACAAAAGTAGGGGGCAGCTCAGTTGTCAGACCTAGACATGGGAGGTCCTAAGTTCAAGTCTGACCTCAGATACTTCCCAGCTGTGTGACCCTGTGCAAGTCACTTAACCCCCATTGCCTATCCCTTACCACTCTTCTGCCTTGGCACCAACACACAGTATTGATTTCAAGACAGAAGATAAAGGTTTAAACATTTTAAACAAAAGTAAGTAATCATATATTTTTAAAGTTTAAAAGAAAACAGATACATTAAAATGACTTTTTTTTTAAAATGATGTTTCTTGAAAAAGTTTACTGATTGGATAGCCTCCTCATGTCTGACCTAAGAATGACTGTAAGAACTCATTCAGAATCTGAAAATTCTTTTAGTAGCAGTGTCACATGAAGGGATATTGTCAGATATTCTGCCAGAATATTAATATCACTTATTTTAGGATGAAGGCACCCCTGTCTGTGTCCTGTTTTCTACTAACGAAGAGGAAGGAAGGAAGAGAAAAAGAACTAAAAGCCATTACAAACAACCTCAAGTAAAGAACACTAAAATCATGCAGATGGCTTTCCTAAATGGTATTAAAGCTCTTCCTAGACAATCATGATTTTCAAGGAATGAAGTAAATTAGAAACTTTGTTGTGAGCATTTGACTTCACCTCATGTACTATTTGTGCCACTGTGTAAGGGGCAGAAGATCATGCTTCATTCGTATACACTAACATGAATATCATAAACTAAAAGTAATTCTGGTGAAAAAAATTTTGACACTTTTTGAGCATTAAGGTATTGAAAGTAATCTAGTCCAGCCTCTTGATATCATACTTTTGAGATCTCTGGCAAGGACCTAAGTTATTTGTACAAGGAGGAGAATAAACTAGTGTTCTTTCCATCATATAATGCTTCTTGTTCTTCTAAAACTCCTATAGTTGTCTTTAAATTGATTTTGACATCATATTTTGGGAAAATTGTATTTAATTAGATGATTTAGAATATTTTTCCATGGTTACAAGACTCATGTTCTTTTCTTCCCCTCCCTCCAAATCCCTCCCATATCTGACACACAAATCAACTGGGTTTAACATGTGTCATTGATCAGGATCTATTTCCATATTGTTAATGTTTGCTCTAGGGTCATCTTTAGAGTCTTCTTCCTCTGTCATATCCCCATTGACCCATGTGATCAAGCAGTTGTTTTGCTTCTGTTTCTTTTCCCACAGTTCTTCCTCTAGATGTGCATAGTTTTCTTTCTCATATGTCCTTCCGAATAGTTCCGGATCATTGCATTGCTAGTAGTAGAGAAGTCCATTACATTCGATTTTACAACAGTGTATCAGTCTCTATGTGCAATGTTCTCTTGGTTCTGCTCTTTCACCCTGCATCAATTCCTGGAGGTCATTCCAGTTCATGTGGAATTTCTCCAGTTTATTATTCCTTTGAACACAATAGTATTTCATCACCAGAATATACTACAATTTGTTCAGCCATTGTCCAATTGAAGAACCCTCTCATTTTCCATTTTTTTTTTTTTTGCCACCACAAACAGTGAGGCTATGAATATTCTTGTATAAGACTTTTTCCTCATTATCACTCTTAGGTACAAACCCAGCAGTGCTATGGCTGGATAAAAGGGCAGGCAGTCTTTTATCACCCTTTGGGCATAGTTCCAAATTGCCCTCCAAAATGTTTGGATCAATTCACAACTCAACCAGCAATGCATTAATGTCCCAATTTTGTCACATCCTCTCCAGCACTTATTACTTTCCTTTCCTGTCATGTTAGCTAATCTGTTAAGTGTGAGGTTGTTTTGATTTGGATCTGTCTGATTATAAGAGATTTAGAACATTTTATTATGTGCTAATTAATAGTTTTGATTTCTTTATCTAAAAATTGCCTATTCATATCCCTTGACCATTTATCAATTGGGGGATAGCTTGATTTTTTGTACAATTGATTTACCACCTTATAAATTTGAGTGATTAGATCTTTGTCAGAAGTTTTTGTTGTAAAGATTATTTCCCAATTTGTTGCTTCCCTTCTAATTTTGATTACATTGGTTTTGTTTGTACAAAAAAAATTAATTTAATGTAATCAAAATTTTTATTTTGTATTTTGTAATTTTTTCTAACTATTGCTTGGTCTTGAAATCTTTCCTTTCCCAAAGATCTGACAATATGCTATTTTGTATTCACCTAATTTACTTATAATTTCCTTTTTTATGTTCAAGTAATTCACCCAGTCTGAGTTTTACTTGGTATAGAATGTGAAGTTGATCTAGACATAATCACTCCCATACTGTTTTCCAATTTTCCCAGCAGTTTTTGTCTAATAGTGGATTTGTGACCCAAAAGCTGGGATCTATGGGTTTATCATAGATGGTTTTGCTGAGGTCACTTACCTCAAGTCTCTTCCACTGATCCTCCCTTCTGTTTCTTAGACAGTACCATATCTTTTTGATGATCACTGCTTTATAATACATTTTAAGATCTGGTACTTCTAGGCCATCTTCCTTCACATTTTTCCCCATTATTTCCCTTGAAATTCTTGATCTTTTGTTTTTCCAAATAAACTTTGTTATTGGTTGTTTTTTTTCTAATTCAGTAAAAATGTTTTTTTTGGTAGTTTGATGGGTATGTCACTAAATAAGTAAATTAGTTTCTGTAGGATTGTCATTTTTGTTATGTTAGCTCATCCTACCCAAAAGCAATTAATGTGTTTTTTTTTTCAAATACTTAGATCTACTTTTAATTGTGTGGAATATTTTGTAGTTTTGTTCATATAGTTACTTTGTTTGTCTCGGCAGATAGATTCCTACATATTTTATAATGTCTAGGATGATTTTAAAGGGAATTTCTCTTTCTAACTCTTGCTACTGAGATGTGTTGGAGATATATAGAAATTCTGATGACTTATGTGGCTTTATTTTGTATCCTGCAACTTTTTTAAAGTTGTTGATTATCTTGAATAGCTTTTTAGTTGATTCTCTAGGATTCTTTAAGTAGACCATCATTTCATCTGCAAATCTTGGTCTCCTCATTGCCTCTTTTAATACTTTCAATTTCTTTTTCTTCTCTAATTGCTACTGCTAGTGTTTCTGGTACAATGTTAAATGATAGAAGTGATAACGGGCATTTTTGTTTCACTCCTGATCTTATTGGGAATGCTTCTAATTAATCCCCATTGAAGATGATGCTTGCTGATGGTTTTAGCTATATACTGTTTATTACTTTTAGAAAAAGCCCATCCTTTCCTAAATTTTCTAGTCTTTTCAATAGGAATGAGTGTTATATTTTGTCAAAGGCTTTTTCTGCATCTATTGAGATAATCATGTGTTTTTTGTTGGTTTGCTTGTTGATATGGTCAATTATGTGAATGGTTTTCCTAATATTGAACCATCCTTGAATTCCTGGTATAAATCCCACCATATTATATGGAATGAGTACAATATTTGTTTCATAAAATAAATTTGGTAGAACTCCTCCTTTTCTTATTATATCAAATAGTTTGTATAATATTGGGATTAGTTGTTCTTTCAATGTTTGATAGAATTCAATTGTGAATTCAACAGGCCCTGGGGAATTTTTCTTAGGCAGTTCTTTGATGGCTTTTTCAATTTCTTTTTCCAATATGAGATTATTTAAGTATTCTATTTCTTCTTCTGTTAATCTTGGAAGTTTATATATTTGCAAATATTCACCCATATCACCTAGGTTGCCATATTTATTGCCATACTATTGGGCAAAATAGTTTTTAATGATTGCCTTGATTTCCTCTTTATTAGCAGCAAGGTCTCCCTTTTCATCCTGTATACTGTCAATTTGGTTTTCGTCTTTCCTTTTTTTATTAGGTTGACCAGTACTTTTTCTATTTTATCTGTTTTTTAAAGTACCAGCTTCTATTCTTGTTTATTAATACAATAGTTCTTTTATTTTCAATTTATTAATTTCTTCTTTAATTTGTAGGATCTCTAATTTAGTTCTCATCTGAGGATTTTTAATTTATTCACTTTCTTGTTTTTTTTTTTTTACTTTGCATGCCCAATTCTTAGACTTCTGCAGACCCAAATTTGTTAATATATGAATTCAAGGATATAAATTTTCCCCTTAGTACTGTTTTGACTGTATCCTATAGGTTTTGAAAGGATCCTTCATCATTGTCATTTTCTTCAATTAAATTATTAATTGTTTCTATTATTTGTTCTTTAACCGATGTTGGAGAATCCTATTTAATTTCCAAGTAATTTTTGATTGGCCTTTCCATTTACCCTTACTCATTACTATTTTTATTGGATTATGATCTGAAATGGTTGCATTTATTATTTCTGCAACTTTGCACTTGTTTGCCCTGTTTTTATGCCCTAGTACTTGGTCAATTTTGTGAATGTACCTTGTGCTGCTGAAAAGTAGGTGTGTTCCTTGTTCATATTTATTTTTCTCAATATATCTATTACCTCTAATTTTTCTAAGATTTCATTCACATCACTTACCTCTTTCTTATTTATTTTTTGGTTTTATTTATCTAGATCTAATAAAGGAAGGTTCAGGTCTTGAACTAGTATAGTTTTATTATTTACTTTTTTCCTTCAGTTCCTCTAATTTCTCCTTTACAAATTTGGATGCTATACCATTTGGTGCATACATGTTTAGTACTGATATTTCCTCATTTCTATACTGCCTTTTATCAGGATGTAGTTTACCTTCCCCATCTCTTTTAATCAGATCTTTTTTTTCCTTACTTTTGCTTTGTAAGATATCATGATTGTAACTCCTGCCTTCTTTTTCTTATGTGAAGCCCAAAATATTTTGCTTCAGCCTTTCACCCTTAATCTGTGTGTGTCTACCTGCCTCATATGTGTTTCTTTTGAACAACATTTTGTAGAATTTTGTCTTCTAATCCACTATGCTATTTGCTTCTGCTTCACAGGTGAGTTCATGCCATTCACATTCAAGGTTATGATTTCTACTTGTGTATTCCCCAACATTTTGATCTTGTCTCCTTGTCCTGTCCTTTCCTCTTTAACTATTTCCTTCTACACCAGTGTTCTATTTTTAATCAGTTTCCCTAATCCCCAACCTTACTTTATTTCCTTTTCCCTCCTCCCTTCTTATTCCTCTCTTATTTTGGGGTAGCCTTTTTAAGCTACCCCACATACTCTTTCTCCCTAGTATTGATTCCCTCCCCACCTCCATTTCCACTCCCTCCTTTTTTATTCCCCTTTTACTTTTTTAGGGTCTATTAAATTCCCTTCCCCCTCTCTTTCCCTCCCACTTTTTTTAAAACTTCCATCACACTTCCCCCTTTAGGTCTCCCCTCTCAACTTCCCTATAGGGTAAGATAAAATTCAATACCCCAATGGATCTAAATGGTCTTTCTGCTCAGAATTGATCCCACTGAGAGTAAGGTTTGAGTATTACCTTTTAGCAATCTCTTCCTTTCCTTCCTATAGTTGTATTCTTCCCTCCCCCTCCTTTGTGCCTTTTTGTATAGTATATATTATTCTAATTTTTTATGCCTTCAAGTTTTTCTTGGTGCTATCTTCTCACCCCCCTTTCTTTCTTCTTTTTTATGATTTTAAACCACTTATTACAATCCTTACCTATGGATAATTCTTCTAACTACCATAATAATGAATACAATTTTGGACAGTTACAAATTATATTTTTCCACAGAGGAATATAAACAATTTGGCCTTATTGAGGATCTTAAAGAAAGAAAATAAAAAATAGACCCTTCTCTTTCTTATTTACTTTTTCATATTTCTCTTGGATTTTGTATTTCTATGTCAAATTTTCTTTTTAGTTATGGTCTTTTATTTACAAATATTTGGAAGTCTTCCATTTTGTTGAATGCCCATACTTTTCCCTAGAAGTAGATAGCCAATTTTGATGGGTAGGTGATTCTTGATTGTAGACTCATTTCTCTTGCCTTTCTGAATATCATATTTCAAGCCTTGTGTTCTTTTAGTGTATTATATTCCTAGAGGTTATCTTTTGAGGATATAGTGTATTAGGTGATCTATGGACTCTTTCAATGTCTATTTTGCCCCCTTGTTGGAGAACCTCAGGCAGTTTTATTGAATAGTTTCTTGTAGTATGATGTCAAGGTTTCTGTTTTTTTTTCCCCAGGTTTTCAGGTAGGCCTATGATTCTGAAATTACCTTTTCAAGATCTATTTTCAAGGTCTACCACCGTCTCAATGAGATATTTTGTGTTGTCTTCTAATCTGTCATTCTTTTGACTTTGCTTTGTTATTTCTTGTTGTCTTGTGAGATCATTTTCCTCTACTTGCCCAATTCTAGTTTTTAATGACTGGTTATCTTGACATAATTAAAAAAAAAATTGAGTGCAAATTTTCTTCCTGCCTGCCTGCCACCCATCCTCCCACCTCTTTGAGAAGGCAAGCAATATATAAATTACATAAGAGAAGACATACAAAACACATTTCCATATAAGCCATGTTAAAAAAAAAAGAAATAAAACACATAAAAAGTAAAAAATAAACTTTGACTGACACTAACAGTTTATCAGTTTTCTTTTTGGAATTGGATACAATTTTTCATCATTGGTATTTGGAATTTTCTTGGATCATTATAGTGATCAAAGTTACCAAGTCTTTCATCTTTGATTACTTTTACATTATTGCTGTTACTGTTTATATGTAATGTTCTCTGGTTGTGCAAATTGCACTTTGTATCAGTTCACATATGTCTTCCTGGATTTTTCTGAAACCATTCTGTTCATTTCTTAGAGCATGATATTATCCCATCAGTATCACTGAGAACATGTTTAGACTTTACAATATTTATAGTCATCCCTTCAATGTCCAAGTCTTTATCACCACAAAAAGAGCTGTCTAAATATTTTGTGAACAAATAGGTCCTTTTTACTTTTTTTAACCTTTTGTATATAGAATTATTAGTGTTATTATATATTATATATACTATTTATTATTATATAGTATATTGATAGATCAAAGGTTATAGAAAATTTGATAGCCTTTGGGATATAATGTCAAATTGTCCTCCCAAATGGCTAGACCACTTCATAGCTACATCAACAATACATTACTGAACTACATTTCCTTTATCCCCTCCAACATTTATAATTTTCCTTTTCTGTCATGAGAGCTAATTTGATAGGTATGAGGTGGCAACTGAGAACTGCTTTGATTTACATTTCTCTAATCAATAGAGATATGGTGCATTTTAAAATTTATCTGAACATGTGTGTGTATAAAAATCCATATACATACACCCATACATCAATTATTTTTTTCTGGAAATGGATAACATTTTTCTTCATAAATCCTTCATAATTCATTTAAATGGACATATTCCTCAGAAGAGCTTAATCTTTCACAGATACTTTTTGAACAAAATTGTTATTATATAAAATTCTCAGTCAGCTTTCAGTATATTATTTCATGCTGATTTTCCATTTTTTCTAAAATCTACATGCTCAGCATTTCTTACAGTATAGTAGTATTGCAGCACAATTAGATACCATACTATATCCAACCATTGCCCAATTGATGGGAATCCTCTCAATTTCCAGAACTTTGCCACTATAAAATGAGATGATATTAATATTTAAGAAGAAAAAATTTATTTTCCTTTTTCCATATTAACCTCAGGGAAACAACTAATTGGGCTTTTTACATTATAACTCCTTGGACATAATTACATACTGCTTATGAAAATTTTTGGATCAGTTCACAATTCCACCAACAGTGTATTAGTGTTTAATTTTTTTTTGCCACAAGTTAGTACATTTTTATGCAATTATTAATAAGTTTGATTTATTTTTCTTAAAAATTGACCATTTCTTTCCATTGACCATATCAATTGGCTATTTAAAAAAATATATTTGGCTTCATTCTATATGTAGTTGAGAAATAAAGACTGTAACAGAGGAACTTGCTCTAAATTTTTCCCCTTAATTTCCTTCTAATTTTGATTGCTATAATTTTGTTAATTAATATATGTATATATATATATATAATGTATTAAAATCAAAATAATCCTCATTGTTTTCCATGATCTTCTCCAAACCTTATTTGGTAATAAATTCTTCCCTTTACGTAAATATGATAGGTAAAATTTCCCACATCCCACTAATGTCATTATTATATTGTTATTTATGTCAAAATATTGTACTCATTTTGACCTCATTTAATTACATGGCCTGAGATATTGGCCTAAGCATAGTTTCTGCCAAAGTGCCCTCTAGTTTTACCAGCATATTTTTTCATATGGTGATTTCTTATCCCCAAAGATTGGATCTTGGTGTTCATCAAACACTAGATTACTATGATGATTTACTACTTCATATTGTGCACTTAATTTATCTCACTGATTCAACATTCCATTTATTATCCAGTACAAAATTGTTTTGATAATTAAAATTTCTAAAACATTTTGAAATATCATACTTCTAGATCAACTTCTCTCATATTATTTTTTCATTGATTTCTTTTTTATTTTTCACTTTTTAGTTTACCAGATGAATTTTGTTGTTATTTTCTAACCTCATAATATATTTTGGTAGTTTGGTTGGTATGACACTAGATAAGTAAATTATTTTAGGTAGAATAATAATTTTTATTATATTAGTTTGACCGCCTTTGAACATGTAATATTTCCTTAATTTTAAAAATGTGTCTTTATTTGGGTGAAAAATGTTTTATAATTTTTTTCATGAGCCCTAAGTTTTTCTTGGGAGAAAGATGCCTCAATAATTTGTGTTGTCTACAATGATTTTAAAAGTGTTTTTTTCTTCTTATCTCTTGCTTCACTTTTTATTCTTCCAGATGAATTTTCTTGTTATTTTCTAACCTTATAACATATTTTGGTAGTTGTTGGAAATATATAAAAATGTCCCTGGCTTACTTGGCTTTAATCTATATCCTGCTACATTGTTGAAGTTGTTTAGCATTATAACTAGTTTTGTAGTTGATTTTCTAATGTTCTATAAGTATATCATCAAGTAATCTACAAAGATGATATTTTTGTTCCCAATTGCTTATTTTTATTTCATTTTCATTTTCTTGTATTATTGTTATAAGTAGCATTTGTAATATATTTTTAATAATAGGAGCAACAATGCACATCTTGATTTCTTCCATGATATCATTAGAAGGCAAATAGATTATCCATATTATAGGTGATCTTGCTTTTCGAGAGATACTACTTTTCATTTTAAGAAAGGCTTCTTTCTTTACTTTAACTGTTTTTAATAAGAATGTGTTTTGTATTTTTAAAAATCTTTTAAATGATTATGATTAAAATCATGAATTGCTTTTATTATTGATAAGCTCAATTATGCTAATTTTTAAAATATTGAAGAAGCTCTGCATTTCTGGCATAAATTCTACATGTTCAATGCATATCATCTTTGTGATATATTGCTTTAATATCTTTAATTTACTAATTAATAAGATTTTTCATACTTACCCAACTTATATTCTTTCCCTCCCCTCTTGCTTCCCCCCTCCTGGAGCAGATAAGCAATTCCAGTGGGTTATACATGTATCATTGTTCAAAATCTATTTCCATATTATTAATATTTGCAATAGTGATCATTTGAAGTCAATATCCCCAATAATATACCCATGAAAACATTTGTTAAATCATATGTTTTTCTTCTGTGTTTCTACTCCAACACTTCTTTCCTTGGATTCTTTCTTTCTCAGAAGTTTCTCTGCATTCTCCTAGGTCTTCGCAGCAATGTAATGATCTAGGTCATTCCTAGAGGTCATTCCAGTTCACATGGAATGCCTCCAGTTCTTTATTCCTTTCAGCACAGTAGTATTCCATCATCATCAGATACCACAATTTGTTCAACTACTCCCCAATGAATGGATACTCCCTCATTTTCCAATTTTTTGCCATTACAAGAGTAAGGCTATGAACATTTTGTACAAGTATTTTTTCCTTATCTCTTTGGCATACAGAGCCAGAAGTGGTAGTGCTGGATCAAAGGGCAGAGAGTGTTTTAAAGCCTTTTCCACAAAGTTCCAAAAAATACTTCCTGAATGGTTGGATCAATTCACAACTCTACCAGTAATGTATTAGCATCCCAATTTTGCCACATCCCCTCCAAAATTTATTATTTTCCTTTACTGTAATATTAACTAATCTTCTAGGTTTGAGGTATATCTCAGAGTTGTTTTGGTTTGCATTTCTCTAATTATGAGAGCATTTATTATTATCATTATAAATACTAGAGCACTTTTTCATATGTTTAGTGAGAGTTTTGATTTCTTTATCTGAAGACTGCGTATTCATGTCCTTTGACCATTTGTCAATTGGGGAATGGTTTGATTTTTTTGTACATTTGTACATTTGACTTATCTAACTATAATCCATGATACTTGTTTAACCACATCTTACTTTCCACAAGTGAGAATGAAATTCTGTGGTTAGAGGACAATTGTTGTGGTTATATGCTAAACAGTCTGAGGATTATCTACTTTGAACAAATGTGAGTTTGGGAGACAAAGCAAATGAAAAATATCCTGCATGGGGAAGAATTACATGGATCAGTAGATTGAAAGTTAGGGCTAGGATATGGAAGGTCCTGTATTCTGATATACCCTCAGACACTTTCAATCTGTGTGACCCTAAATAAGTAACTTTACCTCCTTTGCTTAGCCTATACCTAATTTTTGCCTTGGGGCCAATATACAGTATTGCTTCTAAGACAGAAGTTGGACCTTAACAAAAGAAAAACATTATGTGATATTTTTAGACTCCATATACCTTATGTTTCATCATTCATATATCAAGTACATTCTGGATATTTCAATAATTTCTAAGTTAAATAATATTTTTAAAGATTATATCACTATAGGATTATGTGGTTACTAGCCTTCACATATTTCTCATTTGGTCTTTGCAATAATCCTATGATGTGGGTAGCATGAAAAATTTTCATTTACCAATGAAGAACATAAGGCTCAGATATTAGAAATAATTTACTCAAGATCACATAAACTCAGATATTATCATGACAGAAATACAGATTTACAGACTCAAAGTCCAATGTTATTTCTCTTATAATATTAACTCCTGAAAGAACCAAGAGACTGCTTTGCTGACATTTTTCTGATTTCACTAATTTAATGGGGAATATTTAATTTCTGCTACCAATCTATGAATTATAAGTATTTATCAAGAATCCCCACTGACTTCTTCCTCTCCCAACTGGTGAATTTCTCACAGAACCACTATTTGAAGAAATATCTAAGCCAGCAATTATCAATTCCAACTGAGGCCTGCCCCAAACTTCTCAGAAGACTATCCTGTCTTGTTAATTTGGTTATATGCTCACCTGTCTATGCTTTTCATCTGTTATTATGTGTAGCATTCCTCAAGTAGAATATAAACTCCTTCAAAGGAGAGATTGTCCTTTTTTTTTTTACACTTTTGTTAGCTAGATAGTACATTGGAATAAGGAAGAAATCTAAACTTAGACACTTCTTAGCTTTGTGAACCTGGGACAATCACTAAATCTCTGTCTGCCCAAATTACTTCAATTATATAAATGGGAATAATACTATCATCTATGTTATCTACTTGTGAGGACTAAATGAGAAAACATAGTGCTGGACAAATAATAAATATCTTAGTTCTGAACAGATTTAATATATATTTTCATATGATGAAGACTACCTTTTTTATTCTTATTTATACACTACATTTTGGTATTGGGTTAGTATGTCTTCAATTAATTTAGAGAGCATTAAGTTATTCAAGTACCACAAACCCCCCCCTTGGTGGGTGGCCCCATGATAAAGATTTTGGGCAGGGATTTATAGATAAAACAATGCATTATCTACTTCTCTGCTGACATAGATACTTGTGGAAAAGCACACCTTTTAGGGGATCAGTTTTGTGATCATTACTATTGTCTCAAAGTAAAATCAAGAGCTTTCAGAGGAGTGAATATCTGCCTGCAAGGTGAATTCTGCTAGCTGTCGCTCTAAAATCAGATGACCTCCCTTAAAGAAGGGGAACAGGCACCTTTTCCAACATAGTTTTAAAAATCTATAGTTTCTTTCAGTTTGGCAGGATTGATTCCATATCTGAATCCACACACATCCAGTGATATGTTTTACCTCCCAAAGGGTTGTCACCTGATGTGACTTGACATAGCAGTTATTTTCTATGTAGGAGATGATTTTTTTTCAATACAAAGGTATACCCTGCATGGTGATCTGTGCATCCCTGCTTGGGTAATAATGGCATATTTTCTAACTGAAGCAGTAGAGTGGAAAATAAAACTAATAAGCAGCTCCTGCTACTCTATTCCAATTCCTTTCCTAGATTATCTCCTTGCAAAGGTCCTTTCTTTCTCTCTGATGAGAGATCTAATTTGACATCTAGATGCACAAAAATATAAAATTAAAATTAATATCCAATAACTCCAAATAGTATATTTTATTAGATTTATCAATAATCACTTGAAGTAGAATAAATAAAAGAACAAAAATATGAAATCCTAAAAAAATAACATGTGAGTAGAATTCACCTGCCTGACACTCACCCCACCTTCTCAAGCCACATTCCCAAGAAAAGAAATTGAGAGACAGGGCTAGATCAAAATATCTCCCTACATAAGGACATAGGTAAACATGTAAATGGGATGCTGGGATTTAAAGTCCTTAGGAGAAAATTGTAATCATACAATAAACATACATTCATATATTGATGTAAGGTCATTATTCATATTATATGTATCATTTTATATTATATTTGATGTATTTATTGGTGTAGCATTACTTATTCTTGTGTTGCTCAGTTGTTCAGTCTTTGAAACTGCATGGACTAAACTTTGTATTAGATTCTTCAGAGAAAACATACTGAAGTAGTTTGCCATTTCCTTCTTCATTGGATTAGGGCAAACAGAGGTTTACATACAAGCAGAAAGTGTCTGAAGCTGGATTAGAACTCATTTTCCTAACACCAGGCCCAGGGCTCTCTCCACTGAAAAACCTAGCTGTCCTGTTATCAGACATACATAAACATAACTGTATAGCCATATTTAGACATATATAAATTTGTTCTCTATATAGATATGTGTGTATTAACAGGGATAATGGAATATATAGAAAATTAACTACTCTCCTCTCTTTTCTCCCCATAGTTTTTTTGACAAAAAAATGAAAAATTCCTGGAGATAAAAGGAGTCAGTAAGTTATAGTAAAAATGTAAGGGATTTGGAGTCACAACACCTAATTTTCATTTGTTGAGGCATCTGTCTTTCAAGGCCTTTGATAAAATCAACTTTTATGTAAGAAGTCCTTCACCAAAGAGGCAATAAAGGTTATAATAATAAGAAAGTCTAGCTTTCTGGATTTCCTAGGGCTAGGAATTGATTTACATGGATTACTAGATAGTTTTGCAATTTTCCATGTTTTGTTCTTGCCTATTCTTCTTGAAAGTCTTAAAAAAAGTGGCAAATATGGATGCTACAGGTTTATTCCTCATGGAATTTCAAGGCCATCATAAACCAAACCTCAAAATTGCTCCCCTTTCTTTTTCTTGTAAAGTTAGAAATCTTTGTCATTAAAAACTTATGATTTCTGTCCAACTCACAAAAACATAGAAGTGTTTATCTTGGGACATGATTTTCTTTGTAAAATTGGGGCAATTTTACAATGTGAGCAATCAGTGAACATATACCTCCATTTACCAAAACAATCTCTGAAACTTCATCCTCTATTATTTTGGGGACAGCTTGATGAGCTGATCAGCAACAGGCTATAACATCACTTTATGACATTCTTACAGACATTCCACAGGAGGTATTGGCGGCACATAAGAATGATATGGGGATGATTAAATAGGTACAACCAGTAAAGATAGAGGTCAAAGATTGTATACCTCCCAAGATCCCTCAGTATAATCTCAGCAAAGAAGCTGAAGAAGGCATAACACCTATTTTCAACTGCTTGCGGGAGGCCATATTGAGACACAGTGTCAGAATACTAGCTATTAAAAAGAGCAAGCCAAATTCTGATGGTATAGTAAATTGGAAATTTGTGGAGTATCTCAGAGTAATGAATAATATAATCAAGAAAACCCATACCATCATACAATCTCCTAATGACATTTTTCTGAGATTCCTAGCAATGCATTATGATATACTGTAATTGACTTAAGCAATGCATATTTTAAGATCCTGATAGCCAAAATATATTTGTATTCTCATGGAAGAAGATAAGCTCTGCTGGACTCTTTTAGTTCAAGGCTTTTGTGAGAGCGTGTCAATTTTCTTCCAGCTGCTAAAAAGAGACCTAGAAAGTATAAAATTCAAGCACAGCAAGCTAGTGCATTATGTAGATGATATGCTTCTGGCATACCCTGATGCAAAAAGATGCTTAGAAGACTCAAAGAGTCTGCTGACTGAATTGTACAAAATAGGACATAAAGTCTAAAAATGAAAGTTGCAATGGGTTCTCCTGAAAGTCAAGTACTTAGGCTTTATCCTGGAAAATGGCACCAGGAAAATATCCAGTAATAGAATGGCAGATATACAGAAGCTAGATATTCCATGTACAAAGAAACAACTTAGGTCATTCCTGGGGACTACATTATATCTCAGGATATTCACATATTCCCAAGTGTCTTATAGACCTGACCAAAAATGAGGTTGAAGAGCCATTGAAGCTCACAAAAGAATATTTACACACTGTGTCCACTTTAAAACAAGTTATCATTACAGCTCCAGTCCTTGGAATTCCAAATTATAACAAAGATTTTCATCTATATGTCCATGAGGCTAAGGGTATAGCTTCAGAAGTGCTAGCCCAATATCTAGGATGGAGCTAAAGACCTACTACATATTACAGTGCAATTTGGACCCAGTGGCAAAAAGGCTTTGTGCATTGTCTGTGCAGCATTGCTGCTGGTGCCCTCATGGTTAAAAAAGCTAATGAATTAGTTCTGGGATGCAAGCTCCATATTTACTCTGCACACCATCTAGAAAAATTGCTAAAATCACAGAGTAGGCATGCATTTACATCTGCAAGGCTCTCCCAGTGGGAAATCATTTTGCTGGCAAATGACAATCTAATTTTACATATATGTGCACCATTGAATCCAGCTACATTAATCTTCAACGTACCACTGAGAGAAAGACCTCTACATGATTGCACACAGATGATAGAAACACAGAAGATCTGAAGAACATACCACTCAATGATCCCAACCTTCAGATATATTCAGATGGTTCCTCATATGTTTTCAAAGACAAAAGAATCACAGGGGCTGCAGTTGTGATGGGGGATAGGACCCTCTGGCATGTATTGTTACCAAGTCATGTCAGTGCTCAAGGAGCCAAGCTCAGTGCACTCAATGTATATATATATTGATTCAGCTTATGTCTTTGGAATTTTATTTGCCATGGGACAAAATTGAAAGAATAGGGGATTTGTCATAACATCCGGGAAAAGGATAGTATATGAGAACCTCATAAACAAACTGTTAGAAGCAGTGAACTTGCCAAAGGAAGTGGTGGTGATCCATTTCAAGGCTCACTCCTCTGGCAAGGATGAGGTATCCCTAAGAATCAGTGGGTAGATGTAACAGCAAGACTTGCTGTCAGATTTGATCCCATCTATGTTCTCAATTTCTCTCTGGTGGATAAGAACAATCTCAAACAAGCATACTGCTGAGAGGAGATTCAGTCATGGAAAGAACATCTAGGGGCCAGATTAGTCAAAGGAATCTGATTAGCACAAGGAGGAAAGCCCATCTTCCCCAAAAGGTTGTACCAACATCTATGCAATGTGATTTACTCCAGAAGTCATTACTGAGTGCAATCCATGCTGGATGAGATCCACCGGTTTTGGGAAGGTGCAGAGATATCGACAAATGCTATAAGAGTGTGTCAGGCATGTGACATCTGTAGAAAATTTAACCAAGGTAATTTCAAATGCAAGACATTGGGAGGGCAACCCCTAGCTTATATGCCTTTTCGGTGTCTGCAGATTGATTTTATTAACATGCCTGGAGACCTAGGGTATAAATATGTTCTAGTGATAGTGGGCAGACGCACTAGATGGACAGAAGCATATACATCAAAGAAAAACAACACTAGCATGGCAGTGAGAACATTGTTTAAAGAAATAGTTCCTAGATATGGCATTCCAGATGCCATAGACTCAGACAGGGGAAGTCACTTTATATCTAGCATTTTACAACAAGTGTATAAATCTCTGGGAATAAAGGGTAATTTCCATAATGCATACAGACCAGAAAGTTCAGGACAGGTAGAAAGAATGAATAAGAAGTTAAAAACCATGAGAACTAAACTCTGTGCCCAAACTCATCTTAAATGGACAGAGGTTCTTCCACTTGCACTCTTCTATCTGAGGCTGAAACCCAGAGGAGACTTACATATTTCCCCATATGAGATATTGTACAGACAGCCAGTATGGATAGGAAGGACCACAAAAGCATCTTATTTTTTCAAGCTGTAAGGGGGAATGCCAGTTACACACCTATCTGGAATAGATACAGGATAGGCTGGAAGAACTCAGATGACTAGGTCTACTAGTGCAAAGGGTATCACTACATTTCTCATTACATAACATCAGGTCAGGTGACAAAGTATATGTGAAAAAATTTTAACAAAGACAAACCTACAGAGCCCAGGTGGATTGACCTGTATGATGTAGCTCTCATCACTCCTACATTGATTAAAGTAATAGGAAAATATATTTGGTTTCATTCATGACATGTTAAACATCACTACGTCCATGATAACATGCCAGAACACAACTAAATGGAAGCCCAAGAATCCGTGCAAACACAGATGCCCCAAGAACAGCCCTTGATAAACAAACATAGAGCCCATACATCAAACATAAATGCACAGGAAGAAATAGAGATAGTGAACAGAGACAGTGAAACAGAAATAGAATAATGCCCAATACAGATAGTAAGTGGTGTACAAATCTCCATCTCGAGCCTAGACTAAAATATCATTAACCTCTACAATCACCCACATAGGAATATAATAATTGGCTTACAATCACACATTAAGAAAGATACCTACATTCATGACATAAAAACCATCTCACTTGCATACGCAAAGATGGCATAAATATCCTGTATAAAGTTTCACTCACATGCATCAACATATTCACTCTTACACACATGCACACATTAATCTTATACACACTCATAATCCTGTATATCTGGATACCTAAGATTGTCTTTCAAGGTGAGACAACAGGCAAGTATGTATCCTGTAAAGGAGAAAGTACCCTGGACCTGTGACAAACTTCAAGCAATACCGAAGGATAGAAGACACAATGACAAATGGAAAGAACTTTGAATCAAATACATTATGTGAAATGAACTTCAGGAAAATGGGTCACTTAAGATTAATCGCTGATCACATTAATTTCACATATAGGGAATTGCAGCCACATGCACATTGGTATCTACTCAGGTAGAATGAAAAAGAGATCTTCAGACAACATGAGAAGAGAATTTCCTGAAGAGGAGTTAGTATGCATCCACCACAACACATGTAGAGTATGAACAAATTTCACACTGACCTTAGGGGCTGTGCTGTAAATAAGGACAGCCCATAAATTGTATATCTGTAAATAGATCTCTAGTACCAGAGAAGGGTATATATTATATATAACATGTAACATATGTAAATGTTTACAAAAGCCAGACATATATATGTAACAAAATAACAATCTAATTGACTAATATAGATAGAAAGGAAAGAGTTAACATACTAATCATTAACAGACAGGGACATGGTACTTTAGGGTGAAAAATGGAATATTGTAACTAGAGAGGTAACGTAAGGGCAGAATAAATCAGATTTCATTTGATATAACTTAATACATATATACATATAAATGTTATCAATTGTTACATTGGAATTAGTACTACATAATGCATAGGATAGTTCAGTTTTACTTGAGAGTTAAATTTTATATTGATTGCAATAGGAATGATCTTTGTATTAGCAGTAGTAGTCTCTCGGTGTCTGAGAATGACAATTGTCTTTGTGCATTTTCATCTATGGTGTACCCTCATATGGCTTTGAAGTCCAAAGGCTGAGACACAGAGTTTGTGGCACATGGGGCATGGAACACCAGTTGACACGGGAGGTGCGGTTGTGGCCTGGTGTCGGCGTTCATGCACAGTGGCAAGACGTCGACATGGCTCATCTTCAAAGGTGGTGGCGGCATGGTTAATGTGGGTACTCCAGATGCTTCTGTCAGAGGCAGCGAGTTCTAGTTGCTTTGGTGTAATGCAAGCCCACTTCAAGTTTGACTTTAGCTGATCCTTATATCTTTTCTTTGGTCGGCCTTGTTTCCTAAGTCCAGCTGACAGTTAACCATAGAATACCTGTCTTGGTATTCGCTGTGGGCCCATGCGGATGAAGTGTCCAGCCATTGTAGCTGGGTTTTGAGGACCATTACTTCGATGCTGATGGAGTTGGCTCTGTCGAGGACTTCCTGGTTGGTGATTCGGTCCTGCCATTGGATCCTCAGGATTGACCAGAGAGAGCATTGGTGGAATTACTCCAGCTGTTTCATGTGCTTTCGGTACAGTGTCCATGTCTCGCAACTGTACAGGAGCGAACAGAGGACCATTGCATTGTACACTTTGAGCTTCGTTGCAGTGCTTACACCACTGTGTTGGAGGACTTTGGAGAGCAGCCTCCCGAGTGCCTGGCTGGCCTTTTGGATCCTGGCATTAATCTCGTGGTCTCGGAACCTGTCGTTGGCGATGGTGCTGCCCAGGTACTTGAAAGTGTTGACGTTAGAAAGCTGCTTGCCATTGATTGTAATGCACGGCTGGTTAGTTGGCCTCCCTAGTGCAGGTTGGAACAGCACCTCTGTTTTGCTGAGGCTGATAGTCAGGCCAAACAGTTTTGTTGCGATAGAGAACCTGTCCACAATGGTTTGGAGATGATTTTCTTGGTGGGCCATTAGAGCACAGTCATCTGCGAAGAGAGCTTCCAGGATGAGTCTCTCTCTTGTCTTTGTTTTTGCAGTCAGGCGGCGAAGGTCGAATAGTGAGCCATCCAGTTGGTATTTGATGTAGACGCCCAGATTTAGATCCATCACAGCATGTTGTAATACCTGGGTGAAGGATAGGTTGAATAGTACCGGAGCGAGGACACAGCCTTGTTTCACTCCATTGGAGATGTTGAAGTGATCGGAAGTCTCTCCACCAGATATGACTTCCCCTGTAATGTCGACATGAAAGAGCTGGATCCATTTGACGAATTTTGCTGGGCAACCGAACTTGCTGAGGATCACCGACAATGTGTCCCTGTTCACTGTGTCGAATGCCTTTGTCAGGTCTATGAAGCATTATTTTGAATGATTTAATGGATAATGCTGTTGATACAGATTTTAATGAAGGAAATATTAAGAAAATGTCCAAATTAGAAAGGGAAAATGCTGAATTTAATAAAAATCAGGTCTCTTTGTTCCATCTGAGCAATATACTGGTAGTTACACACAATGAGATATATAAAGTTAAATCATATAAGGTATTTACTCCTGAGAACTTAGAAACTTTCAAATGTAGAACCCTGTGCTTTTCTTACGAACCTAATAAAGTGATTAAGGAATTTCAGAGGGCAATAGAGATCTTTGACCCTGACTATGCTGATTTTTTTTTCTTACTGATGGAGGAAATACTAATGAAGAAAGAGACAAACCAATTCATAAGACAAGAAATGATCCATATTTGACCCCATGGCCACAGGATTTTGAAAGAACTGATATTAATTCTTTACCTGATTATAGAAGGATGAAATAAACCAGGAGGTTAATCATTGATTGTAATGAAAAGGCATTCCAAATGTCCAAATGGTTGGTCCAAATCTGAGAGCAAATATGAGAGCAGAAACAAATGAATCACCAACCAATTTTCTAGAAAGAATAACAGATGCTGCTGAATTAATATTAGGATTCAATGTGTTAGTGAATGAAACAATTGCCCACATCAAGTGAATATTTGTTAAAAATGCCTGTCTTAAGATGAAGTTATTTTTTAAGAATAATTGCTCAGATTGACAAGAGATGGGTTTGGAAAAGTTAAGGAGAAAAGCAATTTATTTATGCATGGATAGTGATGATAGATATGAAGACTGGGATACAGTAATTGAGGATTTGAGAAAGAAATTAAGGGATGCTAAAAGTAAAGCAAGGGATAGTGACTAAAGGAAATAAAAGCAGTGGCAGCACTTAGATACATGCAACCAAACAATCAGACCA
Source organism: Monodelphis domestica (assembly GCF_027887165.1). Classification (NCBI taxonomy): domain Eukaryota; kingdom Metazoa; phylum Chordata; class Mammalia; order Didelphimorphia; family Didelphidae; genus Monodelphis; species Monodelphis domestica. The sequence continues at coordinate 118,688,383 of NC_077232.1, read as the reverse complement.
AGAGAAAGAACATCTGAACCTCCAAGATGTTTCACATGTAATAGAGTAGAACATTTTGTGAGGGAATATAGATTCAGAGTAAAATTTTCTAGACAATTTAATCAGAATGATGGATGTAATAAAGAGTGTAATGGATGGAATACCAATAATTATCAGAGAAGAAATAGCAGTAATTGCCAAAATGCTTGCTGTCAGGGAGCTCAAACACCTGATTTGAAAACAGTGCAAGAGAGGGTAAAATCAGGAGTGAGATCCAAGTACAGTCAAGTAGTTAGTGGGTATACGTGTGATCAGAACAAAGAGACATGTTCATTATGAAAGTGTACCTAGAGTTCTCAAGTATTTGAAAATCAAGGAAAAATGGATTGAAATTAAATGGAGATAAGGTTAATGAACTCATAAATAATGTGATTTAAACAAAGGACAATGTAATTAGTGTTGATAATTGTGAGGAAAAAGAATATTTTAATGTAAAATTAGTGGAAATTCTAGTTATTGTGAAATAATGGAAAATAATGAAGAATGTAGATTGGATAAAAATAATGTGAATTAAATGAGAACAATGATACTAAGGTAGAGGTTATAAAGATGAATGAGAGTAGTGAAAAAGCTGATGATGGTGCTAAAAATGGAAAATCCTAGGAATATCATGAAATTCAAGCAGATGTAACTTTGGATGGATAGGAAATGACTGAGCTTTGTACTGTTGTTACTATGCAAGCACTAGTGTTAGAAACATTTCAATCAATAAATATTACAGAATCCCATGTGTCTGTAACTATTAGAGACCAGATTTATGACCTTCTGGTTGATACTAGAGCCAGTAGATCAGTTTTGCAAAGTTTTCCTAATTGTAGAGCTGTTGGTACAATGGAAGTAATAGGTACTACTGGTAAACCACAGAGAGTAGCAAAATTACAACCAAAAAATGGACATTAGGTCCATTATATGTAGAACATGCATTTATTTGTATGCCAGACTCTCCAATGAATCTTTTAGGTAGAGATTTATTATGTAAATTAAGGACAATGATCCAATGTACTGATATTGGTGATATCTCATTACATCCAACAGAAGAATCTCTGAAAGCTTTTCCATTGCTTTTCTTAGATTCAGTCAGTACAGAGGATAACTTGGATTCAATCTATCTTATACCTGAGTATATCCCTAAAGATCTTTGGTCAAAGTCTTCCACACAAGTAGGTCTATTAAAATCAGCTACTTCAGTTAGGGTGAGGACTAAGGAAGGATCAGTTCCTTGTGTACCTCAATATCCCTTAACTAAAGAAGCAATTGAAGGTATAATACCAACATATTGAATCCCTAATCCAACAAGGAAGCACAATACCTTGCTTGTCAGAATTTAATACTCCTATTCTTCTGATCAAAAATTCAAAGTTAGATCAGAATGGCAAAGTTGTATATTGTTTCATAGAAGATTTAAGAACAGTCAATGATTATGTTATCAAGACTCATCCTGTTGTACTAAGTCCTGCATTATAATTTCTTCCATTCCAAGTCAGGCAAGATATTTCACTGTGGTAGATTTTTGCTAAGTTTTTTTTCTTAATTCCAATTCATAAGGATTCTCAAAAGATATTTGCTTTTACCTGGGAAAAAATGCAGGAAAAAAACTCAATGGACCAGGATTTGTTTGCCCCAGGGATTTATCACTTCACCTAGCCAAATTTCACATATTGTGAATAAAGGTCTAAAAATCATAACATTCAAAGAAAGTAAATTAATGCATTTTGTCGATGATATTCTTCTTGCATCCCAAATCCTAAAGTATGTCTAAGAGATAGCAAGATTCTTTTGTTGGAATTATATAAGTATGGGCATAAAATCTCCAAGGCAAAATTACAGGGCATTTTGCTTCAAGTGCAATATCTTGGTTTGGTGTTATCAGAGGGTTCAAGAAGTATCACGGGGACAGCTGGGTAGCTCAGTGGATTGAGAGCCAGGCCTAGAGAAAGGAGGTCCTAAATTCAAATCTGGCCTCAGATACTTCCCAGCTGTGTGACCCTGAGCAAGTCACTTGACACCCATTGCCTAGCCCTTACCACTATTCCGCCTTGGAGCCAATACTCAGTATTGATTCCAAGATGGAAAGAAAGGGTTTAAAAAAAAAGAAGTATCACACAGAAAATAATAGCAGATATACAGAAACTGAGTACTCTTAAGACCAAAAAGCAATTCAATATGAGTGATCTCATGCAATATAAATTTCCATATTTCTCAAGCTGTGACAGAAGATTCATATCACATATACAATTTTAAAAAGTCATGAAAAAAAAAGTTGAATCTGACTCCAACCGTTTCTTATTTATCCATGAATTGCATTTTTCATTTTGGATCCATTGTGGATATCTTGAGAACTTGCTTTGGTGATTTTAGCTTAGTTCTTTACAGCTGATCATCACATATTATTGCTATTGCTGTATACATAATTTTCCTGGTTTGGCTCACTTCAATTTACAACTTCATATGTCTTTCTAGTTTTTTCTGACCTCACCTGTTTGTCACTTTTTGTGGAACAATAGGATACCATTACAACCACATACCACAAATTTTTCATCCATTCCCCAGTTGATGTACAATATCTCATTTTCTAATTATATGTCTCTACAAAAAATAACTGCTAAAATATAGATATTTTAACTTCTCTCTAATCTCTTTGGAATACAGAACCAGCAGTAATATTGCTAGGTCAAATGATATTCAGAGTTTTATAGTCCTTTGAGCCTAGTTCCATATTGTTCTCCAGAATTTTTGTATCAGTTCACAGTTCTAACAAGTTCTAACACAGTTTTAGTGTCCCAAATTTCCCATATTCCCTCAAAAATTAATCATTTTCCTTTTTGGTCATGCTAGTCAATTTGATAGTCATGAAGTAGTATCTCAGATTTCTTTAACCAATACTGATTTGAAGCATTTTTATATGACTATA